>NC_044985.1:51716333-52084626 GCF_008728515.1 Papio anubis
AAAGACTGATGCAAATATCATACTACTCCTTTAAGGCTTATTAACAATTGGCCAAAATGGCTATGCTAGCCCCAACCACGACCTCTGACTCCTCCAACCCCTACCTTTATAAAGAAAATATGGGGAAGGGGTTAAGAATGACAGGGAACCCTCTATTGGTCTAGAGTGTGTGCTGAGCTCCCCACTACCAATACAACTGCAGGAGTCCCCCAGAGAGGCACTCCACAGGCCAAAGGAGTGGGCAAGGAGGGAAGGCTGGCATCTCATTCCCCAGATCAATACCTGCTTAGGGAGCAGACATATCCATCAACCCTACCCCTAGTGCCTGAGCAAGGAAAAGAAAACTAGCAAGATGGCTGGGCATGGAGGCTAACACCTGTAATCCCAGCACTTTGGGAGGCTGAGGCAGGTGGATCAGGAGATCTGAGGTCAGGAGATCGAGACCAACCTGGCCAACATGGTGAAACCCCATCTCTACTAAAATACAAAAAATTAGCCGGGCATGGTGGCATGCGCCTGTAGTTCCAGCTACATGGGAGGCTGAGGAAGGGGAATTGCTTGAACCTGAGAGGTGGAGGCTGCAGTAAGCCAAGGTCATGCCACGGCACTCCAGCCTGGCGACGGAGGGATATTCCTCTGTCTCAAAAACAAAACAAACAAACAAAAGAAAACTAGTGAGACACAGCAGAGTACAGAGAAGGAGCAGCCATTCAGCATGCACACACACCTACCCGTGTGTCTTGGTGTGGCGAGGGGGTCACCTAGAAGGTAGGCCGCATCAAGCCATCTTGCCATCACCCCACGCCTCCCAAGTGGAGGTGAGCAGAAGCAGAGCTGGCTTATATCTCTTCAGAGAGTCCCATCAGGGTCATCACTGAAGAGCCGGCCTTTGGACACCTGCCTCAGAAGATACTGGCAGCCAGTTAGTTTTAGAGAAGCAGTGGCAACCAAGAGGAAAAAGCAGCCCAAAAAGGGAGGAAAGGGCTAACTGAGTTCCCTCCGCAGCGAGAGGTGTCAGGTGGGTGATGGGAGGAGACAAAGGTGAAATTGCATACAAAAATGGAAGTTTAAACTAAATTTTTTTATATTCCAAGTAACAGGAAAATTATGGCCTAATGCCAAAGATGCCATTAAAAGATGGGAAGGGAAGATCTGACAACCCTTTAAAGGCAGTGACTAAAGAAACATAAAACTTTTGTTTTTTTACCCAGCGAGTATAGATTGTACAATAAACTGATTTAAAAAGAATGAAGAAAAAACAACTAAAAAAAAAAGGAAAAAAAAGAATGAAGCATTTTTTAAGTTCCCCATTTTCTTTTAGATGTTGGAGAAAAGAGGTAAAAGAGACAGAATGTTTTAAGAAATAAAAGAAAAGATTCTTCTTAGCTACTTGGATATTGCTAAAAATACTCTATAAGCAAACAATACACTTCCTGCAGCAGAACAGTTAGGCTAATGCAGTCAAAAGGCCAATCTGACGAGCATCCTTGGTGTGATTTACAATGTTAGAGTTCAAAACGGTATAGCCATGCTGTGGTAATAAACATTCATTTGAAGTGCTTTAGAGGCCTAATAATTCATTTGAACATTCTCAGAGAAAGCCTTCTCTTTTGGGGGAGGGAGCAAAATGGTGCAATCAAACCATAAAAAGAGAATGGATCAAAAGACAAAAACCCCATCAGCTTTTTGACTGAGCTGACCTTGTATCTGCTCCACAGCAAGAAACACTAGACCCAGTTCCAGACAAATGTACAAAGTTTGGTTTTACAAAATCCCCAGAGCTTCTCCATTAAGACAACAAAGGCCATCGGTGGGCATGCTGGCAAATTCCCCATGTAGGGATTGAAAAGTCATCTTCAAGTAGCCACTGCAGCATGCTCCGAGGTACAGGATTAGTGTAAACTTATGGGGACGGGAGACCAAACTTCCTCCCCGGGGCCCTCTGTGTCAGAAAGGTGGTTTGCCTTCTTACCCAGGGCAGAAGCCCTCCAATGCTTTTTTGAAACAAGACGTATCTCTGCAAATAAAAATGAGTCAAAGAGTTTTAAAAGAGGACTTACATAAATACTTTGTGGCCAGGCATGCTTGACAGCATCTTCCATATCCAAATTCATTAAAAACTCAACCAAAACTCATATTTTCTTTTGGAGATTAAAGTTACTTAACTACTTACCTCACTGGGGAAACTCACTGAGCTAAGCAGATTACTAGAGGACAGCATGGAGTTTTATTTTCTGAAAAATTTTTAAAAGAGTAGTTCTTATATTTGATAGTTCCACTTCTATGTGGTCCAGAGGCTGAAAGCTCAGGAGATAATCTCTAGTTACTCCATGCAGCCAAATTCTGATTAAACTAAGATCCTTATCAAGTGATGGGTTTTATTTTGCCATAGTTCCCTAAAATACAGTTATTTTCTGCCTCCTTCTTGGCCAATTTTTTTTTTTTTTTTTTTTTTTTTTTGAGATGGAGTCTCACTCTGTCGCCCAGGCTGGAGTACAATGGCACAATCTGGGCTCACTGCAACCTCCGCCTCCAGGGTTCACGCCATTCTCCTGCCTCAGCCTCCCGAGTAGCTGGGGCTACAGGCGACCACTGCCACGCCCGGCTAATTTTTTGTATTTTTAGTACAGACGGGGTTTCACCATGTTAGCCAGGATGGTCTCGATCTCCTGACCTTGTGATCTGCCAGTCTTGGCCTTGGCCTCCCAAAGTGCTGGGAGCCACCATTACAGGTATGAGCCACCTCACCCGGCCCAGCCTATACTTTTTAAGTTCAGGTAAATTCATGTTCTTGTCTCTCATGAACATTGGGCCAAACTGGGCCACTTGTAAGAGGTCATCTGCAGGCCCCAGGCACAGTACAGGACCTGTGTAAATGAAACCTCCTAGAAAACACTACCAGAACCACTCAAGCCTCCAATAATTGGCTCTTGCTTTATACTTTCCACCTCCTTTGTTGTTGACTCTTCAGGTTCTCTAGCTACCTTCTGTAATTAGCACTCCCACCACCTGACTACCAGCTACTGGCATCTAAGCTAGGCGCCATATCCAGATGCTCATATCGTCTCTTTCCCCTAGCTCTGCAATGCCTCTGATGTGACCCCAGACCTTCCTTTACCCATGTAATACCCTCAACAGCATCACACAGACTAAATGTGGTCAGCTCTGGCAAATGCCTAATGCATCATGTTATTGACAAGACGGTTTTCATCACCGTTTGCAAAAGGAACAAGTGATAGCCCTGATAACCAGCGGCCACTGAGTCCCTTGTAAAACCACCAGCCCTTTGCCCAGATGCTCTGGATTGTCAGTTGATGTAACAGTCAAAGAAAAACAGTGTGAAATAAGCACTACACAAGACTCAGGATCTCTGAGAGCGAAATGAAGAAGATGAAGCCTCCCCTGAGTTAATCAATTCTCTCCCAGCTACCACCTAACATCCGGAACACACGGCTAATGCTGGATAATGACAAGAATGGAGGCAGAGAGACAGATAAGCTCCAATTTCTGAGTGAACAGAAGTCCTGGTAATTTTCTTACCAGGTTGCCTCCTGTCACCCAAAAGATATTTTTATTACTTTCCATTGCCTACCAAACAAAATCCCAATTCCCTAACACAAAATCCTTAACTAAGTACCTGCCAATCTATATTTCTGGCCTTTTCTTTCACTGGAAGCTATCTAGGGCAGCATTTAAATGAGGGCCCACCAGGATCAGATAACACAAGTTAGAATTCCTGCTCAGGTACTAAACAGGAGTGTTTAACTCTCTAGGCAAGTAAATTAACTTTTGTGCTTCAGTTGTTTTTCATCTGTAAATGAGAATAATACTAGTATCTATTTCACAGTGTTGTCAGAAGTAAAAGAAACAAGGCAGGGGGCATTTAACACATTGCCTTGCATATGAGTAGCAAGCAGTAAATGCTATCCATAATAGTAACTATGACTCCAGTCACCAACTGAGAACTAGCAGTTCTCCTTGCCCGTGACCTACGCTTGGCTGACTTGTGTCTGTGTTCACACTCTTCCTTGGGAAATAACCAGATGTGTGTAAGGTGGCATTGTTTGTAATAGTGAAGCGTTGGAAACACACTACTCATGTACATCAGGAGAGAACTGGGTGTCTGATTCTAAAGGAGGGGACTACATGGGAACTACAGATTCCAGATCTCTACTTGAAAGATTTCATAGGAAGGCACACCTTCCAAATTACCTTGTACTTTTAAGCAATCCCTCTCATCAGCTGAAAGGGATAATATGCAATTTCATACTTCCATATGATTGTCTCAAAACACCGAAGAAAGTAAGTTCACACACATGTATATCTTCTTTGTAGCATTTGGCATACACTGGGCACTTCAAAGGTGCTCCATAATGATAATCCAAGCTCATGAAAGTTCAGTGCCTTACTTCAGGGAAACCTGAATGTTAGGAATGTGGCAGACACTGCATCAGGCCCTGTAATACCAAGAAATGTGGGACCAGAAAGAAAGCATAATAAAAATTAGAAATTATATACCACGAATAAAGAGAGACACTTAAAATCTTTCTTTAGTTTCAGAATAATAGCTCCCAAATAAGTCCACAGCCAAATCTCAGGAACCTGTGAATAAGTTACTCTTCATGGCAAAAAAGGATTTGGTAGATGTAAATAATTAAGGACCTTGTGATGAAAGATTATTTTGGATTATCCTGGTGAGACCATTCTAATCACAAGGGTCCTTAAAAGCAGAGAACCCTCCTGGTGGTCAGAGAAAGAGATCTTGCTTCTGTGTTAACAGAAGCAAGGACAGAGAGATGTTAAGCTGCTGGCTTTGCAGATGGCAGAGGGAGCCGAGGGATGCAGGCTACCTCTACAAGCTGGAAAAGGTAAGGAAACAGACTCTCTCCAAGAGCGTCCAGAAAGGAATGCAGCCCTGTAGACACCTTGAGTTTACCCCACTGAGACTCATGTTGAACTTCTGAACTTCAGACTGGAATACAATACACCTGTGCTGCTTTAAGCCAATAAGTATATGGTAATCTGTTATAGCAGTGATAGAAAACTAATACAAAGGCCAACCAATGAAATTCACTGGACAGGAGAGATTTCCCACAATACCATCAGTTAACAACAGCATGAATTTTACCAAGGAGAACAAAGTTTTCTAGCACTTTGGGGATTGCAAAATAAAGTTTAAATTACATTCCAAGAAGTCTGGTTTCAACAGGGAAAGAAAAGTTAATGCAAAGAAAGCCCCCAAACCGAAATATACTTGTTACCTTTCCAAGACTCAGCATCTCAAGGAAGAAATCTTACCACTCATTATCTCCAGGGATATGGTAACGGAGAACTGAAATAACTCTGCAAACAGTCTCCAGAATTATTCATCTCTGATCAAGAGGACAAGTCCTAAGAGACAACCTTCCCTGATAAAACTGGAGAGGAGAATTTTTAGAATGCTAAGAGCAGCAGGTTACCTCATCAGCAGCCAGGAAAGGTGGAATATAAAAAAGGATGAGGGAGACAGGCTCTGCACAGCGATAGGAAGGATAACATAAAATACAAAGGCATGTGTTAAAATTTCAGGCTACTACCAGGCAAAGTATCAGGTAATTAACATTGGCTTAAATGCCACCAAAAAAAGCTGTTTAAGGCACTATTTTTAAGACATTTTCTCTTCATGCCTATCTGTGCAATAACATTAAAAGGCTCATGAGAAAGAAACAATAGTTCACAGAAGACACGAGAGTCCCCAAAACATGACCAAACAATTGGTCTACCCTGCAAGACTGCCTCCTGGCCATGGTGCTGTGGAACTTAGGCTGAGAGGAGAGCAAGGATGCCCTCCACTCTACTCTTTTTTAATTTTTTGAGTCTGGTCTTAAATGCCTAGGCTCAAGCGATCCTCCTGCCTTGGTCTCCCAAAGTGCTGCCATTACAGGCGCAAGCCACAGCGCCCGGCCCCCTCTGCTATAGTCTTAAAGGTTGATATTGGCGTCTGACTCCTGGGGCTGACATTGACTGGTCACGTGACATGGCACAATTCACCCCACTTCTCTGAGCTGAGAGCTCCCCTGAAAATGCCCTGCCTCAGAAAGACAGCCATGGTAAGCTCCACGGAGGCATGCCAACTTCCATCCTCTAGCTGCCAACGGGTATTTGGTTTCACTCTTTTTTTAGTGAGAAAAAAAAAAGAATGAGGAAGACTTTTTTCTTTTTTAACTAGGAAACCTTCTACCAAAGAAGGCTCTGTGGGAAGAAACACAGCACATCCACAGTTTCAAATGTGAGCGATGAGAGTTGGTCCTGAGACCTAGAGATGGGAACTGCCAGTAGACACTGTGCTAAGCTGAGGGGAGGTAACACAGCTGGGTCTCAATGGAGGGCAGGGAATGCTCATGCAAGGCCCTTGTTTAGCATCCCTTTTTTTATTCTCTGACACACAACCTGCCTTGCAGTTCTTGCCTGCCGGACTGATCGTTTGGGTTATATTTCCAGGACTCTCCACACCTTCTATGAACTTTTGTTCCATTCTCACCAATCTTTTCATGTCTTTATATAGATAAGCATGCAGAGAAAATGTCTTTAAAATAGTAGGTACCTTAAAAGTCCATTTTTGTCTCAACATAAAAGTATTTAAAAGAACAAAATATAGGAGATTATGTCAAAAGGAATAATTTGCCTTGGAATTTTTGTAGATGAAATCTAGCAGGCTGGTGCAGTGACTCATGCCTGTAATCCCAACACTTTGGGAGGCCAAGGTGGGTGGATCACCTGAGGTCAGGAATTCGAGACCAGCCTGACCAACATGGAGAAACCCCATCTCTACTAAAAACACAAAAATCAGCTGGGCATGGTGGCACATGTCTGTCATCTCAGCTACTTGGGAGGCTGAGGCAGGAGAATCGGCTTGAACCTGGGAGGTGGAGGTTGCAGTGAGCTGACTGCACTTCAGCCTCCAGCCAAGGTGACAAGAGTGAGATTCGGTCTCAAAAAAAAAAAAAAAAAAAAAGCAATCTAGCAAAGGAGTATTTTCTGTTTACATTTCCACTATAATGTCAAAAATAAAGAGCTGCAAAAGCATCTTGATATTATTATTTGTAAAATATGCCTTTCACTAAAAATCATTCAGTAGGCACCTGCGAAGTACCTATTTATTCAGGATCTGTAACATGCTAGCCATTGTGTAAGGTTCGCAGAGCATAAAGGTGATCTCGTCTCCTCCAACTGTTACGTCCAACACAGGCTACTTCCTCTAACTCCTGGGTGCTCACAGCAAGCAGCTAAGGGAGGATTCTTTAAAGAATAAGCTTTCGAAGGAAGTATCCAAAAGAACCGCTTCAAAATGGAACCCTGTTACATTAAGAAATCATTCAGTTTTGCAGCTTCTCAGTCCAGGGACCTTGTTAAAACCCTGCTGTAAAAACTCAGCACCAACACAGAGTGAGGAAGCGCTGTCTGCCGCTACACAGATGATGACAACCTCTGCTGACCCAAGAGCCAGAACCAGCTCCTAAGTAATCCCCACGTGCTTTGATACTGGGCTTACTCAGTTCTGTGTCTTCAGGCTTCTCAAAGTCTAAGAGCATTTCACTAAGGTCAAAATTCAAAGCTAAAAGAGATTTTCCTACTGGGCAGTTTTCAAACATCATTCTTGTACATTTAACCTTTTATATGCTACAATACTGAAAGACTGGGAACTCCCTCAATATCAAATAATACTTTTTCAGTAATGTAAGTTTTGGTGCATTCAATCCAAATACAAGGAAGCCATTAAAAAGGATTCTATAGATTTGTATTCATCGATATGAAAGGGTATCCAGGACATACTACCAAAATAAACAAAGCAGATTAGAAAACAACATGTGTTGTTTTATAATAAAATAAAAAGTTCATACAACATTTTAAAAATTAAAAATCTACGTTAACATGTATGTAGAAAAAAGTCTGGAAGAATATTTACCAAGAGGCTAATAATTATTTCTGGGTGGTGAGATTATGGATAATGTTATTTCTTTAATTTTTGACTTTCTGAATTTCTAAGATGACCATTTATGGCTTGTAAATAAAGAATAACTATCATTAAAGAATTCTATGTATCCTCTATTGCTGAAAGTATTTGTACTCACAATGTCCTCTTGCTCAATTGTCAAGGAAAAAAACAATATTATCACAGAATGAATGGTTTTTCATTCTTCTATTTTGCTTCCCTTATACCAATTTTTTCCACATATAAACCTTCTTTCCTTTAGCATGTTTACCAGCAGAAGGATTTTGTATATGCCAAAGGTAACACCTCACATGACCCTCTATCACCTATATGTATACTATTTCCCTATACCATATCATCAATAACATTGAATTAGTGTCAGAAGACCCAGATGCCAGCCAGCTGGAGAATTACAGCTGTGACTGCAGGAAAGCCACTTAACATCTCCAATCTTTCTGTTTCATCTGTCAGCAGCAAATGTAGGATGAAAGGAAAAACTAAATCAAGCAAGTGATGTGACAGTGCTTGAAAAATTATTAAAACACAATAAATGCCAGTTGCTATTTGCAGCAGCATCTTTAGTATCTCCTCCAAGAAAAATATTTTCTGATATTCCTGTCATAACATTTAATGATGAGCTTTTTTGGGAAACATTGTTAAAAGAATCTTTATGTGAAATGTTAATGGGAAGATAGGTAAATGTAACAATCCCTAAAGTACAGGAGTTTTTTACCACATTCAAAACAGGACTGAATAGAGCAAGGCCACAGGGTCAGGGAAGAAGAACAAGGACCAATATGTTAAACTGACCTAGGTTCAAGACCCATCTCTTCTTCTAGTGAGCTTTACGGTGTTACAAATTATTTCATGACTTTAAACCTTAATCTCCTACATGTGAAATGCTGGTAACAACAGGATGGATGCTATGGTGGTTTTATGATGATTAAACAAGACAAAGCAAATAATGTGCTTATCACCATGCCTAGCACATAGTAGGCATTTCATCTTTTTGAAGGATACCACCAATAAAGCCAAGCTATACATCAGGGACTCAAATTCTCAAAGGAAAGAAAATAACCAAAAAATGAAGTAAAATGCCAGATACTTTTTGGATCAAAGCACTGCATTTCTATTAATTTGGTACCTACGTAATAACATATACCGCTCTACTGAAAAATAAATGTGGTCTTCTCAGAAATAAGTTAAGATGGGTAAACCCCTTACCAAAGACCACAGCCTGATACTGCCCCTGGATTCGTCCTATCCATTACTCTTCTCAAAATCTGATTGTCGAAAAAAACAAAACAAAACAAAAACAAAAAACAAAACCACTGGTTACTATGGGAACAAGCACACCAAAGATAACATCTAAACAAAAGGGCTTTCACCTTCCTCTAACCGCCCATAGCTCTTAGTTTTATGTCTCTTCTTACTGCATTTATCACATTCTACCTTATATTATGGTCACTTGTGCGGGATCTGATCTCTCCGCCTACATGGTAAGCTCTCTGAGTGCAGAAACCTTGCTTTATTCATCTTTGAATTTTCTACAAAGCCTTGCACAAAGAAAGCAGTAAATAAGTAGTTTGCTGTGGACGGGAAAAAGAACATGTACTAAAAAAGCATTGCATAACTGAACACTACGCCTACACTATTTGACCTCTCAGGGAAAAAATTAATCAAACCTCCCAGCCACTTGACTGGTAAGAATTATACAATTAACCCTATTTTACAGGCTGGAGAACAGTTTAAGAATTCTAATTCCTGCTGAATAATGATGGAGTTAGAATTCTGGCATACTCATGCTAAAATAATGGTCAACATAGTTTCTAACAGATTTAGCTTTCTTTCTGAAATCATAATTTACTAAGTCTATTCTTTACAAATAGCTAAGTGCATCTTTTAATAATGAAACTAAAATAATAAATTGAATTAGGCAATAATTGTCATGCTGAGTTAAAATAAGTATCCCATGCTAGAGATCATTTTTCCCTACCAGCAGGAAGCCACTGTGCTGATCTGGGGTTTTTACCTGGTCCCTCAAGGTCCAATGATACTGCTGCATAATAACAAGGTAAATTCATGATGAGCAAGTTGATGGGACATACTATACCAGCGTATCCATGTACAGCAATTGGCAGGGCTGCCTTCAGCAAAACTGTAAACCCCATCCATAGGGCTGAGCTGTCAAAGTATGAACAGCATCTAATACAAAGGAATTAATAATTTAACTGATAGATTTATCATTTTCCAAGTCACTGAGCTTGATTCTAATAAACATGTTTTGTGTCAAATGCACGACTATTTTATTTGATGAAAGATAGACTAACGGAAAAATATTTGTATAATGTTTGACTCAAATCAGAAACCGTATTACCATCTACTGACAGTATATAAATTACAAGGTGGTCCACTTGGTATTTTTCTCCTGAGATTAGCATTTAGGAGGATTTCCTTACCTTGTACTGGCTTTAAGATAATTCAATTTCTTTTGATATCATAGATGACAATATTTTTTGATATCATGGATGCAAATATTGAAAACACATAAAAGAAAAAGACAAATCTGCATTTTAACTATCTCCAGCATCTAACGTTGAGCCTTAAGGTCTAATCCTATTCTCCAATATTGCATATAACAGCAAATTAAAGCAATAATATATTTTTTTCAAGGAAGAAACTACCCTTTTGTCTCCTCAGACTGTTGCCTATGATCTCCAGGAATAAATAAATAGTGGAGAAACACACTACCTGTAGCCACAGTGTATTTGTCTTTTCTCCTGGAGTGTGACATTTTGAAAAGGAAAATATTTCCCAGTTTCCTACTTACAGAATAAAGGTGAGCTTCCGGGGGAGGGGTGTGCAGTGAGGAAGGAAGCCACGTTCCCAGCAGGTAGGGCTGTAAAATGCTATGTCCGAAAGAAAGTCACAGTGACCTTTCCAAGAGGTGGAGAGGGCAGCCACCCACACAGCATTAGTTAAGGACTGATGACGGGCTGGCCTGAACTAAAGTCTCCTACCCACTAGCCTGTGGAGCATAACACACATAAATGTCATGCCCAGATAGGCTCAGGGGATAAGAAACGCAAGCGTACTGCTTCCCAATACCCAACAGCCATGCATCACATTGAGGAGTGATTCACAAAGAGAGTGAGGGCATATACAAATATATGTGCATGTGTACATATGCAGGCATATATGTATGTGTGTGTACATGGAGATATGTGTATGTACAAATGCACTCACATGTATCAGAGCCTTGAATGGAGACGGAAACATATGAGGAAGGTGCAAAAGAGGGCATGGATTTTTAAAAATCTGATCAACACCAGCCAAGAGCAGCCTTCCAGCTCCCTATCACACAGGATGGTTTAGGGAATAGCTTGTTCAGGCCCAGAGATGATGCAAATGATCCAAAGTAGATTTCAAATGGGGAATGGGTATGAACAAATTGTGTGGCAGGGAACAACAATGGATAGTGGGTTTTTGATACTCAAAGAACTTATAACTTCGAAGGCTATAAAAGAAGGAAGTCAGACCTCTGAGGGGTGCTGGGGTGAGAGAAGAGGGCAGGGGACTGCCACCCTGCACACAAGAGATCAGCCTGACAGCAATTCTATGATTCATATTCACTTATGACTTAAACAGTGTTTCTAAGATGGGGGCCCATGGCTATGCTCACAGAATCCTCTACGAATGTTTTATTTATTTACTTACTTTTTTGAGACAGAGTCTTGCTCTGTCACCCAGGCTAGAGTGCAGTGGCATAACTTCTGCTCACTGCAACCTCCACCTCCTGGGTTCTAGCAATTCTCGTGCCTCAGGCTCCTGAGTAGCTGGGATTACAGGCATGTGCCACCAGATTCAACTAATTTTTGTATTTTTAGTAGAGACAGAGTTTCATCATGTTGGCCAGGCTGATCTCAAACTCCTGGCCTCAAGTGATCTGCCTGCCTTGGCCTCCCAAAGTGCTGCAATTACAGGCATGAGCCACCTCGGCTGGCCCTCTATGAATGTTTTTAAATGTTGTGTTTCCTTAATTATAATCACACGCGCATACACACACACACACACACACACAGACAGACAGACACTTACATGCTGGGTCATTATTAGCCTCCAGTGATCCCTGTTCCAGCCTCTTAATCCTTCCGCATTTCCCTAGAAAATGGACTCTCCTGCTCTCCTACACAATTATTCTCCTCTCTTCTAAAACCTCCATCACCTTCTTTTCCTTCCTCACTCTCAACTAATGACATTTCCTGTTTTACGGAGAAATTAGAAACAGAAGACTTCCACGCAAGGTACAGTGTCCTTGCACCTCTACCTGCCTCCCCTGTCTGCCTTCCTCTGATGGTAGCAGCACCATCCATGAGGTGACCTCTCCTTTCTCCTATCTAACAGATGTCTGGGGATCATCCCTGTTCACCCATTTGAGAACATCAGTCTGGCACTGTCCCCTCCCTCATTCAATTTTTCCTTCTCTATTGAATCTTTCCCATTCACCTGTAAACATGCTTTTTTAAAAAAATCCTTTACCCAACATTCTCATTGAGCTATCACTCCACAGTTTTGATCCCTTGTGTTGGGAATTTCTCTCAAGAGTTATCTTTACTAACAAGTTATCTATCCTTGTTATCTCCTGTTCTCTCCTGCCAATCTCTTGAACCCAGTTGGACCAGGCTTTTGTCTCCATCACTCCACTGAAAACATTCTTGCCAAGGTCAAGTATGTGCTTCATTTTGCAAATATCCTTGATCTATTGATAGCATTTGATGCAGCTTTTCACTCCTCCTTTCTTCAAACACTTCTTCTATTTGTTTTTTAGGAACTTCACTCTCTCTTCTACCTCATCAGCCTCTTCTTCTCAATCAGCGGATGCTTATCTATGCAACACCTGTGACAGTACCAGCCCACTTCTCTTCTCTACCTTCACTTACTCCCTAGATGATTCCACTCATTTCATAACTTTAAATGCCATGGGCACCAACTGTTCCCAAATTTACATCTCTAGCTCAGACATCTTTGAAATCTTGTATCCAAATCCCTACCTGATACGTCCTCACAGACAACACAAGCTTAACATGTGCAAAACTGAGTTCTTTATTCCATCCCAACCTGCAACTCAAACTCTCTTTCCCATCTCAGAAAATAGTAACTCCATTCCTCCATACTTTCAGGCCAAAACCTTGAGTAATCAAGTTCTTTCTCCCAAACCCGGAATTCAGTAACTGCTTACCACTTCCATTAGTCCTCACTCTGGTCCAAGTCACATCACCTTCACTATGTCATGGCAGTAGCCTGCCAAGGGACTCTCACAGCCATCTTATAAGGTCTCTATATGGTCTGTTCTCTACAGATCAATTGCAGTTCTCTGTTTAAAATTTTATTCAGATCATATTACTCTTCTGCTCACAGGCCTCCTGGTTTTCTGCCCTCTAACAGTAAAACCCAAAGTCTTCACCACAGGCTACGCAGCCCTACGTGATTTGGCCCCTGCTAACTCTCTGTGCCCATGACCTTGGCTCTGCCTGCACTGGTTTCCTGGCTGTTTTTCCAATTGCTTATAACACGCTTCCTGCTTCAAACATTTGCAAGTGCTGTTTGCTTTGGTCTGTTCAAATATTACTTAATTTGGAGAGCCTTCTGTGGTAGACAGAATTCTAAGATGACCCCAATAAACCCATTCCCTAGTGAACCTACCCTGCATCATCCTCTCCCTTTGAGTATGAACAGGACCTGTAACTATGATGGGACGTCACTCCTGCGGTTAAGTTACGTCGCATGGCAAAGGTGCAGATGTAATTAAAGTTCCACATCAGTTGATTCTGAGTTCATCAAAAGAGAGATTATCCTAAGTGAGGCCTGCTTAATCAGGTAAAAAACCTTGAACAGAAAGACTGAGGCCTTGGGGGTGAGGGTGGAGTAGGGGAGATGGTCCACAGCTGCTCCTGAAAGGGCAACAGTCATGTTGTAAACTGTTCGTGGCCTATAGGAGCTCAGGGTCTCAATCCACAACTGCAAGGAGCTAAATTCTGCCAGCAGCCCAGAAAGGCTTGGGAGAGGACCATGAGCTCCGAAGTGCATGCCTTAATTTCAGCCAGAGAGACACTGAGCAAACTACCCCGGCTCAACTGTACCCGGACTTCCAACCTACAGAAACTGAGATAATAAATGGGTGCTATTCTAAGTTGCTAAGTTTGTGGTAGCTTTTCACACAGCAACAGAAATCTAATATACCTTCTATAATATCGAATACCATCCCCCTTACTTTCTATCCTCCTGACATAAATTTTCCTTCAGACGACTTGGTATATCATACTTGCAATTTGAATATTTGAATTTTTCCTCTCCCCGGCTCTAGAAAGTAAGCTCCTTTAGGGCAAAAAGTATGCCTTTTCTTTTTGCTACTGATACATTACAGCACCTGAAACAATGCCATGCACATAGTAAGTGCTCAATAAATATTTATAGAATGAATGAATGTATTTACCGTTTTCATTTACTTTAGAACACAGAGATCTCAAAAAAGTTTAACACTGTTTAACTTACAACTTCCAAAGGCTATTTCTCAAACTGAAGTACAAGGACATCCCCCCGCTTTCCACCCCACTCCAACAATTTCTGAGAGATTCATGAGTTCACAAATATGAAAAGTAAAAGTCTAAATAACTAGCTTGTAAATATTTAGTGAAAACAAAAGTATACCAACTGCTATGTACTGAATCGTGGCCCACCCTGAAAAAAAATTCATATGCTGAAGTCCTAACCCTCCATGTGATGGTATTTAGAGATGGAGCCTTTGGGAGGTAATTACGTTTAGGTGAGCTCATGAGGGTGGGACCCAAGAGACACCAGAGAGCTTGCCCTCACTCCCTCTCCACCATGTGAGGACTCAGTAAGCAGACAGACAGCTGCAAGCCAAGAAGACAGCCCTCACCAGAAACCAGCCACACTGACATCCTGATCTCCACAACTATGAGAAAATACATTTCTGTTGTTTCAGCCACCTAGTCTATGGTATTTTTTTTATGGCAGCCTAAGTAGACAAATGTACCAACAATTAGGTATCAAAAAGTGTTCAGTGAAAATAAGTCATACTAAAATACATTTCTATTATTAGAAAGTGTTTCTATGTCATTAGATTCAGGAAAATGTCATTAATGTGGTACGTGTTAACTTCAGCAACATATATAATAGATCCCTTTATGATATCCGTCTGAATAATTGGGTTAGATGTCCACTAAAAGGCACTGCATTTGTTACTGGTTGAACAACTGGACCAAAGAACACTAGTTCATTACTGAAAGTCACTCCAGCAGTGAGTGTTTCTAACAGATGTCAGGAGACTCTTCTCCCTCAAACTTCTAAACACCTTAATCAATGTTTCGGATAAAGATTAAAATGCAGGTTAATCAGATTGGCAATGGACATACATCTAAACACTGGAATATGACACACTGATGATCATGACTGAAGTATACAGTGGACAAGAAATGAATCAAAACTATCAGGTTGATTATTAGTGATAAATGATAAGTTGTATCTAGAGTTGCAGTTCAGAATTAGGCTTGTAGCCCTTTTAAAAAAAATCAGCTGTTTTGCTTGGCTGCTGAGTCATGCTGAACATGTCACCAATGTGCATGGACATTTCAAAAGGCAATGAAAACCTGGGCTGAGAAATATAAAGTGTGTATATAAAAAAAAACACATGTTCTTAATACTGTATTCCAGCCTGCTCAGACCACACCTGGAATCCTGTATTTAAATATGGGCACTACATACAAGAGGAACACAAAATAGCCACATAAAAAGAGTTATGAGGTCAAATAGGTTTTAGATGAAAGAAAGTTCAACAAATTCCCTTCTTATAGAACTTCTTAAAATATTTAATATGTTAATATTCGTTGTGATTTCCCAAAAAAAAAAGTGTATGTGCATGTGTGTGCCTGTGCACAGACTGATGAATAATGTACATTGTTTTTTAACTTATTTGAACATAGAACCCTTTCTTGCTGGAGCATCATGTAGGACTAGTGATCTAAGCCACAAACTTATGAAAACAACCTACACTCACATGAGAAAATATAAGAAAGGCAGATGCAGACTAAATATTAATAAAGGTGAGCAACTAGTATTGCAAGAGCAATATACAAACTGTATCATGAGAAAAAGGCTAAAGATTCTTACAATACTTTGTCTAAGAAACAAGAAGAACATTCCTTGCAAATTTACAAATGGCTCTCAGAAAAATAAGGGAATACATTTGTCTTATATTGCTCTAGTACCCAGGACGAAATAATATCTAAAGTTAAGGCTCAGTGGTACGTGTTTTAACACATTTTCCAGGAGACTTTTATCCAGACAGTCTGATATTTGCACTAACGGGGATTACAGCCCACAGGAGCCCAGAAAAGAAAAGTCAGTTTAATCTTCAGAAGGAGGAAGAACCATCCAACAATTAAGGCTTTTGTTAGTATTAAAGGGGCCACCATGAAGAAAATGTGAGTTTTAGTATGCACAGAAGCTAGGTAAACATAAGCAGGGACACTAAAAAAAAGATTCCTGCATATATAAAGTGGGCAACTGGACTGTTGGATTCTAAAGGTCACTTCCAACACTGCATGCTCAGTGTGCCAGACTAAAACCTCGGTAGTCTTGCTCACCATTGCACCTCAATGACAAACATGAGCCTGGCACAGAGCTCCTGGCACAGTGGGCTCCTCGTAAATATGGGCTGAATTAATGAATAACTGAACAAGTAAAATATAAATGAAAGAAGTACCTCGTTCGAAAGTCAGACAAAAAGGAAATGGACTATCTCATTCTTTAGTGACTGCTAAATTCATGAACTGTGAATAATAATCAAGGCTACTGTCAAATATAAGGACAACAGCCTTGTAATAATTTCACTTCTTGACTGGGCAATTAACTCTGAATTGAATCACACCAAGGGTTACTGTGAGGTTCCCTTGATAAATATGTGAAAATGCAAGACTATAAATGACCATCAGAAGTGGGGGTGATGATGGTGCCAACGGTCTACTTAGATGGACTATGATAACTCAGAGGGGTGGAAACTAACCTTGAGGATGAACCCACTTTTTGTAGCTACAACTCTGAAAATCCCTAGTGGCCAGAAATGAACCTTGATGATGAACCCGCTTTTTGTAGCTACAACTCTGAAAACGCCTAGTATATGCACGTGCTTTATTTGTTTAATGGTCAGAAGAAATACGTATAACTTCTTTTAAAACATCTTCAAAGATGTGACAGTATTCTGATGGAGCTGGTAAACTAAGCTGTTTATAATTCAGTTTAAACCGTTCTGTCTTGAGATACCAAATTCTTAGCAACGAATATCACAAAGAAGAACCTTTAAAAAATAAAAAAATAAAAAAAAAATCCTTAAAACGGAAAACGCTTTCATTCACTCGACTGCAGACAAAGACTGTACTGTCAGGCACCATATTTGTATTCATTTCCTAGAAGACTGAGATTTCTTTCAAAATATATCTGTCATTTTTCCACAGTGGCTGATCAAACTTGCCACTGAAAAATGTTCTGAACAGGCAACCTGTAGTACAAGCATGGTTTATTTCTGTCAGAGATCGACTGCTGAAGTGTGAAAGAAACTCATTAAAAATCTCTTACTGTGATCTTACATTGTAAAAAAAAAGAAAAAAAAAAAAAAAAAAAACCTAAGAAAGAAAAGGCAAGGAAAAAAAACATAATGAAAGGTACACTGAGCCTGCAGACACACTCATACAGTGCTTTTCTTTCTTACTCTTCTTTAGCAAGCAATTAGAAGAGCACAATTAGCCCTGGGAATACAGCATACACTCGTGGTTTGGGGAAATCAAATAAGCTAACGATTTTATTTTATGCTAATATTATGAAAAGTTAACGAAGGAGATTAAAAAAATTGTACTATGGGAAAAACAATGCAGAATAAACAACAGCATTATTTACCTTAATCTCAAAACGAGGTTCACAGCGCAAGAAGCAGCTTCTCTGTAGTCTTCATTAGCACTGGGTGGACTCTTTAAAAGGAAAACAGCCAACAGCATTATAAACTGCATCAGGAAAGGAATGAATAAAATCACAATATCGCTCGATTCATAGAGCCACTTCTTTCTGGAAATTTCAAAACTAGATCTTTACACACGCAGGCCTTGTTTGACATTGTAACACCTCCATGTAAAGGTTGTCATGGTGCCTAATTCCCATCACAACTGTGGATATGAATGTTTCCTACGGAAAGCCTCAGTCATAGGAATGGCATCACGAACAACTTGTATAAGCTGTGGTAAGTCCAGCTACCTAAAATGGCACCTCACAAGCCAAGCCATGGACGGCTACCATTGAAACTTGGGGACCACGAAGGCTGGGCACCTTAAACCCTGCAATGCAGAGGAAGGAGGGGCCCAGAAGATTCAGCCACTGTTTATCTTTCCTGCCTTTCTCACCTAGAGCCCATTTTCTTGAATACTGATTATTAACCACAAATGTCTCCAATACACAGCCTCTCCCTGTTCTCAGGGAATCCCGGGACATGAGTAGACCTTACTGTTGGAGTAGAAAAAATAAGGCATTTCAGGTCAAGACTTGGCTCTGCCACTGACCTGAAATGCAACCATGAGCAAGCCATTCTCTGAATACTGCCCACCGTAAAAGGCTGCAGGGAGAATAAAATGATATATATGAAAGTGAGTCATAAAATGCTCTACAGTACTAGTTATCCTAATCCCTGTTCCTGTTTCCTTTACTCTCTTTGCCCTCTGATCCATTATTATTCTTAACTTGCCTTTTATCATTCAACCAATCCCTACAGTTTATCTCAAAGTCTCTTACTGAGTTGCCTGATACAGTGCAAAGACCTAAACCGAATCCTGACTTGGCCTCTAACCAGTGGTGTGACTGTGGGGGAGCCACTTCACCTCTGTAAGTCTTCACTCCCTCAGCTATAAAATAAGGGCCCAGCATTAGTTATCTGACCTCAAACAGGCTTCCTGAAGCCAACAAAATCACTCTAATTATCTCCCCAACATATGGTTAATTTTATAAAACACAGACCAAGTAAAACAGAAATGAATTTAAATTGGATATGTAGAGTTTGAAAGAAAGAAAATTATGATCCTGACAGTGGTAATGCTTTATAGTACAACCACTTTGAGAACAAAAGGGCTTGCCTGTTAATTATACAGCAGAACCAGAATGCAGGCCTGGGCTCTGGTTCTATGCCCCTAGGTCTTCCCATGGATTGCTCAGCATCCCTCATCACCTCCCACCATGACTCACAGCACACGTCTTCTGTCCCATAACTTTAATAAATATGCATTATAAATGCATGTCACAGTTACTGGACTATTATTTTTACAAGGCAAGTTGTAGAGATGAATTGGCCCATAAAATTCAATGATAACAGAATTATGAAAACAGGTTACAGAAATCCAACCAGGAGCAAAAAAGAAAAGTATCAATTAACCACAATGTTCTGTGGCTGGAATATAACAGAATGGTGTCGTTTTCTTTCCTTTTCTTCTTTTCCACAGTACCAGCAATTTGAGGAGCAGTCTGGTAATCAATTCTCACTCCTGAGCCTATCATTTAAAGGTTGGAGGTCCCACAAAGTACGGTCAATAGCAACCTATTTAAAAAGAGAACTTATAAGCCCTTGATTTGGAGGCACTAGCTTGAAATTGTCCATCTTTCTAAAACGTTGCTTTTTTAAAAGATCTGTCTACAAAGCATCTCAAACGGAATGACTGGCAGAGAAACATACCTGAGAGTCATGCACAGACAAGGACTGTATTTGTTCAGGGATGGTGCTGGCGTTCACCGCAATCTGTTATGAGAGCCATCGTTACAGCATTCAAGAAAGCCAAAAGGAGACACAGTGAGTGTGGTTACATTAAGTCCCAATTATCAGACCCAATAATTTCCAAACGATCATAAAGCAATGTTTACCAAAGTATGGCTCTTTGACTACCTGTGTTGGAATCACCTAGGACAAGTGTTAAAGACCCCTAGGACGCTCCCGGCCTATGACGCAGAATTCCACAGAGATGGAAGAGAATCTGTGTCTTTACCAAGTTCCCCAAACAACCCTCATTATACTGTTAAAGAACCACTAAGCTAAAGTGAAAAGGCATCAATTATTTGATATTTTAAACTTGATAACCAAAAGATGTTGTAGGATAATTTTTTCTCATTGGACAATTTCACCTAAGCTTAACAGACCCTCAATGAAAGAATGTTAGGGTTAATAAAACCTACCCCTTTAATTGTAACTAGGAGCAATTATTCACTGTATTTCAAAAATATATAAGGATAGTTGCATTTTTAAAAGACATTTACCCAAGAGAAATGCTAAAGTGATTGACAGGTTATACTCTTCTCTCAAAGTCAGAAACCCAACTCTAAGGTTACACCCAAATTATTTTTGCCTGGAGCTCTACTTTTGTGAACTCTGCCCTAGAGCAAAACTTGAAAGACAAAAAAAAAAAAAAGAAAAAAGAAAAAGAAAAAACTCAAAGAGAAACAGCAATGAAAATGAACAAAAGGGATCTCCTATTTCTAACCTTACTATCAATTCTAAATCAGAAACCATCAAAAATTATTTGTGGGAAGAGCCTTCTAAAGTTTAAGAGCATAAAATTCTTACTCTCCATGCTTCTTCCAAAATAACTATGGTGGTAGTGAAGTAATAGGGAGAAGTATATTGATGTCTGCAATTTACTTTGAAACACATCAAAAAGTTAAGATGGACTGAAGGATGAATAGATGGATATATATGTGACAGAGCAAATACAGTAATGATGATACCTAGATTATAGGTATATGGGGTTCACTATACAATGTTTTAATGTTGCTATATTTATTTTTACAATAAGATGTTAGGGGAAAATGACTATGTTAGAAGAACAAACTACCTGTATTCATTAACCAGCCAGAGGATCTGGGCCTACTTCAAATGGTTTCTTGTAAAGAACCTTTCAGGGTGATTCCACAATCTTAACTTAAATTTGTGGTACAACCAAAGGCCACATCAGTACTTATAAACAGCACTGTGACTTCCTTTAGTCAAAGAACTACTGTAACCTGAAAAACCTTAGTGGCATTTACTAAGAGGTAAAAACTTCTGCTTCCCCTGGGGAGACCCATCTTCTGCCCTGCACAATCATCAGGATGGAGGGCTAATCAACAAAGTGGGGGGCTGGAACCCCACACACACCCTGCAACCTCACTGTGTAGGTGTAACCCTGAATACAATGAGGGGACCAGCCTCCACTCTGATGTACAAGCAATATGGTAATTCCTCAGAAAATGTGCAGAGATGCACAGGAAAGCTGGACAGGGAGGTAATACAGTTTGGATATTTGTTCCCACCCAAATCTCATGTTCGTGGTGGCTCATGCTTCTAATCTCAGCACTTTGAGAGGCTGAGATGGGTGGATCACTTGAGGCCAAGAGTTCGAGGCCAGCCTGGGCAACATGGCGAAACCCCTTCTCTACTAAATATACAAAAATTAGCCAGGTGTGGTGCTTTGCGCCTGTAGTCCCAGCTACTTGAGAGGCTGAGGCACGAGAATCACTGGAACCCAGGAGGCGGAGATTGCAGTGAGCTGTGATCGTGCCACTGCACTCTAGCCTGAGTGACAAAGTGAGACTCTGTCTCAAAAACAAAGAAAAAAAAAATGTCATCTCCAATGTTGGAGGTGGGGCCTGATGGCAGGTGTTTGGATCATGGGGGTGGACCCCTCATGAATAGCTTGGGCCATTCCCTTGGTGATAAGTGAGTTCTCACTCTGAGTTCACATGAGATTTGGCCATTTAAAAGTGTATGGCACCTCCTCCCCACTCTCTATGTTGCTCCTGCTTTCACCAAATTATGTGCCTGTTCTCACTTCGCCTTCCACCATGAGCAAAAGCTCCCTGAGGCTTTCCCAGAAGCTGAGCAGATGCCAGCATCAATGCTTATACAGCCTGCAGAACCGTGAGTCAATTAAATCTTTTCTTTCTAAATAATCCACTCTCAGGTAGCAATGCAAGGATGGCCTAATACAGGAAGCCTCTGTACAAAACATCTTCCTTGACAACAAACTGTATTCCTCCAAATGTCACTACTACAGATCCATTCTATGGGATTAGGGCATGGTCTTTTGGGTATACTCTTCTAAGTGTAAAAACTTATAAGAAATCTAACACATTACGCAGCTGTCAATTTATCAGGGTTTTTCTTTTCCTTTTAAACAATTTGCTATAGGATGGACATTTGAGAGAATGAGTGTTTTGATGGGAAGGTGTATTAGTCCGCTTTCATACTGCTATGAATAAATACCCGAGACTGGGTAATTTATAAAGAAAAAGGAGGTTAATGGACTCGCAGGTCCACATGGCTGGGAAGGCCTCACAATCACGGCAGAAGGCACAGGAGGAGCAAAGGCACATCTTACATGGTAGTAGGCAAGAGAGTGTGTGCAGTAGAACTACCCTTTATAAAACCCTCAGATCTCATGAGACTTATACACCATCATGAGAACAGCATGGAAAAACCCGCCGCCATGATTCAATTACCTCTCACCAGGTCCCTCCCATGACATGTAGGGATTATGAAAGTTACAATTCAAGATGAGATTTGGGTGGGGACACAGTCAAACCATATCAGAGGAGGAGGCAAAAACAATGAATTAATGTTGAACACCACCATGGCAATAGACTTTGATGGGGATTTAGAACAGGATAAGAGAGGAAAAGATCTCACGATGGAGACAAGAAAGAGACAACATCTGCTTTCCAATTTTTCATAGAGCTCTGCCTAACGAACTCCTTTTCTGCTTTTGCAAATACTATAGCTAAATGCAATGTGCTATCCTGGATAGGATCCTGGCAAAAACGAGGGGCATTAGTAGGCAAACTAGTGACATTGGAATAAATTCTGGGGCTTAGTTAACAGTCACACAGCAGCGCTGGTTTCTGAGTTGTAACAAATTTGTCAGGATTACATAAGAAATCAACAGTGGGGGAGACTGTGTTAAGAGTATATGGGAACTCTGCACTGTCTCGGCAACGTTTCTATAAACCGAAAATTATTCCAAAATTGGAAGTTCACTTTCAGATATACTGCAGATTTCTGGTAACATATCTACCTTTCCTCACAACTACTCAGAAGGGCAGTCACCTGCAATAACCACATCTTTTAGAAAGTGGTATCATGAAAATATCAGGTTAAAGCAGTCTGTGATGACTAAGGATAACCATAATAAAAGTGGAGGGAGAAATCAAATCTCTCTCTCCATCTCCATATGGGTATAGAACAAACATGTTTGACAGTGTACGGGCATTTGGAAAACATGTTTTCATAGAAATAATACACACACACACACGCACACACACACATATATATATATATATATTTTTTTTTCCCCTGAGACAGAGTTTCATTCAGTCGCCTAGGCTAGAATGCAGTGGCGTGTATCAGCTCACTGCAACCTCCACCTCCTGGGTTCAAGGGATTCCCCTGCCTCAGCCTGCTGAGTAGCTAGGATTACAGGTACATGCCACCGCGCCCAGCTAATTTTTTGTATTTTTAGTAGAGACAGCATTTCACCATGTTGGCCAGGCTGGTCTCGAACTCCTGGCCTCGGGTAATCCACCCGCGTCAGACTCCAAGTGCTGGGATTACAGGCATAAGCCACCACGCCTGGCCCATAAAAATAATTTTTAAAAGCTAACAGCAGTCTTAAATAAAATGTGACAATAGCAATAAGTAATATAAGGGAAAAATTAGTTTTCACATTGCAATTAATTTCTAATAAAATTAACTCAATTTAAATACCAAATGTATTTTCTCCTCAGAGCAAACTCCCAGAGTTAGGAAACAGAAACATTTCCATAATTAGCCAAGTCTAGAGTCTTGATAACAAAACTTTTCAATGTACCTTTTGTGAACCCTACTGGGCTTCAGCCAGAAACCTTTCCCACCTGCTTCATTACCCTTGATTAAATAAAGACAACTTTTCCAAGGGATTTCTGAAACATTTTCTTTTTTCTTATTTTTATTTTGGAAATTTCTGACAGACATTTAAAACAAATCTTCAGGAATTTTGAGCACACCAGTTTCCTGGATTCCAGTCTGGACTTCCGGATTCCGAGGGATTTGTGCAGTTTTCCTAGCCAGTCCTTGATCCTAGCTGTGAATCAGAATCCTGTGAGCAGCTTTTTAAAAATCAAGAGTTGCCTGGACATCACCCCAAATTACCAAATCAGAATCTGTGGGTTGAGTCTAGACACTGCATTTTTAAAGGTTTCCAGTCAGGGTTGTGAATTGTTTATTTTCATGTCACCTAACTGAGATGCTACTATAAAAAAGAATGCAACTTTAATGGAAGCCTTAGCAAATGCCCTCCTCAGTTAAATGAACCCAAATGAAACTACAAATTTAAAAATAAAGTCAATTTCACTTTTTATGTGGAAAATAAGGATGTAATGCAAAATTGACAAAAAGTCATAAAACATGTACTTATTATTTTTGACAAAAACATAATGGGATAACAGTTGAAAAGTTTTATGTAACTAAGAAACACTACCTAAGGAAACTGTCCTTGCAAATACCACCCCTTCCCCTGACCCCCAAAGAGATGAAAAGTGTCCAGCTAGTGGGCTCCCTTTGCTTTTATGAAATTCCCACATTGCCTAACACAGTTCCACATGGAAATCAGGCACAGACTAAACATCTGTTTAATTAATTGTTATTAATATTAGCATTATTATTAACCTTTAGTCTTCACTGGCTTCCATCAACCAAGTAGAGTATGATGATAAATAAATGAAATGAGGATGAGCTATCCACTTACTATAAATTATTAAGTACTAGTGGGTGACTAATACTTTGATATTTCTTTTATTATTATTATACTTTAAGTTCTAGGGTACATGTGCATAACACGCAGGTTTGTTACATAGGTATATATGTGCTATGTTGGTTTGCTGCACCCATTAACTCGTCATTTACATTAGGTGTATCTCCTAATGCTATCCCTCCCCCTGCCCCCCACCCCACGACAGGCCCGGGTGTGTGACGTTCCCCGCCCTGTGTCCAAGTGATCTCATTGTTAATTCCCACCTATGAGTGAGAACATGTGGTGTCTGGTTTTCTGTCCTTGCGATAGTTTGCTCAGAACGATGGTTTCCAGCCTCATCCATGTCCCTACAAAGGACACGAACTCATCCTTTTTAAATACTCTGATATTTCTAAAGTATCAGTATGAAGTGTTAGGAACACAGGGCCAATTTTTCAATGTGGATGGCTATGAATCTCAAGCCAGATCTGAATCCCAAGATAAGTACTGCAACTCTAAAATCTTACAGATTATACTGGAAATTCTCTTGGACTTAGGAGGATCTCCAAATATGGCCCAGGATAAGGTGGATCTTCTCAATGTCCCTCTGACTGACAAACATCCCACTCTGGCCTTCTGAGTCTTCTCCAATTAATACTGTAATACTTGGACATTCTACCTCACACTTACTGGGAGGACAAACAGCCCCTCACTCATTAAGCATTCCTAAAATATCCCTAGTTCATTGTAGCACCTTACTCTGTCTAAACATGGTACTAACAAAGTTACTTTTCTGAACTTCACCTCAATCATATGTCTTCTGATCCCCCGGGTCACTTCTGACCTACTCATAAATAATATATGCCTACTCATGCACCTGTTTAATATTTGACTTGCAGTGCATACCCAATTCATGTCATCAGTGAACATGTATAGTGTCTACTAGATGCAAAAGAAACACAAACTTTCATGTTTTTCATTTTTTTCATAAAATACTATCTCAATCTTCTGGTGGCGTATAGTCGAAAAACAACTGAATTGCAATGGAATGACAAACACGAAAAAGCTTATTAAAATGTAAATACTCTGGCATTTAAATGTGTCATTTGGCACAGATAAGCATTTTCACTCTCAAATATGTTGACAGGTATAAGGGGCTCTGTCAGAAGCCGTATATATCGATTGGTACAGCTATTGATAACAACTACACAAATTCAAAATCAGCAGACACAGAAACAAAGCAATCACAATCTAAGTACCTATGATTTACTTATCTATGTGCCCCCTGAAATACATACACAAAAAAGTTAAGGGAACGATGTTTGTAATAGCAGCCTAAGTGCTCACCAAGAAGGAAATGGTTAAATAAACAATTTTCATTCATCTAATACAATACTATGTGCCAGTAAATAAAAAAGAGGCAGATCGATAGTTCCTAAGGTGGAAAGATTGCCAAAACAATCAAGCAAGTTGCAAAAATATTTTCTAGTTTTTATAATTCCATTCGTGTTTTTAAAATGACATGCTAGATTTTTTTTTTTTTTTTTTTGAGACGGAGTCTCGCTCTGTCGCCCAGGCTGGAGTGCAGTGGCGCGATCTCGGCTCACTGCAAGCTCCGCCTCCCGGGCTCACGCCATTCTCCTGCCTCAGCCTCCCGAGTAGCTGGGACCACAGGCACCCGCCACCTCGCCCGGCTAGTTTTTTGTATTTTTTAGTAGAGACAGGGTTTCACCGTGTTCGCCAGGATGGTCTTGATCTCCTGACCTCGTGATCCGCCCGTCTCGGCCTCCCAAAGTGCTGGGATTACAGGCTTGAGCCACCGCGCCCGGCCATCATGCTAGATTTTTTTAACGAACATATTAGTACGGAAAGAAACAGAAAAGGTCTGGAAGAAAACTGTTCAACCGGATGACTTCTGTGGAACGAAGTGACAGCCACAGGAGTGAAAAGGGGAGCAGTATAAAAGTAGTCTTTCAGTTTTTATTCTCTGTCATTCTCCTATGATTTTCAAATAATTATTCTTTGTCTCTTCTCAGTAAGGCCTATCCTGACCAAGTCATCTAAAATTATAACCTCCCACCACACTCCCTGAAGCCCCCATCCCATTGTTTCTTTCTATCACTCCTATTCCATTGTAATAAACCACATAATTTACTTCCTTATTAAGGCTATTATATAGTTTACCTACTCCCGTAAGAATGTGAGCTCCACAAGGACAGGGATTTTGCTCTGTATTTCTCACTGATGTATCCCTTAAACCTACTAAGACAGGGCACATAGTAGGAACATAATACATATTTGCTGAGTATTTACATATTTAACACTTTTTAATTTCCTTTATAATAGACAAATACTTCATGCTTTGCTTACAGAAAGCAGTTTGGGGTAGTCGGCAAAGGGATACTTTAATTAAAAGCTGAAAGGACACAGGAAGCATCACTGTAGTATCTCTTAATACAGCTCAAGATAATCAAATGTCAAGGCTGTCAAAGGAACAGGTATCAAAAATCTAGCCTGAGAAGCTGTACAGTAACAGGTGGGGCTTGTTATTCCTAAAATTTGGTGGAAGTGTTTACATGCAAACACATGTATCCTTTCAATGAAATAAGAGGTCTATTCATATGCTTCTTTAATTATAAATCAATACATTAACAGACATACGGCGCTGAGAAATCAAATGAGTCTAGATGCAGTAAACCACCTGACTTTCATATCCAACTTAAGAAGGTCAGAACTGATGCCTGAAGATCAACTCACAGCATGCTACATAGTCTTTCCCTTCCTGTCTGTGCAGAAAATATTCTTGCCAAAAAGATACTGCTATTCTCCAAATAACAAATCAGCTTTCAGAGCAATTTCAACAAGCACACAGTGAGAGATTATCTTAAATCCTTATGACCTGTACCCACCAGCCTTACTAGCAAGGCAGGATCCAATGGATATCGTCCAATGAAGATTTCTTGCAGTGAATAACAAATGCTTTGTGAGTCGATGATGCTACTTTAACCATGTTATTTTGTTCTATTTCTCAGCAGAACTGACACTTTTAGTAAGAGATACTCTTAGAAACAGCAGAAAAGCCTAGACTCTGTACCTTAGATAAAATGAGAGAAAGGAGGGAGAAGCACAGTTCATGATACGTGGTTAAGATCATTCTGAAAACAGCACAACATCGGTGTAGCCAATGTGTTCCATGTGGGGCTCATCACCACTGCTCCTAACAAAGGGCGATGAGGTCTCTGATCAAAGCTTTTATATATATATATATACACACACACACACACATATACATATATACATATATACACACACACACACTTTTTCTGAAATGGAGTCTGGCTCTGTCACCCAGGTTGGAGTGCAGTGGCACAATTTCAGCTCACTGCAATCTCCACCTCCCAGGTTCGAGCGATTCTCATAATCCCAGATAGCTGGGATTACAGGCGCCTGCCACCACGCCCAGCTAATTTTTGTATTTTTAGTAGAGACAGGGTTTCACCATGTTAGCCAGGCTGGTCTCGAATTCCTGACCTCACGTGATCCGCCCGACTCGGCCTCCCAAAGTGCTGGGATTACAGGAGTGAGCCACCGCACCTGGCCAAAGTTTATATTTTATGTATGAAATGGAGAGGTGAATTAAATGATAAACAGAAGAGAAAACAAAATCTGAAGGAGAGCCACCATGGGGAGGCAGGCAAGCTGGAAAATGCCTAGGAAAGGCCTATCCATATGGCATGAAAGATGGAGACAGAAGGGTGAGAGGAAAGAAAAGGAGAAGAAAGGGTGGCCTGTGGCTCTGCTGCCCTCTTCCTTACAAGACCCAGCTGGCTACTGCCACTTCAAACTCAATGATGAGAGGTACTACATTTAATCAAAAGGAAATGTCTGCTAATTAAAAAAAATTGGGATGGATATCATTTATAGCCCAAAGTTTTTTTGTTTTCTTAATGAGAATTTATTAAGGTATGCATTAATTACTAGGTCTGTAAAATATTTGGAGCTATTTAAATATGCTCAAATCTCCTCTAGGAGAATTAGCAAGTTTTGTGAACTACAGTTATCATTAGTCATTAGGCATTAGGATAATTAACCAGATGGAGGAAGTAAATCAAATATGATCTCTTAATCAAAAGATGACCAGGCCTCAAAGGGAAGCTGTTAAAATTTTTTGAGTGCTCCTTAACCTACTAAGGTATCATTCAGAAGATTTAAAAACCAAGACCAACAGATTCAACCAAGAGTTTCTAACCATTTTAATATCTACTTCATTGCAAACAAAAACCACGGAAAACATTTTGCCTGTATGCTTACTATGTTTTCTAAAGGCAGTAATCCTAAGAGTTAAAATTAATTGATTACTTAGTCTGTGTCAAGGATTCCAGGGAGGGTTTTGTGTACGTGATTGCCAATCTTCATGGCAACTTTATTATAAGTACTGGGATCATCCTCATCTGACAGATGAGGAAACAGGCTCAGAAAGCAATTTGCCCGGATTTATTCAGCCCAAAGTAAGTCAGACAGAATCAAGAGCTGCAAAGTCCACGTGCCTTTCCTTTCTTTCTACTCTGTGAGATTTTGAAGCACCTCCCCTAAATGGATCAGACTCTGATACCCCAAGAAAGAAATTAAATGGCAAAATAATAGATAAATAGCTGCGGCTCACCTCTGGATTTTCTTCTTTTACTCTTCGTGACTGTAAAACAATTACGTATCCATTAATATATATAACACACACGATCACAAAAATAAAATTTACACAGATGAGCTCATCATCAACAATGTCATTTACCTTTTCCTGAGAAAAAGCTGCTTTCCCTTCTTCGCTCTTCTCATCCATCTCATCGTCACTCCACTCCCAGTCCCCATCTTCGGTTTTATGAAGGTGACCACTTGACCCAGGAACTCTTCTTACCTGAACCAAAACAAGCCCACACAATTCTTCACTAGTCGAATGTGAACCATTTCACTGGTGCTGCAACTTGGGTTATACAGCATACACACCAACCTGAAAATAACCTGAGTGGCTGTGAATCCAGGGATAGCTAGAGGTCAAGATCCAAAAAGACTACACAGCCTCCGACTCCCAAACTCATCCTCTTTCCAAAAATGCTGTGTTTTTTGAAATGCATTACTATATACATGAAAAACAAAATATTTTGGAAGAACATTGCACACATAAGCAATTAAGGATCAAGCTCATTTTTCACGTTTACTTCAGTTAACACTGTATTAGTTGCCATATATAAAATGCCATGTGGTAGGCTTCAAATTGCCTAAGGAAGTGCATGCAAGCAACGTCCTGCTGACTGAGCAAAGGCAGAGAAATCTGGAAGCCTAATGAAACGTACTAGACTATGGGTATCGGCGATCTAAAAACCTAAGACAACAAAGCAAACACCCTTCTATTGCCACCTCACTCTCTTGCAGAACCTGACATTATGCTTATTTCCCCAGGATTCTGCTCAACCTATTTGAACAAAACAAAACAGCACCAGACCATTCTTAACACACTTTGTAGCACTTATGAGACTTGTGAGATTGCTAGGAACACAGCTTGATAATCAGCAGCCATGCTAGTGTCTAGATTATAATCAGTCTTCCCCATTATTTCAAACTGTTTTGAGCTAGGGTAGAGATGTAATCCATAGGGCAAGCTTTCCAAATGTCTTTGTGGTTGGAAAAGCAAAACTTTTAAAAGGACAGGATGACTGAGAATGAGCCTGTGAGACCAAAGTAATTTGCTTAAAAAACGTACTGAGATGTAATTAAACAAAGCACTGTAGCAGATGAACATGATGTGAACGTTAACAGCAGTGGTCCAAGGATTCAGAGAAACTTCAAGTGGAAAGGGAGCTTCCAGACAATCGAGAGCAACCTCTTCATTTTACAGATGAGGAGATGAAGGCCCAGAACGTGACCCCAGATCACGCAGTAATGAAGGCAAAGCAAGGTGAGAAACAAAGCCTCAGACTCCCACTCAAATGTGACTCTCCTTATGCCACTGAATGATAACCGCCAGCAAGAAGTTATCGAAAAATGTCCTTTGAAGACTGAAAGACTACGATGTGAAGAAAGCCTACTTTTTATAATAGACACTATTTAGTTGTATCACAGGAGCTTCAGTGAAACCAAGGGAAACAGCACAGAACTTACATTTAAATATTTAAGTTTAGTATACATGTCAGACCAACGTGAAGTCATAAAAAATGCATGCTGGGGTTGGCTTTGATTTGAGGGCCTTACCATGTAGAACTTGTAAAAGTAATCCCGACCAGTTGGTCTAGAAGATTTGAGCTCCAACACAGAAAGTCAGAAAGAAAGTGCAAAGTACTTTTTCGTAATTGCAAATAGTTATGCTATTTTTTTTAAAAAAAAGCTTTTTTTCCCACCCCCCAAAATTTTTTTTAACTAATTTATCTTTGAAATAGTACTTAGTAAAACCCCGTCTGGGCTTGGCATCAGATATTTCTTCCACTGGCATTTTGAGTTGTTCTAAAAGTCTTTTCTAATGATGGTGATTTTAATGGTGCTTATAGATGTTGGCAAAGTACTATAGAAAAAATGCCAAAATGCACTTCAGGATTTGCAGAACAGATTGCTCATTTTAATGCCTGTAGAAATCGCTAAAGGAAAATAATTTTCTGTTGACATATACAATAAAATGAATTATTTTCTTAGCAACGCTGATCATGGTGGTAGCAACATAGAGAAACATATGTTAATGACTACATTTAAAAGGAAGAATTTAAAGCCACGTCTATTACAAAACATACTGTCAACTAAGAAGTGAAAAGACAAGTAAAATTATCTATCAGACACAGAATTAAACTCTATCTCTACTAAAATTGCAGAACCCAAGGATAGTTGGTGAATTAGTATTCTTTAAGTACTCACCCAAGAGATTACACTAAGGAAATACTCTTTTCCAGAGAGAGTCCAGATTAACATCCTAAAATTTAGTTTATGTCCTTTCCCCCTCTGGCTCTATGTTTATAAGCTCTGTCAGTTTCATTTCCACAAGCAGAATCCAACTATAAACAATAAAATGGCCCATCCGCTTCCATTTTTATTTTAGTTTAGAGCCCTGGCTGTCCCTCTGTTTGTTTTATTTGCTGGAAGAGAGAAAGATAAAACAAAATGTCTAGGATGATAGCTCTAGACATTGAAATAAATGGCGGGATGTGCCTTTAAGCAATAAACATTGGTTAAGCAAATAAATACACAAATGTTGACCAAATTAAGAGAAAGAACATTAAAAAACCAATGCAGGGAATAGTACTGGTAAAATTGTCACTAGAATAAGAATACTAACTTGCCTTTGAGAATGTCCCCTCAGCTTACTCCTAGGAATAAACTTGCAGCATAATTTGAAACCCAGGTTTCATGGTGGATTTATGTGACATTGATGTCTACCAAAGAGACCAGAAATCAATTTTACAAAGTTACATCCTTGTAGGGAATTTGTAGGGATGATGAGAAACAAGTTTTATCTTTTAGATCCAACTAAGTTTCACACAGTTTAGCAAATGGTCTTATTCGGGAACTGAATAATACCTTGCAAAGTTAAAACTTCAAAAAAAAGAAAAGTGTAGAAAAGCTTCCATCTTCCCCTCACCCACTACAATGACGAGAATGGAGATTATTTGCCCTTGGAATTCTAATTTCATTGGTTATTATACTGCTCTTGTTCCACTAAATGATTTGCTCATTTAGTAAAGCCAAGAGGTGGTAGAATGAATTTATTCTCTATTTTCTCTGACAGGGATTTTTAAAAATCCATTGCTTCTCAGAGAAACAAGCTCAATTTAAGTGATACCTACAGGAATTCATAATCTCACAAATTCTTCAGGTCACAGTTGGCAGTAGTGAGGTTAGAAAACGTTTTATATTTTCTTCTCTTTATCTAAATGTGATTTTTAATGACAACCCATTAAATAAATGCACTCAAGTTCTGATTCCCACAAGAAAAGAAGGCAGGCTCAGCCAGATGAACAAAGCAGAAGCATGGTTCCTGGCCACTGCTGGTGGCCAACAGGCAAGATGTAGGTGGCCACTGGGCAGGGTTAGGACGAGCAGCCACAGAGAGGAGATGGCAGGAATGTAGACAACAGTCTCTAAAGCGGTCTGACCTGTCACTCCAGTGCTGCACCTCTAAACGAGAGCTGTCTGTAAATACAGTTGTACCATACCCATGCAACTCAAAGGAGGCACCTGGCCCCTGACACAGGAATTGGGAGGAAGGATATGAAGAACCAGCAGGTAAAGTTTCTATAAGAGCATGCTAAATACGTCAGAAATGCAGGTGTGTGACTCTAACACTCTACTGAACAAAAGAGGAATGTGACCCAAAGAAATAATGACCAAAACTTAGTAGAATTTGTCTCAATCTGGCATGTCCATCTGTCAAAAAAAAAAAAGCACCCACTAGCCTCTCCCACTGCCACATTAACTTCTCCCTGGAAATGGGACTTGGGAATCTCCTTGGAGTGATTTTTACCCCTTCGGTGGGAATCCTGCACTCACAGCCTCTCCTCCACCTGCTGAACATACGGCACGCTGACTACAGTTGAAACTCAAGTGATCCAGGGAGCCCACCAACCTCAGGTCCACCTATCAAGAACCTACTGCACCAGCAGAAAGCAACACATAGTTACATTCCTGTTACCAGGCATACTACTGATGAAAAGTATAAAAAATGTTTCTAATTAATTGCTGTTTATCATGTACTTGAGGCACTGCCAAGAAAACAAAAAGCCTTCTAAATTATGAAACATTAACAAAACGTGACTCAGTAAGACTTTAGCAGTAAGTATTTTACTGTCTCCATAGTTTATACACTGACACTGCTCCTCTCTGACCATCACCTCTCTCGGCACCTCCATCCTATACCTACTGCCTGGCCTCACTGTCTTCTCCTGCCCTTCCACCAGCCCCCTCCTGGCTCTACTCCTTAGCATGCAAGGCCTGGCACCCACAGGTGACTCCAGATGCTGCAACTGCTAGTACTCAATGTCCCCATGTCCCCTGGCCAGATGAACCTTCTTATCCAATCCACACTTGAGGAGCAAACACTGGGGTCAGCCCCAACATGTACTCTCTAGTCCTGAACTACAGCCAAGAAGAACACCAGTCAAGTGTGCGTGATGCCATTACAGATGACCACCAGGCACTCCCAGATGGGCCATCAGTGCTGCTACAACCCTGCCCCTCCAAGTGAAGCCCATAGATGGGGCAACAGCAGCACCGGGGAGGGAGCTTGTTAGAAATGCAGAATCTTGGGCCCCACCTAGACCCACAAAATCAGAATCTTCCTTTTTAGCAAGATCCCCCAGGGGTCATATTCTCATTCACGTTTGAGAAGCACTTTCCCTCATTGCCAGCCTAGCCTCTTGCTCCTAGTTGGTATTTATACCATGTTAGGTACTATGTTCTACAGATTTTACATGTATTAACTAATTTAATCTTCATAGTAGCTTGTGAGCTCAGAATCATTGTACTGCCCCATTTTTCAGAGGTAAAACTGTGATACAGGGAAAGTTAAACCACGGCCCAAGCTCATACAGCTGGGAGGTGACAATAGTAGGAGATATAAGAGCAGGAGTCAGACCCCCAACTCTCCTTTCCTCTCTCTGCTACTGCAGCTTACAGTAGCACCTCCAATCACTTAAAATAACTTCCTCTGCTACCCTGAGAGCATCAAGTCCATCCACTGGAGCACAGGTGACTTGTTATGTTTCAGTAAAGAGACTGGTGGCATTTTGGCCCTAGAGATTTGTGGAACTTTGAACTTGAGAGAGATGATTTAGGGTATTTGGTGGAAGAAATTTCTAAGCAGCAAAGCATTCAAGAGGTGACCTGGGTACTGTTAAAGGCATTCAGTTTTAAAAGGGAAATACAACATAAAAGTTCAGAAAATTTGCAGCCTGACAATGTGATAGAAAAGAAAATCCTGGCTGGGAACAGTGGCTCACACCTGTAATCCCAGCACTTTGGGAGGCTGAGGTGGGCAGATCACAAGGTCAAGAGATGGAGACCATCCTGGCTAACAAAGTGAAACCCCATCTCTACTAAAAATACAAAACGTTAGCCAGGTGTGGTGGTGGCCTGTAGTCCCAGCTACTCGGAAGGCTGAGGGAGGAGAATGGCGTGAACCTGGGAGGCGGAGCTTGCAGTGAGCCAAGATGGCGCCACTGCACTCCAGCCTGGGTGACAGAATGAGATTCTGTCCCCAGAAAAAAAATTAATCACTAAGAATATGGGGAAAACATCTCCAGGGCATGACAGAGAACTTTGTGGCAGCCCTTCCCCTCACAGGGCTGGAAGTTTAGGAGGAAAAAAATGGTTTTGTGGGCTGGGCCCAGGGTCCCTCTGCTATATGCAGTCTAGGGACTTAGTGCCTGGCATCCCAGCTGCTCTAGCCATGACTAAAAGGAGCCAAGGTACACCTCAGGCCATAGCTTCAGAGGGTGCAAGTCCCAAGCCTTGGCAGCTTCCACATGATGTTGAGCCTATAGGTGCACAGAAGTCAAGAACTGGGAACCTCTGCCTAGATTTAGAAGGATATATGGAAACACCTGGATATCAAGGCAGCAATTTGCTGCAGGGGTAGAGCTCTCATGAAGAACCTCTGCTTGGCCAGTGCAGAAGGGAAATGTGGGGTCAGAGGCCCCACACAGAGTCCCTATTGGGGCACTGCCTAGTGGAGGTATGATAAGAGGGCTGATGTCCTCCAGACCTCAGAATGGTAGATCCATCTACAGCTTGCTCTGTGGGCCTGGAAAAGCCACAGACACTCAACACCAGCCCATGAAAGCATCTGGGAGGGAGGCTGTACCCTACAAAGTCACAGGGACAGAGGTGCACAAGACCATGGGAAACCACCTCTTGCATCAGTGTGACCTGGATGTGAGACATGGAGTCACAGGAGATCATTTTGGAGCTTTAAGATTTGACTGCCTCACTGGATTTCAGATTTGCATGGGGCCTGTAGGCCCCTTTGTTTTGGCCAATTTCTCCCATTTAGAACAGCTGTATTTACCCAATTCCTGTACCCTCACTGTACCTAGGAAGTAACTAACTTGCTTTTGATTTTACAGGATCATAGATGGAAGGGACTTGCCTTGTCTCAGATGAGACATTTGACTGTGGGCTTTTGAGTTAATGCTGAAATGAGTTCTGACTTTTGGGAAGGCATGGTTGATTCTGAAATGTGAGGACATGACATTTGGGAGGGGCCGGGGGCAGAATGATATGGTTTGGCTGTGTCCGCATCCAAATCTCATCTTGAATTGTAACTCCCACAGTTCCCACATGTCACGGGAGGAAGCCGGTGGGAGGTAACTGAATTATGGGGACAAGTCTTTCCTGCACTGTTCTCATAATAGTGAATAGATCTCACAAGATCTGATGGTTTTAAAAAGAGGAGTTCCCCTGCACAAGCTCTCTCTTTGCCTGCTGACATCCACGTAAGATGTGACTTGCTCCTCCTTGCCTTCAGACATGATTGTGAGGCCTCCCTAGCCACATGGAACTTATATAAGCCCATTAAACCTCTCTTTCTTTTGTAAATTGCCTAGTCTTGGGTATGTCTTTATCAGCAGCACAAAAACATACTAATACATACTGACAGCCCCTATCTTCCTAATAAACTTCACACTCTCACCCTCTTTTCTTGTGGTGTGCAAAGACAGCGGATTCCTTCTCTTCACAAGACCAATGCCTCTGGGAGCACTCCTCATGTATCTACTCACTTATTCCTTCCTTCAAGACACTTACAGCCAGGCCCTGGCTCCTCTACATCCATCTGTAAATATGCTTAAGTCTCTCTTATACTTCTACTAAAAGAACCCCAGGGACCCCACTGATTTTCATTCTTCCTTAAGAATTACTCCATCACTCTTCTCTTTCACTGTCAACGTTTTGCTAAAGATAGTCTCCAATAATGGCCCTCACTTCCTATCTTATCCTCACACTTTAATAGTGTGCAAAATGATATCTGTCCCCACTAGGCCACCAAAACTACTCTCTCTCCCTTTGAGATTTAATGACTTCCTAATAGTGTAATTCAATGCTCTTCCCTGTGGCCATAACACTATCTTGTAGACATTGCTGAACTCCATTCTTCTCCTTTAAGCTCTTTCCAAATCTGTGTTCATAATGTTTCTCCTCCTACCTCTCTTGTCCTTCTGTGTCTCCAACTGTTCTTTGTTCTGTCTCCATGATAAATGTGACTGCTCCCAGCCCAGTACACGTTCTCAGCTCACTAGACGCTGTTGCCCTTAGTGAACACACCTTCTCCATGGGCTCCCTGCCCTCATCTAAGTTGATATCCTTGGAAACTGCATTTCTTAGTCTTGTTTTCCAAGTGTTCTGTTGGATATAAACACCTTATCAGCTTTTCAAAGTTGAGTTTGCCACCCCTGACCCATTTGTTAATCCTCCATCTCCAGCCTCATTCTGACAATTCACCAGTGTTGTCTTAGTTAATGCCTTTGAATCTCAGCCTAATCCCCATTGCCATCATGTTCACCAGGGGCATGGTCATATAAAGCTCCTAATATGATGCCTGCCACATAATGAACACTCAAGACATGACAGGTGCTATTATCATGAATATCCTCAATGCTTCTCCCAACCCAAATCTATTCATCTATTTATAATCCAGCCCAAAATTGTTTGTTTATATATTTTCTACCACATCCCTTTAGATACCCTACAATCCAGTTATGTACAAGTCACATATTTTTGTGACTCTACCATTTCCCGTATGTATTAGCTACATCCTTGGCCTGATCTGCCCTTCCACATTCTCCTTTTTTTTTTTTTAAGCTAAGAAGCTTTTGTCAATCCTCTCAATTGAAATTTTGCCTATACCTTTATGTCATTCTACTTTCATGTTACATTGGACAGATAACATATCAAACCATATACTCCTTCAGGGCAGAGAGCTTGCTTTAGCCATTTTTTAAAAATCACTTCTTAATTCATCTGGTCAACAAAGTTTTATTGACTAACTACCTTCGTCTACCAAGTTCTAAACCAAAGATGAATAAAACAAAAGCTTACACCTTGGAGTAGTTCACAGTCCAGACAGGTGCACAGACATTTAAGCTAGAAATGTTTTTAAAAAGACATGAATACTATAAAAAAGATATAAATCATGGGAATCTGCAGAAGAGAGGATGACTATCTATATCAAGGGACAGTATGGAAGGGTAGCTGCTACAGCATTAGCCCAGCATGCAGAGAAAGCAAAAACTTAGCACGTTCTACTGATTCATGTAATGTGGCAAGCAGAAAATGCAAAGGAAAAGCTGGCCAAGTGAGGACTGGGGTGACCTGAGGAGCACCTGTCCCACCATAAGAAGGCACCCATCATTGACGGCTGTCACAGGGAGACAGCCCAAGCATATCCAGATCTTCTGATTCTTCTAGAGAAGTGGATAGTTTGGATTTTTATGTGATGCTCTTGACTTATTTTAATGTTAACATATCAAGTTAAAAAAAAACTTTCTCTGGACAGCCTAAAAATTAATGTCTTTGGGACAAATTCGGCCTGTGAGTTCACACCCCTGTTTTACACCAGTCAGAGGGTTAGAAATCAGACAATGGGAAAACATGGAAAGCTTTCATGTGGGCACAGTGGGGGGAAGGGAGAATGAGCAAATCTGGATTTCTGAAAGCAGAGTAGAGGATGTGCTAGGACTTGAGGATAACAAAAGCCAGAAAGAAATCAGCATGTTAATCACTCCAGTCACTACTGACATGTAACTAATCACCCCAAAACTGAGTGACTTCAAACAACAACAATTAGCCCTATGACAATCAGACTTGCTTCCAACACGGCTGACAGAAAGCACGAGAGACCCCAAGTCAGGACAAGCCCTTTCTGAATTCCTGACACATAGCAACAGTGCGAGATAATGAAATGACTGTCGTTGTTTTAAGAAGGTTGTCAGTGAGGGCTTAAAGAAAAGTGAGGGAAATGTTCCTGGAAGCTAGAGGAAAGGAGGACCCTGTTGTGCAGTGACAGAGAGTTTAGCAACACTGACATCTACGGTAAAGTGGGAAGTGGAAATTCACCTAATGAACTCAGTGATCTAGCTAAAGAGATTTCCAGGCAGCCACTTCAAGTGACACCTGGGTTCTGCTCACTGCCTATGATAAGATGTGAACAGAGAGAGATGAGCTAAAGAATAAACTGTTAAATATAAACCTGTTTCTCATTCCCAATCTCTCCAGACATCAAACAATTCTCAAGCCAAGAAATGGTTTCAGAGCAAAAATCAAACCCAGGGTGAAACTGTACAACCTTTTAAGAATTCAGAAAGATCTAAGGTGGTGCCTTGCAGACACCTTCAAACATCCATAACGCCTTCTGAGGATCTTAAGAGCTTGCGTTGCAGAACTTCTGCATTAAATAACAGGGATTCCAAGAATCACAGAGTACTGCCCCTTAGGCGTCTCACAGGGAGGCCATGGTAGACAAAGCATCTTGTGGTCATGGATCTTCTCTAATGGAGTGAACCCAACAAGATTCACAGAAAACCCACTACCTTTTTTGATATTGTACTACAAAATACTGCCAGGTTAGACAAAAAGAAACAGAATACAAAATAAAAAGAGGCCTTCAGATCCTAAACTTTTGCTGGCAGGAAGCAGTCTGAGACGGCTCCTTAGCTGCAAATGCTGATTCTTTCTTGCGGAAAAAGAAGGATGATTTAAAAATCAGAACTTGAGAGGGGAGCCAAGAGCCTCAGAAACCAGCAAAACTGGACAGAGCCCTCATCAAGGAGCTGGCCCCACACGCCTGGCTTGACTCCAGAACTGCCATGGACCTGTGTGCTCCCGTTTCCCCCCTTTTGGGCAAATCTTTAAGATGTGTATCCTCCTGCCGCACCCTGAGTGTGAGTCCAAGGGATATTTGTCTCTCTAGTTCACAGGCCTTAAGACTGAAAAATCAAGGAGCTGTACCCATGGCACCAGTCCTGAGGAGCCTCCTCTGTACCCAGATCTGATTCAGAGGACAAGGTCATGATTTTGAGCCTGAGCCTGAGCCTGGAGCTGCCACAGGATGAAACTTTTGGAGAGTCTTAAAAGCTCAAGAGCATATTTTAGACATGGAAGAGATGTAAGTTGTTGTGGCCAGAGGGTAGAGAGAGAGCAAATTGTTTTTTCCAAATATGCACGTGACAATATCTCCTGCCCCACGTGTTCAAGAATCTTGCTACTTCACTACCAACAGAGAGAGTCCAATGCCCTCTCCTTGAATCTGGGTGGATTTGTGTCTTACCTATAACCAACAGAAACGAGGCAGAAGTGAGGCCAGGTCGGAAAAGGTGAAGCAACGTCTATCTTGCTCACTGGAATACTCATTGGAAGTCTTCAGGTGTCATGAAGCATTCCAACTGCCTTCAGACCCCTGTGCTGTGAGGTAGCCCAGGCTAGTCCCCAGATTACCTGACCATTTGATGCAGTGTCATGACATGAGAAGCTGAACAGTCTGAATCCCAGACCCACAGAAACTGGGAGACTTACTGAAGGACTGCTGGGGTCTTCAGCCATTTAGTCTCGGGCGATTTGTTACACAGAAATGGGTGATCAAGGTAACAATGGTGATAAGGGATTTACTGAATTTGTTTTCACTTTGGACACCTAGTGATGCTTTGAAAATTAGTAGGTCATATTTTACAGCCCTTGTCATACCAGATAACAGACCCTACCACACACTTTAGGTCATGTTTTCTAATTGTGTCTACTCCAGGCCTCTGAACATTCAGATTTTAATTTATACTTGCAAAATATCTCATCTGACTATGTTATTATACACTAAAGTATACCAAGAGGAAAAATGCCCGTTTCTATTAATCATAGGCAAATGGCAAGAGCTAAATCTTGGACCTTTTAGTCAGTGATTCCCATTAACTTTTTTTTTCTTGGCTTCTTGGAATTTAAAGCTCTACCAGTTCCGCTAAAATTTGGCATACCCTTTTTCTATAATATAAAGCGGTAGAACAAAGGAATGAGGATATGAAAAAGTTAATTAGAAAAAAATTCTAGAGAAACAAAGACTTTATAATTTAATAATGATAATGAAAAACACTTGGCTAGCTTGGTGAAAGACACACTTATAGCAACTTCCTTATAATGCCTGAATATTTTCTAATGGGAAGAGAAACAAATTTGACAAATGTTGCTCTTCAGATAATGAGAATGGAATATTGTAACTTTGGAAATCCAACATGAAAGGGCAGTGTCTTGAAAGAGAATGTTCTGGAAGTTGGAAAGGAACTATTCTGAGGAGGCAGCACAAAGCACAGAGAAGCAATTTGATTTCTTATTCTGCGTCAGTCCTATCAAACCTCCAATATGGCATTTCCCCAAGCGAGGGCAACAAAGAACAATGGCAACAGCTAAGAGCCACGAAAGCAGAGTCCGATTTTGCAACTATTGTCTTTGAAAACTAAAGCTCCTGCTGGAAAGGGTGCCAAGCTGATCTGTAACTTCAGCTAATAAAGAAAACAATAGGAACACTCTGTCCTGGTAAGACAAATAGCACAGAAGAGAAAACACACATCATGTAAGACCAAAGGAAAATGCAGAAACCAAATGTTTGGCTCCACAGCAGAGTCGAGGTTGCTTTGGATACAGCAATAAGTTAAGAGTTAGCTTACTTGTAGGAGAAAGAGGGGTGGCAAAGAGAAACAGAAGCACACGGCCAACTAAATATGGCTCCAGGCAGGGCTGGAACCGGAAGATTTCTGACAAGCAACAGAGAAGCACACTGCGATGGTCAGTTTTAGTTGTCAGCTTGGCTGTGCTACTGTCCACAGTTACTCCCTCCAACACTAAGCTAGGCATTGCTGTGAAGGCATTCAGTAGATGTGATTAAGTCCATAATTGACTTTAAGCAAAGGGAAATTATCCTTGATAATCTGGGTGGGCCTGATTCAATACGTGGAATAGCTTTCAGAGCTGAGCTAAGGCTTCTCTGAAGAAATTCTATCTAGGGACAACAGCTTTAGCTGTGCCCTAGAGTTCCAGCTTGCTCTTCCTGACAGCCTACCCTGTGAATGTTAGGCTTGCCTAGACCGCCCCCATAATCAAATAAGCCAAGTCCTTGCAATATATCTCTTTATAGGTCTCTCCTACTGGTTCTGCTTCTCCTGTTGAAGCCTGATTGATACACTAAAATCCAGCAGGCTAGCTATTGGTATTTATAAACAAAAGGCAAATTAGCTAGCAGAAGAGCAGTACTAATAATAGCATCCACTGGTTTTTGATAATGGAATATGTTAATGTCTCTAAGTGAAATACTAAGAGAAACTGAACTAAAAGGACAATAAAATGAAAATTAAGATGATATGAATTACCATAACTTAACAGAGAGTAAATTCTTACCCTACAAAGACACCTGAAATAAAGATCAGGGGTTAGTTACTGGTTAAACATCATTTATGTTAGATCTAAGAAATATAATCAACACCACCACCTTGGAAAACCTTCTGTCAAGAACTACATCTGCTTAGGGATTAATGACCTGAGAAAAAAACCTGGAAAGACACTCAAATGCATTGATTTTTGTGGAATGGAAACTCCATTCAGACTCACAAGATGTAATATAGAAATATTCCTAATATTCTAATTTCACTAAGATATCTGATATTTTTCAACATACAAATGTATGCAAACATTTCAGAATAACTTTTAAATGTCACTACCGAGGGGGTTTCTTCATAAAAATTATTACTAACTGCCCTAAAGATACATTTGGTCTATTACTCAGCTTACAGTTTCTGGATAAATGGCAGCAACAGGCTTTCTGAAAAAGTAGGTCAACACATAGTCAATTTTCAGTGTGGTCTCCATTATCAAGGACCAACTCAAGTCTACCACCTGCATAGAGAGAGAGAGATATGATATGTCTTCCATGTGAAAAAGAAGGTATAGAAATCAGTTGCCATCCTGTCCCCCAGCAGCAGAACTTCACAGTTCCTCACTGTTTATCAGAGTGTGAGTTTCAAATAGAAGCACGTTTTTATTCTTCCTAGTTATAAAATTAATTCAAATCCCTATTATAGAATAGTATGCAGCCAGTAACAAGCATCAGAGACCATCAAAATATAGTAAGTAGAAAAGGCTAATAGAGAACAGCATCCACCACTGTGTAAAAGAAAATGAGGAGAGGCACACATACACATTTCTAGATACGTTTGTACATGCACAGAGCATTTCGGGAAGCATTTACAGGATGTGGTAATACCTACTGGGTTGAAAGAGGGACTTTTTCACTATGTTGTATACTTCAAGGAGGCCCAATAAATAACCCTCTCTCCTCCTCCCTATCGCTAAACTAATTTAGAAGTAAGATCAATAAGCATAAAAGGACCAAAAATCACCCTTATTACTTATAAAGATGACATCTGAGATTGTGGCTTAAGTCTTTCTTTCTCAGTTGAGGAACTGATCTCTAGATTTCGAAAAGACTTCCCTAGGGCTCCCAGCGATGTTAATCAGCACATTCCTCCCTCACACAGGCGGTCCTCAGTGACCAAGGGCACCTCCCTGGGTGAGCAGGCCAGCTCCAGGAGAAAGTGAGGAAGAAGGGGTGAGCCACATTTTTGTGCCTGATTTTTCCCTCCAAATTCATTAATCAGATAAGTCCCTAGGCAAAGAGTGTCCAAGAATGTTTTGCTAAAGGAATATCAGGAGTGTAAAAGCAACATTCTCCCTGCCTTCTTCATCTAGTAAAGGTTTTGCATCATTTGAATTTTTATCATTATGAGTTACACTGTCAGTCAAAACAGAAGTATCTAAAAATTAAAAACATACTTCTTTTAAAAAACGCAAACAACATAGAAGTAGATACAACAGAAAGTATAAGTAACCACTTCCTGTTTCTAAACAAGGTACAAAGATGTGACTTTCAATGGAAAGATAAGTTGCCTAAGAACTTTTTAAGAACTAAAAAATGAAAAATATTTCTAAAACCTTAACATGACAATACGGTCAAATCAAGAACATCAACTTATTTTCACCTGCGTTTATTGCAATACATGTAACAACTTAGGATTTCTAACATTTTTAATATATGTATTTTTTGAGACAGAGTTTCGCTCTTGTTGCCCAGGCTGGAGGGCAATAGTGCAATCTCAGCTCACCACAACCTTCGCCTCCCAGGTTCTAGCAATTCTCCTGCCTCAGCCTCCCGAGTAGCTGGGATTACAGGCGCCCGCCACCACACCCAGCTAATTTTGTATTTTTAGCAGAGATAGGGTTTCTCCATGTTGGTCAGGCTGGTCTCAAACTCCTGACCTCATGTGATCCACCTGCCTCGGCCTCCCAAAGTGCTGGGATTATAGGCATGAGCCACCACGCCTGGCCTAATATTTTATTTTTATGCAACAAATTCCGGAATGGAGACTCACTTTTATAATAAGCTATTTGGTTCGGTCAACGAAACTGTCCTCAAGGTTTTGAATGCATAGTAACGTAAAGATATGAGTTCACGTTTATTAATACTCTGCTTTTCCATTCCTCTAAGAGGTAGCTGAGTTTGTGTTCCTCTGCATTCTATCCACAGAATAATAGATACTGTTGTTTTTGTTAAGGTGGCATTTGCTACAAATTTCCAAAGATATTGAGAAAATGTTCTAGCATATAAGAAAATTAAGAAGTGGGAAAGCATGTGCCCTGAAAGTAAGATACAGTTACATTTAGAGAGAGATGTCAGGAGCTAGTGACACCATATCCTGGAACTGTTGAGGGGATATGAAGAAAACAAAAAGTAAAGAGGACTCCATTAGTTTCCGAAACCTTTGGTTCCCCAGATCCAATATAACTGAAACGCAGGGCAGTCAACAGAAAACCTTGCTCTGAAACCGTTCACCTCTGTAAACCAGCACTCAACACAGACACTACTAGTGCACAACAGATACTGTAGAAATATTAGTTGAACAAGTCAATGAATAAATACCCTAGGCTAAAACATAACACACAGGAACACTGTGGGCCAAGAGTCTCACCCTGAGACTCAAAGACATTTTACCATGTCCTCAGAAAACAACCATCTTTTGCCATCATCGGCCTTTTCGCTGTGGGGATGTGGTTAACAGTGATGAGTACAGGGAGGCTGAGGGGCTTAATTTATTCCATCTGCTTAAGCAAAGCAGCAGCTGGTGCCAAGAAAACTCTGGGCCTTCCTCTAAGTATCTTGAAGATCCTGTGAGGCAAGGCATGGTTCTAAACACCAAATAATGACAGAGCTGATGATCAAAATAGATGCGCCCATCTGCCTCTGAGATGACATATTAACATCTTATCATGCCGGGAATAATCCAAAGAAGCAAACAGACCCATGTTGGTTCACTAAAATCATTTTCCCCTTGTAATCAACTCATTTCACTATCATGCTGTCTGCAAAGGGCAGAGACTTCAGATGTGAGGTTAGAAACACACACACAACACACACACACACACACACACACACACACAATACAGCACAGACTTACACTTTGGTTTGAAAGACTGAAGAGTCTGATTCCAGCACAAGTTTAAACTGATAGGAAAGAAGAGCCAATGGCTGCATCACAAGGTCTCTATGCAGAAACATGCCTCACATTTAAACTTCTACCCTCTCCAACTCCATCTCTACAGCTCACTCCACCCAAGTTATCTTCTCATGTTTCTCATATTCAAAAATCACAAAAATATAAGGAGACAAGGAATCCCCTGAATTCCCATTTCCACTGAAGGCTAGAGCCTCTGAGGCAGATGAGATAGGCAAGGCCAGAAAGCTGCCCCAAGTCCTGGTGGGACAGTGTTGTCATCACACAAACTGTTTAGCTGTGGTGTCAGATTCCTCAGTTATTGGGTCAGAAAGGCAGAACAATTTGCACCCTATGTACAGAAAGACTTGACAGGCGTGCCACAGGAAGTGTCAAAATGAGAGAGAAATGGGCCTTCAACTTTCTCTTCTTCGTGGCTACTATATTCATTTTTGTTACCTTGTTTTAATGGAAGTGTTCATAAATGCATAAGGTGAAAATAGTGAAACAAACCTCTTTTACTCACCTTCAACGTTATCAACATTCTGCCAATCTGATTTTATCTATACATTCCAACTCTTTTGCTTCAGTATTTTTAAACTAAATCCCAAACATCGTATCATTTTACCTGCAAATACTTCGGTATGCTTCTCTGATAAGGACATTTAAAAACACGATCACAATATCATTTTCCCAAAGAACAAAATTACCTATAATTCCTTAGAATCTAATATCAGTCTACGTTCAATTTTGTCCTACTGTCTCAAAAATGACTTTTTCAGTTTATTCAAAACAGGATACCCCTAAAATCCACATGTGGTCCACACTCTGAAATCTATAACCATTCTTGTCAGGGTCTCTCTTAGAGCCATCATATCCACTTAAACAAGCTCTGATTTAGATGCTGCTGTTTCAGCCAAAAGGACAGAGTAGGAACGTCCGTGTTTTCCTATTGCTACCGGAAAACACCATCTTCACAGGGATCAGACACCTGTTCCTTACATCACCAGGACAATTCTCAGTCCTCAAGGAAAGCAATGTTGGAAGCTCCACTGTAAAAATGCTCCAGACAGGAGTTTTATTTCAGGGGCAATGTCTCAACTGTGATCCAATTCAATATTGAAAAGGGCCATAAATTCTATCTTGTTAATTCACTTCATATTAACAGGAGACTGCCAGAGCAGCAAAATAAATAACACAGATTTACCTGTAAATGGCTCTGAAAGACCATGTATTCTAATTCATATATTTTCCTAATAAGGGCCAGCCACCGACTTTAAAAACAAACAAGAAATGACATAGTTGTATATTCTCACACGGTGAATAAAGATAAAATACAGTTTAAAAAATTCAAGCTTCAGAATCCATGGTAAGATAGAGGAGAACAGGTTTTCTTTTTTTTTTTTTTTTTTTTTGAGACGGAGTCTTGCTCTGTTACCCAGGCTGGAGTGCAGTGGCCGGATCTCAGCTCACTGCAAGCTCCGCCTCCCAGGTTCACGCCATTCTCCGGCCTCAGCCTCCCGAGTAGCTGGGACTACAGGCGCCCGCCACCTCGCCCAGCTAGTTTTTTTTGTATTTCTTAATAGAGACGGGGTTTCACCGTGTTAGCCAGGATGGTCTCGAGGAGAACAGGTTTTGACAGAAACTGAGTGTCACAAGTAACCCAGGTCACACTGCAGGACCTAAGCTTCTTTATCTAAGGATCCAATCCTCTTATCATATCTGCTCATCATTAGTAAAACTAAGTATATTTGAGTACCATCATTTTTTTTTTCTTCCCCTGCCTAATCCCAATAAGAGTCCAATGGCCGCATTGTAGATGGCTAAAAGCAGAAGGGCAAAAAGGCACTCAGAAAATTCAGAGCATGGAGGAGAATCTGTTCTTGAGTCAAGAGGCTGTGTGCAGGCTACAGACTCCCAGGGTACAGAATCTCTTGCACACAATGTTCTCAGCTGTCCCTCCCGTGGTTGGACACACATATTTCTCTCTGCAGGTCACACTCTCCCGTGATTTGCAGACATGCATATTGGTCTCCTGTGCATCTCCCCTTGGAAGCCCTGCAAGCATCTCCAGCTCAACACATTCAGAATGTTCAGCACCTTTCCCAGGAAATGTTTCTCCCACCTTCCAAACAGTCTCTAAGTCAGAAAGCAGGGAGTCAATACTGAGCTTTTCCATAAAGCTCTCCTTATCCTTCACCATCTTCTCAAACTCCCATTCCCATGAAAATCTTTCAAGACCTAAGTTGTACTGGTCCATTCTCATACTGCCATGAAGAAATACCCGAGACTGGGTAATTTATAAAGAAAAGGGGGTTTAATGGACTCCCAGCTAAACAGTTTGTGTGATGACAACACTGTCCCACCAGGACTTGGGGCAGCTTTCTGGCCGTGCCTATCTCATCTGCCTCAGAGGCTCTAGCCTTCAGTGGAAATGGGAATTCAGGGGATTCCTTGTCTCCTTATATTTTTGTGATTTTTGAATATGAGAAACATATTCACATGGCTAGGGAGCCCTCACAATCATGGCAGAAGGCGTGGAAGGAGCTAAAGCAACATCTTACATGGCAGCAGGCAAAAGAGCATGTGCAAGGGAACTGCCCTTTATAAAACCATCAGATCTCATAAGACTTAATCACTGTCACAAGAACAGCATGGGAAAACCCGCCCCCATGATTCAGCTACCTCCCACTGGGTCCCTCCCACGACATGTGGGGATTATGGGAGCTACAATTCAAGATGAGATTTGGGTGGAGATACAGCCAAACATAAGTCATGTCAACTCTGCCTCCTAAATCTCTCTTCTACCTATTCTTTGCCTGCTCTACCTTTGTTCCCATCTATCCTCACTTGCACAGCAAAGTCTGCCAACTACTAGTCCACCGACCTGATCCCTGCTTCCAGTCTTGTCCCTCTAAACCACAACACACTGCCACACTGCTGTCTCGGAGCTCTTTCTAAAGGCAAACTGGTCGCTGCATGTCTCTGCTGAAATTCTTATCACAGTTCCTGATTTGTGGGTGGTAGAGGGAAAGCTCAAGCTCCTCATCAAGACAGAGACACTTTTTGCTCTGGCTCCTGCCCACCTCTGCATATCTTCCCTCTATTTAAATCACACAAACAATTACTCTCCAACGCATTTGCAAGTACTTGCCCACGCCGGTCCCTCCACCTGAGATGAGCCTCCTTACCTCTAGGGAAGGAAGACCACCACCTATCTTACATAGGACAACTACAGGACCAAGTCCTTCACAGGGTCCTCCCCAGCCCTCCCCAGCATGCTGTGTGCCATTCCAATCCAGCATTCATCCTGATGCTCAGTGGTTGTTTCCAGGCCAAGTCCTCCCTGATCTGTGGGGGCCACTACCCTCCAAGTCATCCAGGCTCAAATCCACACTGTCAACTTTCATTCTTCTCTTGCGTTACTTACAGATTAAGAGTGAGTCTTATCTCTGTAGCCTCAACACAGTCCTGATACTTGATATATGAACAATAAATGTGCACCAAATGAAAAGCTGTCTTTGTGAACCACTGCCCTCAGAATCCTTCATGACTCATATCCTCCTTGGGCATTTTCAATATTTTTCTCCCCCTCCACACTAAGCTTTTGAATAGACACAGGTCTCCACTGACCTCAGAAGCCTCTGCACATCCCAAGCTATGTGTGTCCTCCTGCCCTTTACAACCAAACTTTGAAAAATCACCCACTTGCACTTCTTCATCATCCCTTCACTCATTAATTCTAACTGTCCAGCTTTTTCTCTTACTGTGAAAACCGAGCTAGACCCAATGTCTTTTTGTAAGTCCTCATTTTCCTTCACTTCTCTGCAGCATTCAGAACTGCTGACCACCTCCACCTTCCTGGTTCCTGGGACAGCACTTTCTTTTCCTCCTCTCACAGTTCTCTGCATCCTCCACTTGTTCCTGTAACTGCTCCCCCAGGATTCCCCAGGGCTCCTTTGTTCTCTCTGTCATGTCCTCCGTGGCAATCTCATCTTATCACACAGCTTCCACAATCACCTCCATTGAGAAGACACCTTCAAATAGAAATTCCAATGGAACTTCAAACCCACATGCATCCTAATGAACTCCTGATCTTCCCTCCAAAACAGGCCTGTTCCAGTTCCCACCAGTTTCAGTAAAGGTACTACCATCCTCCTATCCACACAGCCTCAAACCCTTCTGGCTGTCTTTCCCCCTTCTGTTTTGCCTCCCATGTCCCATCACTTACTAGGTTCTGCCAAGTCTAGCACTTCAATGTCACTTGTCCCCTGCCCTATGCCTCTGTCACAGTTCTAGTTCAGACCCCCATCACCCCAGGCCTAGATGTCTTTAACAGCTTCTGCCAGCCTGACCTCCTCCTTCAGACTGTCCTCTACTGTCCACTCCTGAGCCAACTTCTACAGTTGCTTCTCTGCTTACAGGGCACCTGTCATGGGCTCCTTACAGCTCACAGCATCACACCCCAACCCCATGGCTTAAGATCTAAGGCTTCCACATCCTGGACTCGATCCAGCTTTACAACCTCACTTCCTACTGCATTTTTTCATGTAAGCTTTATTCTAGCCCAGTTCTCAAATATGCCTGATCATAAAATTCACCTAGGTCATGTGTTAAAAATACAGATTTCTGAGTTCTACCCAACACTCACTAAGGCAAGACCTCTAAAGAGGTCTAAAGAACAATCTTCAATTCGCTGATTCAATGATCTACAATTAGTCTCCCAGAATACTTTTTTCCCCTTCAATCACAAATAAAATTGTGTCATTGAAGGGGAAAAGAACACTCAAATCCCCACTATCATCAAAAGCCTGTGCTGAATCTGCTAGCCACTCGTGTATCTCTTTCTTTAATCACCAAACTTCCTAAAAAATCACCCGTGACCTTCCTATATACATAAATGTCTACCAAGATGAAGACTATGCTTTGCTTTGCTTTTGTTAAAAGACAAATCCCTAGTTATGTTGACAATGAAATAAGAAAATCCATTTAGAATCTGGGACTAAGGAAGTTAAATCAATAGGTGTTATTTTCCCAAGAAAAATAACTGAAGCAGAAACCTTAATATCTATATGTCTATTGCATTTTAAAAAGCATGGATTACAGTATCTATTTAATTGCTAAACATAGGGTTACAGTGTTCAGGTTCATGTAGTTTTATATTTTCATACCACACACACAAATACATGTTTTTGTAATCTAACTGCATTACCCATTTTAAGTTATATTGGCTGAGATTTTTTTCAATTTAAAACTGATTCGTGTTTATTATAGAGAATTTAGAAAATAAAGACGAGAACAAGGATGTGATTAGAATCCTTCTACCGGGTGACAGTATGGCACAGTGGTTACCAACAAAAGGCCCCTGCATCAGACTTTGACACTAAGTTCCAACCTGACCGCTTGCTAGTCATCATGACTTAACCACGAAGTCTCAGTCTCTTCACCTGTAACGCAGAGTGACAATACCTACCTCATCAGGTTATTATGCAGATAAATGAGATCATGTGGGTGAAAGAGTTAGTCCAGTATCCACAACTGCTGATTTGTACTGAATCCCACCCTGGAAAACAAAACCTGGGTGTGTCCTCAGCTTCAAAAACTCTCAGGGAATGAATCCCTGTGTCCTACATCCAAGTATGCAGAATTTAAAAACCTGCTGTGGACATATCTATTTTCTTAGAAATACGCAGCTGCATATAACCATTTTTGGATATTTGAGATCATTATGTACACTGATGACAAGTGAATGGATGAAGACATCAGACCACAATTTTTCTCTAAGCTCTCCACACAGGAAGAAAAATGTAGCATTCAGGTTATAATGGTATAATGAGATTTAAAGTATTAATGATATAATGTCTGAGTTAAAGATAAACTTCCTTATGAGACTTGTTCTATATTTATATTCTGAATTATACTTATAAATAGATAAGCTAAATCAATAAGCATAGAAAAACAACCACCACCACCTCCACCACCACCACCACCACCACCCTGCAATAGGTATAAATGTGCCCAAAATACTCTAGGGGAGAGAGAAGGAAACACTATTAACTTACTGTTCTATGGCCCTTTCTTAACACATACTACTACAGGTCCTTGTCCTACTAAACTTCATTTCCTAGCACAACCCAGGGTTAAAGTTGGCAAGTACCACCAAGTGCACCACTTTTACCAACTCTCTGAAACAACTCAGGCAATACACCACACTTGGAGATGACTTATTTGAAAATGCCAGAGTTCTACTACATCATGGCTGGTTTTAGTCACTCAAATCCTTTAATACTTCAGACAGATGTGGTATGCAAAGTGACCCTTCTGAAAATGCACAGTTGACTGTATTTGTTCATGTATCCATTGTACCATTTTACCAAGTCTTAGGCATTGCCACACCTTTTTCATGGAGGAGTCCACCTCATGTCGGTTCTACAGGGCAGGACTTTATTGACTTGCTCATCCCTGAATCCCCAGCACCTGGCTCACTAACTGGCACATTCCAAGTGTTCAATTGAGACTAGTGGAATGGCTGGGCATGGTGGTTCACACCTGTAATCCCAGTACTTTGGGAGGATGAGGCAGGAGAATCACTTGAGGCCAGGAGATTGAGACACGCCTGGGCAACACGGTCAGACCTCATCTCCCCCCATTCCTCCCCCTACACACATAATTAGCCATGCATGATGGCGCATGCCTGTAGTCCCAGCTACTCAGGAGGCTCAGGTGGGAGGATCCCTTGAGGCTAGGAGCGCAAGCTTCAGTGCGCTATGATCATGCCACTGCATTCCAGCCTGGGTGACAGAGCAAAATCCTGTCTCCAAAAAAAAAAAAAGACGACGACGACGACTAGTGGAATAAACGGATACAACTATTACATACTTGAATTTACCCAAGTATGTCATGTGATTCTGTTATAGAACATTTGACTGAATCACAGTCTTTAAAGGAACTAAAGGTAAAAATATTTAGCACTTATTAAATACTTCCTGTGTGCTTTTAATTTTACAAGAGCCATTCCACTAACCCTTTCTTAGAAATCACATGGGGTAAGTGAAACAACCGTGTAAAACAATACTAAGTAATCACTAGGTTTACTCTTCTTTATTACTCTTTAGACAAATATGCAACCTGGAATAGTGCCTAGCTAGTGCCTAGCATATTTTAGGCACCCAATAAATACTTGAGGATTTTTAAAATCAAGTGCACATGTACTTTTACTAATCAAGTATCTGTTGCATGGGAAGGGGGTGACAGAAGACAACTGCAAGGGCCCATTTTCTCCTTCAAGGTCAGCACAATCATTTTGTACTAGCATCCTTTACTTCCCTCTAAAGGAAGATTAGAAATCCGTATCACAAGGTGGTTTTATATCTATTGCACTTTACCACATGCTACCCTGGCCAGCTTCTTACAGCAACCAAAGAGTAGCCCCACTGCCTCCCAGATGCTGAACATCATCAGTTAATGCACCACGTACGCCTGACTGGGATACCGTCAAAGCCACAATGTTAAGTGCAGCCCAATAAGCATCAGGGATACCCTACTGACAGGGGCTGCTTATCCTGCCTCTCCCACACCCCCCACTGAACTGTGCTCTCCCCTGCTTTTATTTTCTGCTCCCATTTTTGCCATCTGCAGCTGACTGCTGTCACTCCACTACCAAACCCTGGGGCTCCCTTCCTCCTTTCTTTTCTTGTCTCCTATTCCTGATGTTACCTTTAAGTCAAAAAGTGACTGCATAAGATTGTGTTTTTAAAACTAATAAAAAAAAAAAAAAGATATCCCATCTCACAGACTCTTCCAACAATGTATGAATATCAGTGACACTCTACTACGGATACGCAGAATCTACTGTTCCCTCCCCGCCAATCTGGGGAAGCCTGTAACGACACCAGAAGTGGAGCTACATGGCTTCCAAGACTCTGTCATACCAGGCCATAGAGCACTGCCTGGACTCCTCGGGAAGCTCACTCTTGGAATCCAGTGACTACACTGTGAGGAGGAGGGATCATGTGGAGAAGTCAGGTGTAGGTGTCCAGCTGACATCTCAGTTGAGGTCCCAGTAAATGGCTGTCTACAATTGCCTCCAGCCATGTGACTGGCAAGCCTTGAGGAGCCACCAGCCACTCGCAGGTGCAACGCCATGACAGGGCCCATGCAAAGGCTGCCCAGCTCAGCCCAGTCAAGCCCCGGAACCAAGAGAGACAATAATAAAATGGCTGTTGCTGAGCTAAGCCACTAAGTGATGGGGTGATTCGTTATATAGCAATAGATAACGATCATCAATAGTGATCTAATACATCAGAGTGTTTCTTAACTAGAAACTAGATGTAGAGAGCGAAATCACCAATCCAAACACCAAAGGGGTTGTTAGCTTGAAGAGTTAACATCTTTGTTAGTTTTTTGTTAATGTTTATTACCAAGTGGCTACTTTTATGGTCCCAAGAAGAGTCCTATGGCTTCATTCCCTAACTACTTCTAAGAAGAGAAAGCTATTCTGGAAACCTGGGTATTCCTGACATCTAATTATCAGAAGGTTTAAATTTTACCATAGTATTTGTCAATAACCTCAGCTGTACCTGTAGGGGACTAAGCTTTTGACAAGGTAAGTTAAACATACATGTTTTTCAGGTTGTGACAATTCATACATTTCTTAACATTAGTCTATAGAAAATTAATATAATTCAAGTTACACAAAATCTTGTCAGTTTCACTGAATTGAGAATACCAGGTTGACACTGACCTTCATAATTTCTTCATGTCACAATAACTTGGCAATGCCCATGTGCAGTGAACAAAAAAGCATGTTTTTAGCAGCATAACAAAAACATACCAGAAAAAAACATAATAGGAGACCCAAATTTCACTTCATAGCAACAATGCAATTTCAAAAAGTTATGCCAGGCTTGCTACTGGGAAAACTCAAGAGATAAGACTCTCCATTGCTTTTGAAATGGAGACCCACCTGTCCAGCCTATTTCAATTGGAAAAATTTGAAAGTCACAGGGCCAAAGACAGGCCACATGGGAAAAAAAGGAAAAAAGCAAAATGCCTGGGTAACTCTTAGACGGGCTAATAAGTATCTGAAAAGTCAATAGCAGGCAGGGCCACGAATCAATTTTTCGTACAGTTTATCATGGCTAATTACAAGTTTTGCAGACTATTTCAAGGTTTATATTGCACTCACAATTGAAACTTGAAAATCATTACAGCAGAAAGACTTAAGACCAAAGGAAGGCCAATCAAAGTCAAAACGACTGAGGGTCACATTAGAAAAAACAGCAGGCGCCCTGCCAGCCTTTGTAACTGTGCTGCTGGGGGAGAGCACGCAGATTCAGACTGTAGGGGAACTGGGTTCTAGTGTAGCCAAAGGTAATCACATGATCAGGATATGTCATTTTACCTCTCTGAGCCTCGGTTTCTTCATTTATTTATTTAGTTAGTTAGTTTTAAAGATGAGGCCTGGGCTATGTTACCCAGGCTGGTCTCAAACTCCTGGGCTCAAGTGATCCTCCCGCCATGGCCTCCCAAGTGTGGGGGTTACAGGTGTGAGTCACCTCACTTAGGCTCTTCATTTGTCTAATGAAACTAAAGAGCTTCTGCGTGGCAAAAGAAATTAGCATCAGAGTGAACAGGCAATCTACAGAACAGGAGAAAACTTTTGTAATCTATCCATCTGACAAAGGGCTAATATTCAGAATCTACAAAAAACTTAATGCTGGAGAGGATATGGAGAAATAGGAACGCTTTTACACTGTTGGTGGGAGTGTAAATTAGTTCAACCATTGTGGAAGACAGTGTGTCAATTCCTCAAGGATCTAGAACCAGAAATACTATTTGACCCAGCAATCCCATTACTGGGTATATACCCAAAGTATTATAAATCATACTACTATAAAGACACATGCACATGTATGTTTATTGCAGCACTATTCACAATAGTAAAGACTTGGAACCAACCCAAAGGCCCATGAATGATAGACTGGATAAAGAAAATGTGCCACATATACACCATGGAATACTATGCAGCCATAAAAAGGAATGAGTTCATGTCTTTTGGAGGGACATGGATGAAATTGGAAACCATCATTCTCAGCAAACTAACACAGGAACAGAAAACCGAACACCATAGGTTCTCACTCATAAGTGGTAGCTGAACAATGAGAACACATGGACACAGGGAGGGGAACGTCACACACCAGGGCTTGTCAGGGGCTTGGGGGCAGGGGAGGGAGAGCATTAGGAGAAATACCTAATGTAGATGATGGGTTGATGGGTGCAGCAAACCACCATGGCACATGTATACCTATGTAACAAATCTGCACGCTCTGCACATGTATCCCAGAACTTAAAGCGTAATAAAAAGAAAAAAAGCCTACATTTGAGAGCTTAACTGGTATACTACTTACTGCACTACACTAAGAATTGTGCTATGTTTTTAAAATATATATACATTGGCCAGGCGCCGTGGCTCACGCCTGTAATCCCAGCACTTTGGGAGGCCGAGGCAGGTGGATCACTTGAGGCCAAGAGTTCGAGACCAGACTGGCCAACATGGTGAAACCCCATCTCTACTAAACATATAAAAATCAGCCAGGCATGTTGGCATGCACCTATAGTCCCAGCTACTCTGGAGGCTGAGACACAATAATTGCTTGAACCTGGGAGGCAGAGGCTGCAGGGAGCCAAGATCATGCCACTGCACTCCAGCCTGGGCAACCGAGCAAGACTCTGTCTCAAAAAAAAAAAAAAATTAAAAATTAAAATTATATACATTTTTGAGATATAATCCACCATAAAACTCAACTATGTAAAATGTGAATGTCAATTATTAGTATATTCACAGAACTGTGCAACCATCACCACAATCAATTTTAGGACATTGTTGTCACCCAAAAAAGAAACTCCTATCTCCATTAGCAGTTATTCCCTAATTTCCCCCTACCCACCGGCCCTAGGCAACCACTAATCTACTTCTGTCTCTATGGATTTGCCTGTTTTGGATATTTCATATAAACGGAATCATCCAAAATGGGTCTTTCCACGTTGATGACAGTTGGATTATGTCCACTTTGGGTTACTATGGATAATACTGCCATGAACATTCATGTACACTTTTTTTTTTTTTTAATGAACATACCTTCTCATTTCTCTTCCATTTGTACCTAGAAGTGGAATTTCTGCGCCATATGCTAACCTTCTGAGGAAATGCCAGACTAACTTCCAAAGCGGCTGTACCATTTTATACTCCCACCAGCACGGGAGGGCTCCAGTTCCTCCACATCCTTGGCAACACTTGCTATTGTCTATCTTTTTTATTAGTGCCATCCTACTGGGTATGAGGTAGTATCCTGTTGCGATTTTCATTTGCATTTCCTCCCTTGCATTATCTTATGAGGTAAAAACCAATCCATATTCCTGTTTGGTATACAAGGAAACTGGATTGGAAAGGTTCAGTGACTGATTAAAGATAAAAGTCATGCAGATTCTGTACTCCCCAGAGCCCATTTCAATGCACAACTATAAGGTCTCACACAATTCTGAGAAGGTTGTACAAGCCAGCCCTTCAAGATTCTTCCAGCTATGACATTCTGGGACCATGAATTTATACTGTTTAAAAATCTCTTCTCGGCCTGGCGCAGTGGCTCACGCCTGTAATCCCAGCACTTTGGGAGGCCAAGGCGGGAGGATCACGAGGTAGGAGATTGAGACCATCCTGGCTAACATGGTGAAACTCCGTCTCTACTAAAAATACAAAAAATTAGCCGGGTGTGGTGGTGGGCACCTGTAGTCTCAGCTACTCGGGAGGCTGAGGCAGGAGAATGGCGTGAAACTGGGAGGCGGAGCTTGCAGTGAGCCAAGATTGCGCCACTGCACTCCAGCCTGGACAACAGAGCGAGACTCGGTCTCAAAATAAAATAAAAATAAAAAATAAAAAAATCTCTTCTCTGGGTGAATTTTCTCTTTAACTTCAATATGAGGACTATCTGGACTCCTGTGTAGGAGGTTTGTGTTCCAATCACAGCGATGATGAGGCTACATCCCTGTCACACTGGCTCAGGGTCAAATCTGAGGTCTACCTTCAGCAGGCACACTGAACTTAATATTTTGGCTGCACCAGACAAAATCACCCATATTCAACCATTCTGGACTGCTGCTGCTGCTGATTTCATGTTTCATGTGTATTTTGTAAACTAATCTCACTCCTGGCTTTCTATTTACTTTCTTATCGTTATGTTCCTTTACCTTCTTTTTTGCATTTATCGTATAAATTTTACCCAGCTACACTGTTTGCATCTTTGTAAGACATCTCAAATCTTTTCTGAAATAGAGTAGTAAAGAAATAAACACATCAAAATGTTTTCAAGTAGGCTTCAAAATAGCCCACAGCTGCGGGCCCTTTCATTAGACTGTGTACTTTCCTAAGCAAACTCTTCTCCAAGAAACGGGAAACACTGCCCTTCTTTGTACCTTAGTAGGAGGGAAAATGCTTTTATAATATTCTAAATTACACAAGCGTTCCAAAATAATTTGGGGAGAGAGAAAGATAGTTAGGGCCCAGCAGGATAAAGGAAGAAAGCAATGATTCTTTGCACCTTCATGATACACGGAAAGGCTATTTCTCTCAGACTATCTCTTTAACATTTTTTTTCTTTTATATATGCCTAAGATTTCTCAACACTTTTTGATGGCTGAGTGGTGGTACCGGAGGCCATGAATACCAATTTGAATTTGACAGCTTCCTAAGAAAAAGGCCCAACATTTCTGTAAACTTTCTTCTCTTTCACAATTACTTATTTAGATCTCACAATCTGTGTATCCACACTTTAAAACAGTTCTTTCATTTCTAAGACTTTAACTTACCTAAAGAGTTAGGCACTAATGCCAAAAGTTGTACTCACCCAGACAGAAAACTCTAAACCACAAATGTCAACCAGTTCAGCACTGGTTGAACTATGGTATGTGCACAGAAACAGCTACCATATAGCCATTAAGAATTATATAAAACCACACCAGCTGACATGCGGAAAGGTCTAAGAAAAGCAAGGTACCCGATAGTCACAATAGTATAAGGTCACGTGTAAAACTGTGCACACCTATCTGGGGATAGATACGTACATATATTCATAAAGAGATGGCTGAAAGGATGTGTAATGAAACACTAAGAGTAATTATTCCTGGATGGCAGTATTTGAGGGAAGGTTTACATATCTGAGCACTTTTATTTACCAATTGATTTTTTCTCATAATAAGTATTATTTTTACCAGAAGAATAAATCTATTTTCCTCTAATCATTAGGGAAAAAAAAAATCCCACAACATGCAAAGCACTGGCCTAGTCATCAAGCAGGAACTTAAAATGAGAAAAAGACACTGCCAAAGAAACCACTATTACAAGTAGTATAAGACTGTCAAAGTGAGTACAGTGTGAACACATCACAAAAATTCAGAAAAGCAACAGGAACTATGAAGGTGTGAGCCCACAGGGGGAGTGACATGTGTGTATGTATGAGTGTGTGTTCACCTGCACATGCTTAGGGGTGGGTAGGACAGAGGTACAGAATGGAATGGAAGGAAGTAATATTTTCAGAAAATGAGTGTAGGGGTAAAAATCCACATCATGTTTTCCAAGGCCACTAATTAGGGTTTCATTGTAGCTGAAGCTTAGCATTCTGATTGCTGAGTAGTAAAAGATGACGGTTTTAAAAACCATGACATTCTGGAAGACAATTTGCCGGTATCTACCCAAATTATAAACGTATATACCCTTTGACCTTGCATTTCCAGCTTGAAAAAACTAAAGACATGCAAAATGACACACACACAAGAACAATTAATGAAGTAATGTTTGTAACTGCAAACATTTGGGAATACCTAGATGTCCAACAAGGGACAGATTAAATAAATTATAGTATATCCTACCCAAGAGTACGTTAGGTAGTAATACAAAGGAATGAGGAAATCATGTACAGATGTGGAAATACAATCAGTGGGGAAAAAAAAACAAGACAAAGAACTGCATAACACATTACCCTTTGGAGTTAAAATGAATAAATACTAAGACTGTGTGTTCATATTTGAGCAGATAAACAACATGTGAAGAACAATTTCAAAAAGGTGATCCTGACAGCAGTTAGGCAGGTTGAATTCTCAAAGCACTTCTTTTTTTATAACTTCTAGTTTTTGCCTGAAAGTTTGTTAGTATGAGAATGAAAGAGAACTCAGTCCACCCTACTCAGTCTGATGAACTTCACAGCTTCTCCACACTCTCCTCCAACCTAATCTTCACTGGGAACAAAAGGACCATGCTCTCTTATGGACGAAATAACTCTGATCAACAAACAAAACCAGCTCCAGACCATGCAGGTAACTGGAAGTCATTTGATAAAACAACAAAGTCTGTAGATCAGACACAATCTGAAAGGCAGGCTCCCTTGTTTCAGGGGGCCCACTTCAGAAAATGCCCACAGTGTGATGTTATCTAATTGGCATAGGAAGAAAGGGTCTTGTGAAAGGGAGCCTGGGCTTGAAAGTCAATTTCAAATGCAAGCTCAGGCAGACAAGGTGCAGCTGTAAACCCTGGAAAATTAAAGGGAAAATGTTAAATAAGCAAACACCATTTCTTAAAGAAGCTTCTATCCACAGGAAATACCAATCGTGTCCTTTAGAAGGATTGCATGCACATTTAATTGAGATTTTTAAAGCCAGAGTTTCAGGATTAATAACCAAAAGGGCAAGACCTTGTGTGAGAAATGACTCCAGTTCTGGGAGAATTGAAATTGGCTGTGCCCTACTGAAGGGCTATATTTATTCCAGAGCTTCACTTTAGCACTGAAATTCAAGATAAGAACTCGGTGTTCCTTAAAGAACAATGAGGGTTTCATTTAAGGCAGGGTTACCTTGCAGTCCTAGTGTACAAACCCTGAGAACAGGAATACATCATGACTCCTATATACATATTTTGAGATGGAGTCTCGCTCTGTTGCCAGGCTGGAGTGCACTGGTGCAATCTCGGCTCACTGCCACCTCCGCCTCCTGGGTTCAAGCGATTCTCCTGCCTCAGCCTCCTGAGTAGCTGGGACTAAGGTATATACCACCACCCCCAGTTAATTGACTCCAAAATGTTTTTAAAGTAACGATACTCAGTCAGGAGGCAAGATTGCATAATACTTAAAAACACTAGCTTTGGAGTCAGACTGCCTCTGTACAAATCTCTGCTCTAACACTTACCAGATGTGAGCCTCTGCATAAATTACTTACATTTTATGCACCTCAGTTTTCTCATCTGCAATTTTGAGATGTAACAGTACCTGCCTCATAAGGATTCTGTGATGATTCAATGAGAACATGTCGATCAAGCACTTAGCACAATTTTTGACTTAAACTCAATAATTATTGTTATTTCTTGTGTTACTGTTATGGTAATATTAATACCTCTTGGCTATATATACATATATTAAAACTAAAATTTAAAAGAATAGACTATATACTAGATTAGTTACTTGTGGGGTAAAGCTTAAAATACAGTCCAGGTTAGGCACAGTGGCTCATGCCTATAATCCCAGCACTTTGGGAGGCCGAGGCAAGAGGATCACTCGAGCTCAGTAGTTGGAGACCAGACTGGGCAACATAGAGAAGCCTCATCTCTACAAACTGTACCCAAAAATTAGCTTGGCGTGGTGATGTGCATCTGTAGTCTCAGCTACTCTGGAGGCTGAGGTGGAAGGATGGTTTGAGCCCAGGAAGTCAAGGCTGCAAGAGCCATGTTTATACCATTACACTCCAGCCTGGGTTACAAAGTGAGACCCTGTCTCAAAGAAAAAACATTTATGTATACATACATATATGTATACATATGTAATACATGATAATACATGTATAATATGATACTATATTACATGATAATATAAAACGTATGATATATGATAATATAATGATATTACATACATGATAATATAAATATTTATATTTATATAATGTAATATTGATACATAATACATGATAATATAATGACACATGATAATATAAAACTCAAGCAAAACTTGTTAATCAAAAAATGTTTTGAATTAACTATTTTTATAGCAGATTAGTCACCTGGAGAACGGTGGTTGCTCTGTATCACATAATTTTAAATTTAAAAATCATCTCAGTTGGTTATTTTACTACAAACGTCTATTTAGCATTAATGGCACTGCTTACAAAATACTTTTAAAATAATCATTAGTTAACTTCATAGCTATTAAACTGAAAGTCAGAGGGTGACTGCGATTTTTATCCTCAGGTGTTATTCTCAAATATTCTCAACTTTGCTTTCTTCTGACTCTAATTCCCATATGAATAACTTCACAACATGATGAATGGGTCTTATAAAAACCCTGTAGTCTTGAATTAGAGGGCTTTTCTGTACCACACCTTGATGCAGGGAAATACTTTGAAAGGTTTGGGAATCTGGAGTTTCCCAGAAGGATGTCTAACCTTACTTGTCATGTGCCTTCTTGAAAGAAGAAAATACCCGTCCTAAAAGACATTAGGGTAATTGTATTTAGTGCATGACAAGCACCATTTCTGTTTGTCATCCTCTGTAAAGCACTTAAATATGGAATTAGCTCAAGTACCTCTTATCAGGGAATTGCCATCAAATAAAGGAAGTCTGGACTGACCTACTACTTGACCTTAAAAATATCATTTCACACCTATTTAACTTTGTAAGATACAGACCACCCCATAAATAGCCAGCCTTTTCTCTGCTTCACAGGTACACTGAAGAGTAAAATGAAAATGCATGGGAATATAACCCAAACTCTAGGACATTATTGGAAAATTTACTCATTTTCACATTTCCTATTAATTCACCAAGTGGTAATAGCTACTGTAACACTGTTCATAGTGACTGTGTCCTCTGACAACACATATGAAAAATGTTAATAGTGTCCTAAACTTTGGGTAAAAAGCTCAAGAATCACTCACTTTATAGAGACACATGCTTTTGCATCACTAATGGCATTATCGAGGAATCCAGTTAGTGATTCTCAACATGTACGGTCAAATCATTTCCAAGCCAACCAAATTTTAAATGTTCTCATCCTAATTCCAAAACAACAGTTTAAAAAACCCTGGCATAATCCCACTTACTACAGAATACATATGACATTTTAAATTATACACTGGAACAACAAGTTTTCTAAAATGCTTTCTGGGGTTATTAAGCCTAAATTATAACTGCTGTAATTGTGATTACCTCTATGTCAAGAGCACAGTTTGGGAGATGTCTTGACCCGATGGTATAACAACTTGTGACAAACTTTTGAAAAACTGCCTTTCTCCAGTGTTCTCTCACTGCAGGCAAGAAACAACATAGGCTGGGTGCAGTGACTGACGCCTGTAATCCCAGCACTTGGAGTGGGAAGATCACTTGAGCTCAGGAGTTCAAGACCAGCCTGGGCAACACGGCAAAACCCTGTTTCTACAAAAAATACAAAAATTAGCCAGGCGTGGTGGCACGCACCTGTAGTCCTAGCTACTTGGGAGGCTGAGGTGGCAGGATCACTTGAGACTGGGAGGTCAAGAGTGCAGTGAGCCATGACTGTACCACTGCACTCCAACCTGGGTGACAGAGTGAGACCCTGTCTCAAAATTAAAAAAAGAAAAGAAAGGAAAAAAGAAAAGAAAAGAAAAAAAAAGAAACGATGGGGTACTTTTGCTAATGCTCCAGAATTTCACAGACTTGGAGTCCATAAAGGTCATTTCTCCCTTCAGCAAGCCTCTTCTTTGGTCTGTCATAGGTAACAAATCTGTACTGAACTCATTAACCCTTCTCAATGAATCGATAAGCAATATTCATGCGTATTTCAATTCATCTTGCCAACACCTCATTTCTATCGTATCATCAGTTTAGAAGGGTATTTTGCACAGGAGCACTATATACTTTAATTCTAAGGGAAGTACAAACCATCACACACCATGCTTTAGGAAAAAGATAAAAGCAAAATTTGCTGCACTGTAAATGTAGTGTATTAGGCACTAACTTAATTCCTGTGGAGTGTCCCATTTAATAGTCATAACAACTCAATGTGTAGGCACTGTTACCATACTACTTTTCAGTTGAGGAAACTGAGCTTTGAAGAGGTTAGGTACCTTGCCCTTTGTTGAATCTCTATTGAACAGAGTGCCATGACTGGAACCTTGGAAGTCTGACTCTTCATGTTGTTGTGATGTAATATTCAATATATACAAACAACATACATTTATATATGTAAATAATGAACTGGAACAATAACACTGCTACATGGCACGTACCCTCGCCTCAGTCATTACCATGAATTTTGTGTTTAACATTTACCTGCTTTTAAAAAATATTATCTCAAATGTATATCCTAAAATATGACATCACTTAGCGTTGCTTATATTTTAGCTTTACAAAATGGTATCACTCTGGTTCTTTTTCATTCAGTATTACATTTCTGAAACTCATCTATGCTGTTCATTTTCACTGCTGTATGATACTCTAATGTGTGGATAGACAGCATTTACTCATTCTCATCTGGGCTATTTTCTTGAGTTTATACATTGTTGTTTTGAAAATCCTTGCAAATATCTGCTGGCATGGTGTGCAAAAGTTTCTCTGGGTATGGAATTCTCAAAGTGTAAAATATGGGGGCTACAGGATATAGAAATACCTTTTACAGGAAGGTACCACATTCTTGTCCAAATTGGTTGTGCCAGTTTTGCCAGTTTTCACTGCTACTAGCTGTTACAAGAGATGCGACAAGTCTACACTCAGACTAAAATATGGTATTACCAGGTCTCTTAACTTTTGCTGATCAATTAGGGGTAAAATGGAACCTCATGTTTTCTGATACACATTTTCTTAAATACTAATGATGCTGCACATCCTTTGATATAATCCTGAGCCATTCATATTTCTTCCTCAGGGAGGCACCTGTTTTTTGTGTGTTTATGTTCATTTTTCTACTGATTTGAAGAAGTTCTTTGTTTTAGATGCCAATCTTTTGCTGGCTGTATGTCTTAAAAATGTCTTTTCCCAGTTTGAGGTTTGTCTTTCTATTACATTAACGGCATGCTCTGATGAACAGTTGTCCTTAATTTCAATGCAGGTCACTTTAACAGTCTTCTCTTTTATAGATAGACCCTTTGACTCTTATTTTAAAAAACCTGAGCTCCAAAGCAATAGGCTTTCTTTATCTAAAAGATTTAAAGTTTTGCCTGTTACATTAAGTTTCTAATTTCTTAGGAATGAAGTTATATGTATGCATGGTGTGAGACTAAAATATTTATTTATTTTTATTTATTTTTGAAAGACAGGTCTTGCTCTGTTACCTAGGCTGCAGTGTAGTGGTGCAATCAGATCTTACCACAACCTAAAACTCCTGGGCTCAAGCGATCCTCCTGCCTCAGCCTTCCCAGCAGCCAGGACATAAGGACATGCCACCATGCCCGGCTAATTTTTTATTTTTATTTTTTGTAGAGAGGGGTCTCGCTATGTTGCCCAGGGTAGTTTTGAACTCCTGGCCTCAAGAGATCCTCCTGCCTCAGCCTCCCAAAGTGCTAGGACTACAGGCATGAGTCACTGTGCCTTACTTTTCATAGAGATGTATATAATTTTTCATACAGATGTATATCTCATCCCAGAACTATTACTTAATAGAATAGTCCCTCCTTTCCACACAGATCTATAATACATCCCTGTCATACATCAAGTTTTCCTTATACCTGAGGGTCTACTTCTGGGTTCTTTATTTTATTCCCTTTATCATTTGTCTATCCCTAATATCTCAACGTTTTATTGAGTTACATTGCATACTCTTGAGCCTAAAATCTTCAAATAAATTTTAGAATCAGCTTGTCAAGTTTCTCAAAAATCTTTGTGGAAAGTCTAATTTGGAACAGTAGTGACTCTATCAATCAATTTGGGGATAAAGTCTTCCTATCCATGAACATAGTTTTTCTGTTATTTATTAGGTTTTCTTCAGTGTCTTCCAATAAATTTTATACTTTTTCAACCTAAAATTCTTATACACCTTTTGTTAGATTTATTTAATACAAACTACAAATAATAAAAACCTGGTCTTATAGGACTACTCATCTTTCTATTTTTTCACTTGTCAGTTTTGGTAAGTTATATTTTTCTTAAAATTTATCCATCCTGTCTAGATATTTGGCATACAGTAATTTATAGTTTATTACAGGGTTCTAAAAATCTCTGTTGAAGTTATAATTTATTTGTAATATCCTTTTGGTTGTTGTTTAAAATTTCACTAATTTTTGTTCATACCTTTATCAATTTCCTTCCACTTTCTTCAGATTAACATCATTCTTTTCTAATTCAAGTTAGATGTTCAGCTTGTTAATTTTCATTTGCCATCTTCCTGAAAGTTGTTTTAATACAGGCCCATTAAATATAAATTTTCTCACTTTTATTAATCTGAAAATGTCTTTTCACTATCCTCATGCTTGAAAATTTTATTTTTTTCCCAATACTTTGAGGATATCAAGTTATTGCTCTGTTTTCAGTCACTGATTATTGCTACTGAGATACCTGCTGTCAGTCTAGTTATTATTACCCAATAGGTGATCTGTTTTACTTCTCTAGCTGATTTTAGCATCTTCTCTTTATTTCTGTGCTGTTGATAAAATAACCCAACTTATTTTACTTCTCACATGTATAGAGTGAGGGAAAAAATATTCTAAAACAAGCAAAATTCATTACAAATACAGCAATTTTCTCCTTATAAATTCAAAGAGAAGTTTTCAATATCAATTTGCATACCACTTTTCAATTCCTCTGTACTTCCTAAGGCTCTTGGAAGCTTAAATGTGATATGCAATGTAAGAGCTTTTGCTATTCTCAATTTCAACAGAAAAAACCTGCCCACCCTCCATCCAAATACTGATAAATATAAAATCCTCACTGGAATTTTATTGGAGTAAGCTTGAAACACATCTGGCCCAACCTCCCAGTATGGACAAAATAAGTCCCATTACAGTCATTTTACCTGACCTACAACTACTCAGCAACTATTTTGGCATACACCATGCTAAGCACTGAGGAGAGAGGCCCAGTTGGGATGGTCCCCGCTCTTTGATTAACTTACAATCCATTAATTCTTATTTTTATCATCTAGTTTCAGCTTAAGCAACATTTAAAGAAATAACACAAACAAACAAAAAAAAACACCGAACAAGGAGCCAAAAGTGGAAATCCAGATATTAGTCCCCTACTAAAAATCCATTCAATCTCCACAGAACTCAGTGTCTCCCCTTTACTCCAAGAGGACAGGTTCAGAGCAGTGGTCTCCACACTGGACTCTTGCGACTCGTAAAGTTCTTCAAAAACCCCTGATGTGGTTTGGCTCTGCGGCCCCCTCAAATTTCATCTTGAATTGTAATCCCCCGGGTCAGGGGAGGGGCCTGGTCTGGGGGTGACTGGATCATGAGGGAGGTTCCCCCATGCTGTTCTCAGGATAGAGTTCTCACAAGATCTAGTTGTTTGATGAAGTGTGTAGCTCTTCCCCTTTCTCTCTCTCTCTCCTGCCGCCACGTAAGACACGTCTTGCTTCCCCTTCATCTTCCACACAATTTTAAGTTTCCTGAGGCCTCCCCAGCCATGCAGAACTGTGAGTCAATTAAACCTCTTTTCTTTATAAATTACCCAGTCTCAGGTAGTTCTTTACAGCAGTATGAAAACAAACTAATACAACCCCTATATTCAAAATGTTGAACTTCCAGTAAGATTTTTTTAATGGTTCACAGAATTTTAGTACCAGTGGTTTGGACCACTGTTTTACAACCTTTGTCTATCTCATGGCACACATAGAAAATGATGATATCTTTACAGCATCCTAGAATCAAATGATGAAGTGATTCACAGCAACTGGCCCCAGAATGTCATTCATCCTAGGCCTCATCCAGCTGCCCTGAGGGGTGAGGGGATTACTCTCCTGGCTCACTATACCTACTTACTGTCCACTAGTGTGCTCTGGCCACTGGGTGGGAAGCTCTGGTTGAAAGGACAAACAGGGTATCTTTCAGTTCTAGAGATCCTTTATGACTGTAATTCCAGTTTATTTCATCTTTGCCCAGCTTCTATGACTAGAAACTCTCCTATAAAATGAGCCCTAAACTGTTTCCCAGCCCTCTTCTTCATTGCCTAAATAGAAACTCTCCACACCATTCCATGTCCGTACCAGGATATGTCAAAGGCTCATTCATCCATCTTGCTTCCTCCACAAGCTAGAATGTCACATCCCCCACCCCCGCATTATACATCAAAGAAAGGAGCATGATGTCGACGGTAAATGAGTGCCTACATTAATAATGCTAGTAAAGTCAGAGCACTCTGGAGACAGATATGCCCACTTTAATAATGAATACAAGACCTATCAAACAATACCAAAAGAGGCCATGGTTTCAGGAGATATTGCAGCTCTGTTTCACATGGTGTAACCCAGTGAAGACACATAGAATTTTACCAGATAAGATACATATTACATGCAACAACTAGGAAGGGCTGCTCCAGTGACATTCAGAGTGAAAAAGGAGAATTATAAATGACAGTGAGGTGGGCCAGTGGGCAAAGAGAGGAAAGTAGCTTGTGAAATATAGGCATTTTTGTTAAAGCTATATAATCACATGGCAGGAATATCAAATTTTTCTTTTGTAAAGTGAACTTAGCAATATGGCTTCCTCTCCAACCAGGAGACAAAATAAAGAGGCTGCCTCAGTCACTCACCACTCTCACTGGCTTGCTTATTAAAAATGCAGAGTCCTGGATCCTGTCCCCAGACCTACAGAATGTGAATCTCTGGTTACAGGGCCCAGGTATCTCACTTAGTTTCAGAACCACTGAACTAGGCATGACGCTTCTGTCAGAAAAAGGGGGACAGGCAAATATCTCTTGAGAAGGTAAAGAGAAAAGCAGGAGAGACCCCACAGAAATAACATCACATCACAGAAAACTTCAGAGGAAGAGGAGCTGATTCAGATGTCATTCGTTACCGAAAAGGTTTACTTTGTTCAAACAGATGCATTCATTGTAACTTTTTAAAAAATACACTCAATAGGGAAACTTTCTAATTACAACTTAAAAATTAATCAGTAAATTAAGACATCAGAAATCATACAATTAAAGCAAAAATAAATGGTAGAGTTCCAAGTAAGCTTCAGTAATTCAGAGTCCTTAAAGAAACTTCTAGGACTGTCTATGTTGGCAAAAGAGCAAGAACAATTTTATGTAAAGCACAAGGTTGTAGCTGTTGGGTTATTGTGCTCTACAGAGACAGGAAGGAAGAATGAAAGAGCAGGATGAAATTCACTAACCTTAGACAATAATTTCCTTAAGAAAATAAAAGACAATTCTCACATGACATTTAAATACTTCCTTATGCTCACTTGTATAATACACAACTCCTTCCTTACAAAACATTCCCTGACGCACAATGAGGGAAGGAAGAAGGCGGCAAAAAAGCACTTCTGGAATCTCTGTTATAATCTGCATAAGTGTTTTATATAAACTGTCACATTTCAGCTTCATAAAAACCATTGGAGGTTGAGAAGGTGGGGAAATTGAGGCTCAGAGAAGCCATGTAATTACATGAGGTTCAAAATCAGCCCAGTGCCAGTGAGGCTGTAATCTCAAGGTTACATGTTCTTTTTAAAAATAATGCAATAATTCAGGAAAAAAGAAAAATAGGATTCTCAACTCTAAAAGTTATGAATGGTTAAAATCATAGGATTATGGAAACTGCAGTGCTGTCCTTGAGTGTAGGCACTGGTCATGACCAACACCTGGCACCACATGAATGGCTGACATCGGACCTCATAACAAGCATCTACAACCAGAAGCCAGGGGATGATGAAAATGGCTTGGTCTTACTTTCAGGCAAGCAGCTGGTTTATCATTTGTTTGTTCTGGACAGAAGTGATTACAGTGACAGAGTAATGGGTAAAACACCTCGTAACACTGCACACTCGGTCTGTGTCCAAGAACAGACTGCAGGAACAAAGGGGCTTCCATAGGTTTTACTACCAATGGCTCTCTCCTAACTAACTTTAACGGCCCCAAGAGTTCAGGACCCTAAGCTGGGACCTACATAATAGGCTCTATGTCAATTAGCTTGAAGTACCTGGTATAGTCTAATCTCTCCTAAAGTACTGAAAGTCTCAAGGTTGCAGAACCGCCAGAAGATCTGGAATCCTCTCTACAAAACAGCTAACTGCAGATCTAGGAAAAAAATGAAATAAAATAAGTGTTCATGGATAACATTTTGATGCCAAAAATATAATATTAAATACCATATGCTAGGTACTGAATTAACCATATATACACGTGCATCCATGTGCCTGGGTGTATACGTAAGTAATATATTATTCTACAGATGAGGGACCTGAGACTCAGGCTGGGATTTGAAAAATAATACCTCCCACTTTAAACATCCATAAGGTGGTATGTGTCAATAATTATAAACCATACACTCTGACCAAGCAATCCTGTTCCTAGGTAATGTACTAACAAAATAGGTAACATTTATGTAATAATGCAAGTACAGTGCTGTTCATCCCAGCATGGTTAACAATTTTAGAATTGGCAACAATTCAGTATTTATCAAGAAAAAAATTGATTCTTAATTATAGTCATTCTTGCAGAATTTCACGCAGCCATTAAAAGTGATTATGCTAATCTGTTTGTTGACACAAAAAGATGTCCAAAGATATTATATCTTAAATGAAATCACAGGTAGATTGCAGGACAATAAATATGGCATGATTCCAATTTTGTTTTCTGGAGAAATGACTCTTCGAGCTGAAACTGAAGTCTGCTCAGGATGAGAAGAGCTCACACTTCCAGGGGAAAGAGCAGCATGGACAAAGGCTGTGGGCAAGAGGACAACAGAGAACTGAGGGCGGAGAATGTAAGACAAAGCTAAAGAGCGAGGCAGGGACTAGACCATGCCAAGCACTGGAACCCCAGTTAAAGATTTTAGTTTTCACCCAAGAAGTATGAGAAGCCACTGAACAGTCTCCATGTCACAGACAAGGCACTGGGGAGCTCAGCTGCCATTCAAGGTTACCCCATGGGTGGGTGGTAGAGCCAGGGCTGGATGGAGTCTGTCTCAAGAGCCAAAGCCTGGTCTTAACCTTCACATAGATTTTATGGTCCTAGCTTCCTGACCAAGAGCTACTCCTGAGCCTTTCTCTCCCTCATCTGCCTCTTACAGCTTTCCACAAAGTCACAGAGAAAGCCCACCCCTCACTCAAAACAACTTCAAATGGCCTTTTCAATCTGGGTTAAATTAAAGGCTACTGTTTGCATTTCCTAGTTCTATGATTGCTGTGAAAGTTATACAAGGGTGCCTTTATTTTGTATATGTCTATATATGAAGAAAAAATTAAAAGTCATTAGACACTCGGTATCTGAATGTGTCAGAAGTAATTTAATGGAAAGCTTAGAAAATCCTGTATCAAACTGCAATCTTATTCGAGTCCCTTGAATTTTAATTTGTTTTAAAACTACTGGATTTCAAAGTAAAAAAAAAAAAAAAAAATTATTAAAAACAAGGTATTTGTGGCCTTTTAAAATAGAGCCCTGAATCTTGGTTAAGTCAATCAAGTTAGATTAGCCTAAAACAAGCAGACTCCCGACCCCCAACAATGATGTCTCACACATACGTACCACACCGCCTGCTGGCCTCTCCACATTCCCTGTGATTGAATAACCACAACCTCAGAGGCCAGGGCAGAGTGGCAAACATTTGCCTTCCTCCCACAGATGACAGGCCCCTTCCTTTCGCCATGATGCATGAAAGTTCCATTACTTTCCATTTCCTTCACCTTCCCTACTCCAAAACATCTTACTCATTTTAAAGACTTACAGGATCATGACATAAAAAGTTTAAGTTATCTCTCCTAAGCGAGGAGATAAGTAACAGGTAATCCAAAAGTGGAGCGTACTAAAACCTAATTTAAAGCTAGTTTTGGAATATCTTCCTAATTAAATGCAGCCTCATTTAACAGGAAAACGTATGTGCATCCTGGCTCAGAGAAGAAAATGAAAATAGACAATATATGCTAAGTGGTAGGGACTACATTTTTGTTGTCAAATAATGCAAAGTGCATAATTCACAATTATTACATAATAAAATCTAACCATTCTATTCTATGATCATGTGGCAAAGGTGAATCAAGTTAATGGCTCACCCAAGACCCTCAACGAGTTGGTGCTAACAAAGTTGATTTTAAATTTAGGGTTGGCTAAACCCTGAGTCCTAGACTTCAAATACAAGAATACAGCACCAGCTGAAAAATATCTTAACTATTCTTCTTTAAAACTAAAAGCACATTTCCTCTACCTCCCCTTGCACTCTCACACCAGCTCCCACGAAGGCGATCCTCATTACCATCTTGCTTGCTAAACTGCAATTTGAAAAATAGTTACTAATTGACCAGAATACTATGTTGGGTACTGAGAATACAGAGAGTAAAAGGACACCATTCATGCTCCACAATAATTGACAGTAGGCTACAGAAGGCAAAAGTATCAGGAAGTATGCTATAAATGATACCAAGTACAACTACAGAATTAAGCTCAAGGTAAGGAGTAGTACAGAGAACAGACTGATGAACCTCCTGGGGTGCGGAGTATCAGAAAGCTTCACAGAAAAGGTGCTAGGCTGGGAGAGATACAAGTGTAGGGAGAGGCCTTCAAAACAGAAGGACTGTACATGCCCGTTCATGGTGCAGGTGGGGATTTCAGGAGTGTACTGGCAGAAAAGTACAATGACCGAACACACCTTATTTGATAAAGGTGTGCCGAAGGCCGAGGTGGCCCATGGCTGAGAGAAAGCCTGGAGACACAGATCATGGGACCCTGGAGTGGTCCCTTACCTCCAAGTGGTGAGGACCTCATCTTATAAGTGGTGGGAACTAGTATCTTATCCTATTAACAACAAGAAGCCATTGAGTTTTCCATCAGGGAGAAAAGACAGTACAACCATAGCAGAGTTTTGACAAGATCAAAAGGGCATTTGCTGACAACATTTTATACTAGTTTTTCTGCAACTCTAGGCAAATTCTTTTCCTTTCGGAAGAAAAGGAAGTAAACAGTACGCTAGGATTAGAGGGAGCTGAGAGGCTGAATAAAGGCCACCTACCGTAGGGGCAGTCAGCACCTAGTAGGTTACCAGGATGCTCGGGGAGCACTGCATGGACAGGTGGAGGAGGAGGAGGCAGTCGGGAGCTTCTCTTAGCACGTAACATGCCATTTCAGTTCCAGAAAAGCTAGCTCACGCACACAAGCTTTTGGGAAAAGTTAGCAAATTTCCCAAAGGCAAAAAGGAAGCACATAATATGTCTGAAGACTATGCAGACCTCACAAATCTAACTGGACGTGATTTCCAGTAACAATTAGTTTTCTACAAACTAAAATTTGTAGAAACAGTATCTGTTACAATAATTTTGGAGTATGTGTCATTATTTCTACATATCCAAAACTGGGCCTCCAAGTCTCTAAAAGCTTACACAGCTCACTGTCTTTTAAGATCCATCTAAAAGTAAAGACATCCTCCCTAAATGGGGATCAGCAAATTACAATTTCCAGAGTGGATCCTCTCAGCTCCCAGTCAAAGGCAACCAGAAAGGGGTCACTTTCCCAGAATATAGGCTTTTAAAAAACAAAACAACAACAAAAAACCTCAGTTCACCAAATGCATTGAAAGTAACTCTGTATGATGCTTTTCCCCCTTGCTCTGTCCTCTACCCTCACCTCTGCCTAACTCACCCCCAGCAAAAGCACCAGTCAAGCCACAGAGAGCAAAAGGAAGAAATCTACCGCTTCCTGTCCAGATTCTGTCAATGAACTGTTCTAATAGCACCCCCTAGTGACCAAAAGCACTTTTCTGACCAAAGGAACTCTCAGTTCTCAAATGACTAAAAAGCAATGCATTTAAAATAAAAAAGCAGTGAAAACAGCAATAAGCTCACACTCCGCGAATGCCTGTCCCTGTAACAGCCCCAGTGAAATCAGTAACTTCAACCTCTCTGGCCTACTGTTCTCTCAGCTCTAAAATAGGAAAAATAACATCCTCAACCACCCTTGTCCTCCTCCCTGTGAGCATGTGAGTTCCTCAATGAGATTTATTCCCAAGGCACATAGTCGGTTTTAAGCAAGAGGATGGGAAAAGGAAACACAAAGTGGGGAGAGGACATGCACTCAGGCCTATGTGGATCACCGGGAGTATTTTATATCAAACCCACAATATGCACGGGAACTGCAGGAGTTGGTCCACTTCTCCTTCATTGTTATTATTGTACATGTTGACTCCTCTCTACCCGTATTTACCAAGCTCTAAGGAGAACCGCAGAAACCAAAGAATTTTCTAAAAATAGCTTGAGACCACAAAATACTGGAGGCTCTCCAAACCCATCTTCAAAATTGAGATGTTTGTTTCTGACATGAATTACATAAAATGCAAATGTCAGATTGCTTTGATTTGCTAATAGAAAATGTAACTTAAAAACAGTGACAGTGAAAAGTCGTTAAATCTCCTTCAATCTCCTGCCTAGTAAAATAACAACCCAACTGACTAAGGTGTCTCGTGTTCATGGCTCAGCAGGGACGTAACACCGCTTTGATCCCTCAACTCCAAGTCTGAGACCTTCGGCAAAGCCAAAACTTGTGCTGTTAGCTTTACACAACGGCACACACTTAAAACCCATTGTTGCCCTCTACTGGGGAAACTTGGAACAAAACTAACATCAATCCATCAAGCATTTGAAATCACCCTTCTCCGCTTTAATGATAATGCGTAACTTTCGATATTTTGTAAGTTAATTATAAGATTCCAGGATGGGAAAAAAGCAATTCTGTAGAAACTCAGAGTAATTTTCCCTCTTTATCGACTAAAAGAAGAAACTAAATGGTAGAAAACTGGGATACTGGCTTCGGACTCTGTGAGGACATGATGATGCAGTTGTGGTTAAGGCTCAACCTTAGGCTTTAATTTTCAGGTTTGTACACAGAAGCATGGCAAACCAGGAGATGTTTATGGTTCTTCTCAATTTTAAAATCCTGTAACCCTTTAGGGATAGCTTAACTCACTTTTAATAGTTGGTTTTTTCCTTTTCTGCTGATATTTCAAAATATTTATAGCTTTCAAAAATTGTTCTTAATAGTCTAACGTATCTTATCCTCTGGCCTATCCTATTTAACGTATCTTATACTCAGGACTTTCCTGATTGTTGCATGGCTGCAGTAATTGAGAGAAGTAAGCATCTACCCAGATGCATAAAGGTGCACAATAAATACTATTTTTCTCTCTTCCCCCTTCGCATGTCCCCCATCTACCAGCTTCATGACCTTTCCCATAGCTGTAGCACAGATGCTATGCCCACATACCAAAGCACTTATTCTCTATCACTCTGAATTTTGCGTGTCTTGTGACGTTTGTGCGTTCTTCACAGAAAGGTGAGTTTCATGGTGTCTGTTATGTCCTTGTATCATGTGCACTTGAGTGCCCACTGCTGGTAGCAGTGGTTGTAATGGAAGCAGCTGTTCTAGCAGCAGCAGAAATGGGAACAGCAGCAGTGGTGCCCACAGCTGTGGCAACAATCATAAATGTTACAAAAACAATACTGACTATAATAACTATAGTAATAAAAGCAATATACGTGATTATAAAAAATTTTGCTATAACCTGTGCCATTTATTATTTTGTCCCAACCACTATTATATTATGTATTACCTAATTTAGTCCTCCCAAACATAGCTATTATTACCTTTGCTACCTCATGAGTGAGAAGCTGAGCTTCTGACAGCATCTAACAACTGTCAATGCTAACCAAACTTTCACTAGCCATCTCTCTCTCCAACAGAATCTCCAAAGCCTTTTTGTCACCTCCTTCCCTCTACACTTGCTAGAACCCTGGCAAACCTCCCAGATTCCTGCAACGATCCCTGCAGCATCTCCTAGTGCCTGTGAATAGCACAGACATCCTCCTCGTACTAATGGTGGCCGGCTCACTCTGAGAATGACAAATGCGCTCCCATTTTCCTGCGTATGCCATTTAACTCTGCCTACCCTCTCCACCTACATTTCCTTCCTGTCCTCTCCCTTCTCTTCTTCTTCATTCTGAGGTACGATTTGGTGGAAAGAGCACAGATTGAGAATAAGAACTGGAGTTCACTCCTGCTTATTGGCCATGTGACTTTAGGCAGGTCCTTTTTCACCTCTCACACTTCCATCTGTAAAGTGTGACAGTAACTCCTGCTCTACCTGTCTTCAAGAACAATCGTTTGGAACAAATACGGAAGCATATATGAAAGTGATCTGAAAGCTGTGAAAGAATATTGGCTGTGTTTGTATTTAATTCTTACTACTCTTAGGCTCTTCACACACACACGCCCCTCCTCAGGGCAGGGAGGGTTTGCTGTAGTGAAAGAAAGCCCTGGTTCTCACCCATTGCCAGCACCTTGATGGATCAGAAAAGAAAATATGGAGACAGGTGAATAGGCAACGGCAATGAACTAACTACTGTAATTCTTTTCCTTCTTTCTGTAGGCATCCATAGGCTTTTCCTCCATTTCATCCAAAGCAACGGCAATGCAGAAACAACCTTCAATACCCATCTGCACCCCACCCCACCTACAGGACACTCTCTTCACTCCTGATTTCACTACATACTTCTAAATCATCCAGTCTTCTGTAGCCACAATAATCATTCTCCTTATTTACATGACAATCACCCTGCCACTGTTGACTGAGCACCCACTACGTGTCAAACAGAGCCCCAGACATCCTGCACAGACCATCTCTCATCCTCACGGCAACACAATGTAAGGATTGTCAGCTCTGCCTTATAGGTTAGGCTCAGAGAGATTAGGCAGCTCACCCAATAAAAGATATAGATAATAGCTCTTGCTGCTTCCAGACCAGGCATAGAGACTGGGGCAGCAGGTGCACCTCCACTTCCTGCCTACATCTGCTAGCAAAGTGGTTTGTATTATTTTGGTTTTTGTAAAACTTTTATTTTAGTTTCAGGGGCACAAGTGCAGGTTTGTTATACAGGTAAATTACATGTTGTGGGGGTTTCGTGTACAGATTATTTCGTCACCCAGATAATAAGCGTGGTGCCCAGTAAGTTGTTTTTCGATTCTCACCCTCCTGCTATCCTCCACCCTTAAGTAGGCCCTCATGTCTATTGTTCCCTTCTTTGTGTCCATGTTTACTCAGGGCTTAGTTCCTACTTACAAGTGAGAACATGTGGCATTTGGGTTTTCTGTTCCTGTGTTAGTTTGCTTACGATAATGGTCTCCAACTCCATCCATGTTGCTGCAAAGGACATGATCTTGTTCTTTTTTATGGCTGTGTAGTATTCCACAGTGTATATGTACCACATTTTCTTTATCCAGTCTACTGTCATTTGGGGTTTGATTTTGTCTGAGATAGGGTCTTGCTCTGTTACCCAGGCTGGAGTACAGTGGTGTGATCATGGCTTACTGCAATTTCAACTTCCCGGGCTCAATCAATCCTCCCACCTCAGCCTCCTGTGTAACTGGGACCACAGGTACACACCACCATGCCCAGCTAAATACTTTTTTTTGTAGACACAGAATCGTGCTATGTTGCACAGGCTGGTGTTAAACTCCTGGGCTCTAGCAATCCTCCCATCTTGGCCTCCCTAAGTGCTGGGATTACAAGTGTGAGCCACCACACCCAGTCAACAAGGTGTTTTTACACACAAGATTTCTATCATTCCTTCTATTAATAAAATTCCTCATTAATAGCCTATGAATGTACAGCCATAATGACATAAAGTATAAATGTTTCCTTGAAAAAAGATTGATGATTCAATACAGTAAATATATTCACTTTATCTCTTAATGTTTAATGTAATCAATGAATGTAAATAAATCCATCCTATTAAGAAGTAATACTTGTGTTTACAATAAAGAAACTGGCAGGTCCCACCTTATGCATATGATCAAAGGGAATATCATCAGTAAAAGAATAAATCAATACCATGTGCCTCTTAATATGATACACTGAGAAGAACCCAACATCACTTCTGAGGTATGTCTATCAGAGTGCATAAACTGAATCTGATCATTCAGAAATATCACACAGACCCAAACTGAGGGACATTCTATAAAATAACTGGCCTATACTCTTCAAAGGAGTCCCAGTTGGGAAAAGAAACACTGTTCTAGATTAAAAGACACTACAGGAGATGTAACAACTCAGTAATTCTGAACTGAATCCTGGACCAGATAAATGACATGAATGGGAAAATTGGCAAATGTAGCAAAATTCAAATAAGATCTTACAAATAATAGCATTACATCGATGGTCTTTTTTCTAATGTTGAAAACTGTACTGTTGTTGGGTAAGAGAGTGTCCTTGATTTTAGGAAATATACAGTGAAGTATATTTAGAGGTAAAGGGCATTCTGTCTGCAACCTACTGTGGAATGTTTCAAAATAGAGAGTAAGAGAAAACATATATGAAAATTCTTGGCACAATTTTTCTAACTTTTTTGTAAGTCCGAAATTATTTCATAATAAAAAGTAAAAACAGACCAGGCACCAATGGCTCGTGCCTGTAATCCCAACACTTTTAGAGGCCCAGATCAGAGGATCACTTAAGGTCAGGAGTTCAAGACCAGCCTGGCCAACGTAGTGAAACCTCGTCTCTTCTAAAACAACAAAAATTAGCCGGGCATGGTGGTGGGCACCTGTAATCCCAGCTACTCAGGAAGCTGAGGCAGGAGAATTGCTTGAACCTGGGAGGTGGAGGTTGCAGTGAGCCGAGATCACGCCATTGCACTTCATCCAGCCTGGGCAAAAGAGCAAGACCCCATCTAAAAAAAAAAAAAAAAAAAGGTAAAAACAAACAGGACAAGTTCTCAACACTTGTAAGTATTAAATAAATGTGAATTGAAATATTCCTACCCACTGATACCTAAGCAAATCGGTGGATCCAATGGGGCCAAGGGCCTTGGGTCCTTGGCATGAAACCCATCTTATAGCCTGATATTAGAAATTCTGGGACCTGCAAACAACATCCCAGTCTTTCTACTTCACAGTGGTTCCACCCAGAGACAGCAGTGATGTGATACCCTTTACCTCTTTCTGATAATGACTAAACATTGTACTGTTTAGTTAATTGCTTACTTAATTTCATGATTAAGAAAGTACAAGCAATAATCTTCCAGTAAATCTACATCCAGTGAAAACACAGGCAACCATAGGGAAAGAACTGCCTATTACATTTTTCCTCCTCATTCCCTCCTATGGCCAGTATGTTTTTTGGCTGAGCAGTAAGCATTCAGACATTTGCATACAAGCCCCTTGCCCTCTGTCCTGCCATATGTGGGTTTTATTTTTTATTTTTATTTTTTTGAGATGGAGTCTCAATCTGTCGCCCAGGCTGGAGTGCAGTGGCACGATCCTGGCTCTCTGCAACCTCTGCCTCCCGGGTTCAGGTGATTCTCCTGCTCAGCCTCCCGAGTAGCTGGGATTACAGACAAGTGTCACCACGTCTGGCTAATTTTGTATTTTTAGCAAATAAAGGGTTTCACCATGTTGGCCAGGCTGGTCTTGAACTCCCGACCTCAAGGGATCCTTCCGCCTCGGCTTCCCAAAGTGCTGGGATTATAGGTGTGAGCCACTGCGTCCAACCCATATGTTGGTTTTAGAAAGCCACAGAAAGCACATGAATATGAGTGTGAGTGTGGTGCCTCAAGTATGTTATCACTAACGTAAAACTTAGACATCAGCCAACTCTGAGAGTTAAATGTTCCTGTAGAAGATGCACACAGATTATGAGACCATCATTCTCAGCAAACTGACACAGGAACAAAAAACCAAACACCGCATGTTCTCACTCATGAGTGGGAGTTGAACAATGAGAACACCTGGACACAGGGAGGGGAACATCACATACTGGGGTCTGTAGGTGGATGGGGAACTAGGGAAGGGATAGCGTTAGGAGAAATACCTAATGCAGACGATGGGTTGATGGGTGCAGTAAACCACCATGGCACATGTATACCTATGTGACAAACCTGCACATTCTGCACATGTATCCCAGAACTTAAAGTATAATAATAAAAAAAAAGAGTTGATGTGAAACATGGGTAAAAATAGCAAGATACTGTCTTTAATACAAAGAAAAGGATATAATAATAACTCATTTTGATAATCAAAAAAAAAAACAAACAAACAAAAAAGAAGATGCACACAGCCCTAAATATCTACATTCAATTTTAACCAAGCCATTGACTCCCTTCCTCACCTAGTGAACTCAGCACAGTAAAAGATGGAACACTACATGGTTAAGCTTTCAAACTCCAAAATATGGCTGGAGACAGGCCCCTCAGAAAGTCATAGGAGAGGCAGTGATGGCTACGAAGCCTTTTCTTCTCATGCACGAAGATAGTGAAAAGTTAAAAAAAAAAAAAAAAGTTATACAGCTGCACTTAGCTCTGTTCTCACGGGTCATTATTAGCATGTTCTCATTTAGAATATAAAGAGTGTCTTGAGGTCCAGGAACATCCAATCTTATATTACCCTCTACCACACGCCTGCAGTCAGACAGAATTGCTGTTTCACGGACAGAAAAATTAGAGCCAAAGAAAATCAAGATGATCCCTAAATAACAATGTCAGCAAAAGAACCCAGAATGGACCAAATTTTCTGCCTGTAGGAAGAAAATAAATATCCTCAGTTTCTACAATTACCACACACACCAAAAAAATTGTTTTGCATAATAAATTACCAAAGAAGCCACATCGAACTTTTTCCATTTTCTATTTTTTCATAATTTAGAGGAGTCAATCCGGATGAAGACAAGATCACCTACCCTCGTGGAATTATGTGGATCGCAACAAAAACATCACATTTTGGCCAAACATGAGTATGATGGGCCTATGCTTCTCTCCTGCTAAAGCATAGCACTGGTGGGCTCCATGGGGCTTTCTACGAACAGCCAGCCACAATACCGGCCCCTCTTCTCCTTTAAATATGAAAATTGTTCATATTAAAGAAAAATGCACCCTGAAAATTATCTCTTAATGTTGGTGACCAGAAGAAAGGAGAAGAGAATGCTGTTTATGACAGCAAATTTCTAATCAACATGGTTGCCTCCGTGCCCAAGAGCCCTGCCCACAGGCCTAGGTGTCATTTAAACACTCATGTATCAATGGACTGTCTGTTTCTCTTTGAAAAAGAGCAAACTGATAAGACAAAAATCAATGGATCAACATCAACGAGTAGCCTCTGAGGAGCAATCTATACCACAGAAACCAGAGCAAGATCAACTGGGAGGCGCGATAGTGAACAGGAGAATGGCTGAGATCTCAATCAAGACAGTCTAAGAACAAATAAACTAACAATTCCCCTGAACCAAGTTTTAAACAGAAGTTACTTAAACACTGGAACAACCTAAGACAAGCAGAGAATCCTACAATAAAGGTTTTCATTACAGTGCACAGGGTGATTAAAGTAACATTTACTTTCTAGCAGCCATGTCTGCACGAAGTTTCCCATAAGGATGATCATGGTTGTTTACCAGAATCACAAGCCAGAGCAGGGGTTGCGGGCAGACTGCCCACACAAAAGGAATCCTAGGAACACATGTATGCCAAGCATTCTGGGGGTTCAAATGAGTGGAAAACAGTTTCAAAGGGCTTTTCCTTGGCACGTGATCATTCGGTCAGTAAACATTTGTGGGCACTTACTATGAATGAGAAATGCACCATGATCTATGCTGTCCTGGGCAGTGTATGCCCAAGAACCCACAGGTGAGGGGTGGAGGGTAGATGATAACCCAATTGCTCATTAAAATTAGAATTATGATGGAAAAACAGCCAATATTATGAAACTAGAGAGCCAGGATAACATCAAAACAGGCCACTCTCTTTTCTCTAGGATGCTTACAGAACTAATTTTAATTCTCCCTTTACTCCTGTGTGACACTGAGCTGTGCGGCCACCTTGCATTTGAAGGGATGGATGATGGAACAAGACCTGAGGTTCATCTAAAAGCAAAGAGCAAGTAAATAGCAGAAGACATGGTTGAAAAATCACATCTCATAGAACTCTAGTTGCTTATTAAGACAGATGCAAACTGGGGTTCAGAACGCACAGCACACTAATATGTAATAAGTTTTTGTTGTTGTTTTTTGTGGTTGTTTTGAGACAGAGTCTTGCTCTGTCACCAGGCTGGAGTGCAACAGCGCAATCTCGGCTCACTGCAAGCTCCGACTCCCTGGTTCAATGATTCTCCTGCCTCAGCCTCCAAAGTAGCTGGGACTACAGGCGCCAGCCACCACACCCAGCTAATTTTTGTATTTTTAGTAGAGACAGGGTTTCACCATTTAGCCGGGATGGTCTCCATCTCCCGACCTTGTGATTTGCCTGCCTCAGCCTCCTAAAGTGCTAGGATTACAGGTGGGAGGTGGGAGCCACCATGACTGGCAAAGTAAGTTTTTTTGTTTTTGTTTTTTTAAAAAAAGAAAGAAATGAAGGTTACAGCCTGAACAGATTCGTCATTTTTTTCAAATTTCAAAAACCTCCAAAGGAAAGTACGGGTTACACAGTGGGAACCACAGATGGTTCAGTTTGGCTGGAGGTTAGAATGTAAGACTGGAAGTTGAAATAGTGCCATAAATTTAAGGCTAAGGATCTTGGTCTTTATTACACAGGAACTATTTTTTAAATTCCTATTTTTTCATTTATTTGCTCTTCTGGTTGTTCCTGTTTAATTTTGGAAACCACTTTTGAGCAATTAAGTGATGTGACCAGAAAGTTAATCTTGTAGAAATGCCTAAGAAAGAACAGAAAGGAAGAATGGAACAGTTAGAAATTTATTTCAATTGTCCAGTTAAAAATAGTGGAGAAAAAGGTTTCAACCAAAATTGCAGAGGGAATCGTAGAGAAGATGTGGAGAGCGGTTAGATGGGGAAGACAGGGTAGGGAAGAGGGCTCACATATAGTCCCAGGGTTCTGAGGCTGAGGGGCTTGGAAAGAAATACAGAGCACAGGAAGGTTAGGCTTGGGAGAGAAGGTGGGCCCTGTGGAGTCACCGTGATAGGGAGGCTAGCAGGCCACTCAGCAAGGAGCTGGAGTGTGAGGCCAAAGCTGCAGAGGGAAAGGGGCCTGGAAAACACCTCTCAGGGACCAGCTAACAGGATAGGATCACATGACACTTCCAGCAAAAGAAGTGTAGACCCAAAAATAAGAAAAAGTCCTTTGAGGACATGTACTACATAAGCTAATGGCTTTCAAATGGCGTTTTCAACTCTGGCTGACATTTTAAATACCTGATCAAAAGACCCCATGCTAGACTCCAACACTCCTGGGAATCTCCCCAGGCATCTCCTCCAGACTTCTGATAGGAGTCCTCAAACTCCAGTGGCCTCAAACGAAAGCTTTAGGTTTTCTGTCCTTCCCCTTCAGATATTCCACTCTGATGGACCATCTGCTCAGCGCTCCCTGTCCCCTCAGAGACCAACTGGGCTCATATCTCCAAAGTCAACACATCAGTCCTCCCCAACCACAGTCCAGAAACCAGCCCACCCCACACAATTCTTCTGGTCCAGGAGAGAAGCTCAGATACCTTCACAGAGTGGGACATTTCTTAAAACCCACTTGAAAATCCATTTAAAACAATTCTAAAGCATCAGCTAATGCATTTTCTACAGAATATTTTAGAAAAGGCAATATCTGGAATTTAACATTCAGTTATGTATACCTTGGCAAGATGAGATAAAATCCCTAAAACACATTTCTTTCCCGTTTTTATTTACAGCACAGACAACACAGATTCATGTCAGCTTTCTCTGTAACTGTAAATGGGGGAAAAGAACCTCCTTTTTAAAATATGTTACTATATACATATTTTTAATTACAAATATCTAATATAATTTAAAAACCAAACTAAACCAAACCAAAGGTTAAATTGTATTAGGTTTCAACCACGATGAAATCTGTAATTACAAATAAGTAAGTTTCTGGAAAAATACATAAATAAATAAATACATACATACATACATACATACATGCCATTTTAAAAATCTAAAACCTAGAATGGAAAATTTTTCAGCTAATCATTACCATAATTTAGTTAACATAAGGTAAACTAAAAAAGGGACCATAGGTCTTTTATGAGGAAAGAATGCTATCTCACAGCTATTCAAACCATGAAAACTTGTGCTTTTTATCTTCATCGTTACAAACTGTATCTAAAAAGTGATCATGCCTCTTCTGTAAAACCCAAAGGAAAGACGTTCAAGGATATTTTACCTCTCCGGTATTTAAACCTCATCACATCCCCTCCTTTCTGACCTTCTTTAAGCAAAGCTGATAAAGGGAAAAATGAAATCATTTGAGATTCAAATTGTTTCCACACCCAAATGTACAACAACTAGCTGAGATAACCAAAAGGCAAATGCAGTTATCTGAGTAATCACTAATGAGATAGCCTCTGAATAGCATATCCTGCATATGTGGAAATCTTTTTCCAATTTTTCTATGGGTTTCATTTCCCTGGGGACTGGTTCCCACAGGGTCATGAAGGCTAATGGCACTTACCTTTTTGGCTCTTTGGGCTATGTCTGGTGTTCTTGTAAGCAGCTTCTCAATCAGGTACTCTCTGTTCTGCAAAACAAATATTCCCAACAGTTTAACATCAAATACGATACATATAAATTCACAGTGATTTCAAAATAGCTTTACTTGGGTTTTTAAGCATGTTACCTTGGCCTTCTGGAAGAATTTGCATTTTAAAAGTTCTGCTGCTGTGGGCCTGAAAGATCAATAATAAATTAGAGTTGAAACAATGACCACTTAATAAATGCACTGCCTTGATGAAACAATTTAACCTTAAGAGTATTTCTGGAAGACCAATTTCAGGAATAGCAAAACTCGGAACCAAATTCATCATAGGCTGGCACCAAATTAAATTGTGCCAATTTTCTAGTTCTTTCCAAATACCTCTACTGCCAAACAGATAAACTTCTGTATGTAAAGTGCTTGGGGCAGAATCAATTTTCCATCCTTCATCCTTACACTTAACTAAGTGAATTCAGTGTTTCTAAAAGGTGGCAGACTGACACATCTGTGAGCTAAATTTCTATATTTATTAAGAAACTATACAAGCTACTATATGACCCTGTCAAAGAAAGCATACTCTACTGTGCTCTGTGCTTCCCCAAGAGCAGCAGGTACTGCAAGCGGTTCACACATCGTGTCCACGCTCTGTTTGCCTGCTCAATAAACCTGTCTCAAGTGCATATGGACTGCTGTTTGCCAGGTGAAGGTAAATGTGATCGTGATTAATAAAATGCAAATTCATTTAGAAGCATTACTAGATGGTGTGATTATTTCCTCATGGTGTCATTCAACTTGCTTCTCTAGCCCGTATTTCCTGTAAACTCTAAGTTAGGTCTGAAGGCTTGAAGAGATTTAATTAAGCATTTGGGGCAAGAATACTTCACAGATGATGGCACACACTTCTTACAGCAGCACCTCAGAGGCAGGTCCTGTTAGGTCACTCCACTGTTAGGGATGCTAAATTTAACCATCAGTCCCCCCAGGCACCTAATCTCTCCATTGCAAAGGTCATGTTTTCCCCCACTGCAATTAGCAAGTGTTCTGTTGGGTAATACTTTGACATTTTATGAATATCCTGTTCCTGAAAACCTTTCTGCTAATTGTGTTCATATCTTTGCCTTCAATAATTATTTCATAGGAAGTAGCAGAATACTGAGTTCCTACTTCTATCTTCCTTGTATACTGACTGACATTCTTACACAAAGAATAGCTTCCTTCATCAATAGTTCCTTCCAAAAACGCAGCCATGAGAAAGAATCAAATAACCAGAGAGTAGGGTGCTGAGCAAGACGACTGGTCTGATTTCTTTCAGGGAGATTGAAGGAACTGTTCTAGACTCAACAGACTTTACAAAACATTAAAACCGAATGCAACACACAGCCCTGGACTGGATTCTAGGCTTGAGAAAGAAGATGCAGAAGCTACAAAGGACATTTGGGAATAATTAGAGATGTGTGAATATGCTAAATATTAGATAATTTTAGGAACGTACTCTTCATTTCCTTAGGTGTGGAAAAGTACTGTGGTTGTGTAGGAACATGTCCTTGTTTATAAGAAATCCAAGCTAAAGTATTAAGTCTCTTACTTTCAGAGTTCAGCAAATAAAACATAAATATCACAATTATAGAAAATGTTAATAATTGTTTAATCTAGGTGACGGTATAGAAGTAAACAATGCACTACTTTTTCATCTTTTCCATATGTTTTAAGTGTTTCATAATAAGATAATGGGAGAGAAAGGAGGAGGGATGCATTATTGAATATCATTAGGTATTATCTTAGGCAACAATTACCAAACACATAAATAATATTGTAGCAGGGGGTGGGGTGGGGCAAGTTTAAAAGGAATCCTCATGCTTGAAACAATTGGAAACTGCTGCTTTGAAATCAGGAAGCTCCACTAAAATATTCCCACGGATCAAACCCAAGCATAGAAAGAATTAGAAAACGTCATCAAGTGCATCAGTACACAAACTGTGTAAGTCTATAGGAGCCCCAGAAACTATTTCTGTGCAAAGAAATTTTCTGTTTAAATCATTACTGCTTTTTTCCTCAGATTTCAAGTGGAGCACTGGTTGCAGGTAGGTACCTGACAAAGAACCCTGGATCTCCATATCTACCAGCTAATTGCTTTGAGTAACTAAGGGTCTAAACAACAGGTAGGCCATGAATCTGCACCTGTTATAAACAGGTCTTAGAACTAAACACTATAGCATAACTCTTTCACATGATTCAACTTTGGTTGTTATTTTAATGTATACTTTTCCTGATCACCAGCAGATGTTTTTGCCTCTAGCTACTCCAAATTATTCCTTTCATTCTCTCAGTACATATTTACTAAGCACCCACAGTTTGTCAGGCATTATGCTAGGTGGTAGGCATACTATAGTGAAGATGGCAGACATAAATAATACCTCCAACAAGTCACAATCTAGCAGGTAAGAGCAGAGTGTGCTGCTCGACAGCAAGAGGGGCAGCAGCACATTCAAACACCTTGGAGGAAGGAGAAGGGCTCCTGAGGGAACATGTAGTAGAACCACTTTACAGTGGACTCCGAAATGGGCCAAAATATCATGTTTGGGAACCTCACAACATGAAACAACATTTTAAAAACTAAGAAGCATACAAAATAACTTGGATTTAATTTTTTAAATGTGAAAAGAACCCTATGAAAATCACAATGATGAAAAAAACTCAAGGCCACTGTTCTGTTCAAAGGCCTCATCACCTCTGGCTAATATAGTTAAATAAAACAGCGCCCCCAGCTAGTGGCTCACTACTTCTCCCTTGCTACTTCCAACCCATCATCCATCATCCCCACTGCTTCCCAAATTAGCATCTTAAAAAAAAAAAAAAATCTGATCCTCTTTTACCTATCCTGATGCATTTCAGTGGCCTGAGACAGAAGCAAGTCTTCTAGGCCCTGACTTCTCCATCCTCATAGCCCCACAACCCCAAGAGATGCCACCCTTCAACTGCAACGATGTTCTCACTCATCTCTTGCTCTTTCATGACAAAGCACACACTGCTTTTCTTGCTTCCAAATTTTTCATAACCAACTGGCACACCCTCGCTCATCAGTCAAGAGCCAATTTAAATGTCATCTTCAAAGATACCTCTCCTAGCTCCTGCAAGCAGAAGGCACTGCTCCCTAACTGGCACTCATGCTCCATGCTACCCACATTCCCATCATGTATTTATCTGTTCCTATGTCTCCCCGCTTCACTCCACTAGGATACGAGTCCTTCCAAGGCAGGGACCTCACAGGATTCCTTTGTATGTTTCCAATACCTAGCACAGAACAGAAACTGCTAAAGCTCAATTTGATACTATAATCAAATATGGGGGAAAGTGATGCTGCTACACATTTGGACACAGCACTACAACTCCTGGAGCTAGATTCAGTTAGCACCAAAATCTAAGCATCTGTTCAATACGGTGGGGAACAGGAGAAAGACTTAATAAAAATGAGACCCACGCTAGCAAAAAAAGAGGAGAGAGGAAATGCCCAACGTAAGGAAGCAAAGTGCCTCCCTGTCTCCTCTGCACCATACCCCCACCAAAAATCCTCCTCCCCACACACGAAGGGTCAAGTGTAGGATGATGTAGAGAGAAAGCTGGGAAGTACCAGGGATACCTTGAGATACAGGGCTGGGAAAATACTTTGCCTTCTCCAGCAAGGTCATTGCCATGGTAACCAACAATGTAAAAGGGAAAAGCATGCTACAAAGGAAACTCCTTTCTCTGCACTCCACTCCACTCTTAGCCTTCATCAGTAAGTACAAAAACACAATCAGGTAACAAAACAGAATTGGTTTAAACAAGCGGCCTTCTTTTTTTATAGGCTTGTTAAGTAATAGGTAATTCCAACTTTATATAGAGAATAACTAAATAGCAGATCAGAGGTTTCTCTTTGCTCAAATCAGCTGAAGTGTTTATCACTTTGGGATAAACTGGAAGAAATTAAGAAAATGACAGAGGGGCCAGGCACGGTGGCTCACACCTGTAATCCCAGCACTTTGGGAGGCCGGATCACTCGAGGTCAGGAGTTCAAGACCAGCCTGGCCAACATGGTGAAACCCCATCTTTATTAAAAATACAAAAATAAGCCGGGTGTGATGGCAGGTGCATGTAATCCCAGATACTCAGGAGGCTGAGGCAGGAGAATCACTAGAACCCAGGAGACAGAGGCTGCAGTGAGCCGAGATCATCACAACATTCCATTCCAGCCTGGGTGACAAAGCAAGACTCTGTCTCAAAAAAAAAAAAAAAAGAAAATGACAGAGGGAAGACGGTGAAAGAAAGTGTGAGAAAAGCAGAGGTGCCTGCTGCCCATTTGATTTCAGGATTTTTTGTTTTTTATTTTCCTCATTTATCTATTTTTATTTTATGCCATAGTGACTACCAATGCCTGGCTAATGTGGAACCACCAGTGCCACCTACCTTTTAGCTGAGTACTACAGGAGAAAATTCTGCAAGCACAGTCACATCTTACATGGCCACTAGCAAACATCAAACAATTCAGCACAATGTAAGTACCAACAGTTTTATGAGAAATGCTAAAATGTTACCAGTAACCAAAATAATGGTCCAGCCTTTGAATGATGATTCAATTTTAAATCCTTAAAAACAATGCAGCAGTCTGCAAGTAACAACATTCTCAGAAGAAAATCTCTTAAAGGATTCAGCTAATACATATGGATGAACCAAAGTCCACTGAGACTTAAAATAATTTTCAAAAGACTCTAGATGAATATGATATAGTTTAAATAGTTCTAACAATTTGCATTAATAAGCTCCAACAGCCCTTTGACCTCAAGCAGAGCTGCTTTCCTCCCCACACCACTCCCCACAAAAGAAATATTCAAGTCATATTCCTTTCTTAAGGATTTATCAATGCAACATCATCCCCCTTGTTGCTAAAAAAAAAAAAAAAAAAAAAAAAAAAAGTTGGTTCTTTTTACAGTTGCTAGCCACACAAAGCCTGTAGTCTACAAGATTAAGGTTCTTTTATTTTTAAGAAATAGCAAGATGTTCTGGTATGCAAATATAAGCAACTCTCTGTCTACGCCAATGCAGAACACAGACTCAGACAACCCAAAGGGCTGCAACACCCCAGCTCTCTTTTATGAGGAAAGTCCCATGAGCTCTCAAGGTTGACAAAAAAAACCACAGCCTATTCTCAGCAGCCTGAGAGTTGATGCATATGAGTGAATCTGTGCTGGTCACTGTTTTCTCGCAATATTTTTTCACTCACTGCTCGTAAGGTACTCGGCAACACCAGGGCTTTGGCACAAGTAAATTGCTTTCAGATTACAGGTAGATGATCTACACTTAGGCAACAGAAATAATAAAAACTGGCCAAAATTTTGCATTCACTCTCCAACCTACTCAAATCTGATTTCTGTTTATTAAACACTCTTCAATGGGTCCAAATCACCCCCAAATTGCAAGCTCCCAATCATCTCTAGTTGTTCAAGAAATGGTACTGAGCATATAATACAGACCAGACACTGGATATAAAGATAAGCAGCACAAGTTCTCCTAAAAAACTTACAAATTTTTGAGGAATTGGGGTGTATAAATCAATAAGAGTACACAGTGTAATAAGTGCTACAAAAGATATATTTTTGATATACTGTAGTTATTGCATAAAAGTTTCAACAACTCCACTTAGGAAAAAAAAGGCAAATAATGAATGGCAATCTTAACCTCATGAGTACTTAAGAGACTCCCTGGTACTATGCTATGTGTTTGAAGTGCATTCTCTCTTTCCATCCTCATAGCGATCCTATGAAGTGGGTATTTTAAGGCCCATTGTACAGACAAGAAAGCTAAGTCATACAGATCTTGATAAAGTAGAGCTAGGAATCCCACCCACAGGTACCCTAACTTTAGGAAGATGTAGCATCTGAATCAAGCATAAAAAGAGGGATAGAAAGGGGACAGAGAAACGGCAAGAACTCTTGAATGACAAAAGCAAAGGTAGAAAATATTCCTGGTTTCTTTTATTATTGTGCAGGAATTCAAGGTTTACTTATGAAATTAGTCATGGATTCATATGTTGAAATTGCAACCTATCTAAAAAGTAATTCAACAATGTTGTTTTTTTCCATTCTTACAGGTCATAGATTTTGTCCCCCCACCCCCAAACTCAACCTATGTATCTTTTCATTGTAAGAAAGAGCTACCTGGGAAGGTGATGTGCCACTAACAGTCTACAGCTGTTTGGTATAGAGAACAATTGCACAATAGTGAGAACAGATTAAGTTACAGAGAAAATATCTAAAAGAAGACCTTAAACAATTAATGCTTTGTACATCAACAATGTTTTTAAGAGAGTAGTCTCTGAATGAAAGATTTGAAGATTTTGAACATATGGTATACGACTCTCCTCTACAGAATATATATATATATTTTTTTTTCTGGTGGAGTAGAAGGAACCCGATATTTAAACGCATATAATGAATAAAATCCAGAAAGACTTTCAAGATTATTAAGAAATAAAAATGGGCTGAGTGTGGTGGCTCACGTCTGTAATCCCAGCACTTTGGGAGGCCGAGGCAGGCAAATCACGAGGTCAGGAGATCGAGGTCATCTTGGCCAACATGGTGAAACCCTGTCTCTACTAAAATACAAAAAAATTAGCCAGGCGTGGAGGCGTGCACCTGTAGTCCCAGCTACTTGGGAGGGTGAGGCAGGGTAATCACTTGAACCTGGGAGATGGAGGCTGCAGTGAGCCAAGATCACGTCACTGCACTCTATCCTGGTGACAGAGCAAGACTCCATCTCAAAAAAAAAAAAGAAAAAAAGAAAAGAAATAAAAACGTTTTGTTAAATATAATGTATGTCAATCTAATTTGTTTTGACCAAATCACATACAAATCTCCTAAAGAAATATACTATTATATCATTAAGTACACTAACAATTCTACCCTAAAGAACAATTTTCTTAAAAAGCTGGAATTGTGTGACATTACAAATCACAACCACTAGGTGGAATCTCAATTACTGTCGTTCAAGAATCAGGAAGACCATCAGTAATAATCTAGTACTAACTGGAAAGACAAGAACTTCTCTTGCTGGGCTATGAAGGATCAAATTCTGTTTTCTTGAAGATGTCAAAAAATTTTACTGAAGATGACACAAAATTCAAGGGGAAGATAAGCAAATGTTGGAAAACAAAATTAGAATCTAAGAGCATTTCACCCAAATGGAGGTTGAAGAAATAATCTCAACGAAAGATCAAAAAATTGTGGAAGAAAAACAAGTCCTACAAACCAAATATAAATGACAAATGAGATGTTTACATAGAAATAGTATATAGGTATGACAAAGTAATCATCCCTTTTACAATAAATAATTCAAGATGGCTAATAGCAGTCTTCATTCCTGGCTCCATGAGAAAAGTGACTGAAATGGAAAAAATTCAAGGCAAATTCAGTAAATGTAAAGGAATGAAGTGAGCAGCTACAAACAATGGGTACAATTATGGAAACTGTTTAATCTAGAGAAGGCTTGCCTACTCAAACAGTAAGTTACTGTGTAAAGGCTTAACAAGTTTCATAAAAATTTAAGATCAAAATAAAGGAATCACTTCTAACAGCAGAGTCCTTCCCTGAAAAAGAAGTTTCAGAAGAGAAGTCAGTTATTACATTTTAAAATATAAGGAACAAATTGGATCCTCAGGTGGATTAGGATAGACAGGAACTTCTCAGAGGCCTCTCGTGGTCTGTGCTAGACTAACGCCACATACAACTAGGTACCTGCAAAGGGACCTTACCCAGGCAAGGCCGTTCACATAATTAACAATCTCCTCTAGGTGCCAAAGAACAGAGGGCTCCATGATCACTAACCAGGATATTTCAAAGTCACAGAAATTAAGAAGGAAGCAAGGAAATCAGAAAGCAGACATAGTACAGTGCAGGGCAATAACCCAAGAATAAATAGGAAACACTAATGTTAATTTAAAGCCATTTGCTTCTGTTTATATGATTAATCTTTTTAAGGTAAAAAAAAATTCCTTAATCTTCTTTACCGATAATCTTTTAAACAGCACCAACAACTTGTTCTGCAACTAACAGGAAGCTCATGCAAAATTCAACAGCTCTGCCTAGTTTAGACTGGAGCTAGCAGGATATTCAAATCCTGAGAGGTCAGCTCAACCTACACAGTGCAGAATGTTAGCTCAGCTTCTGAATGTAGCACTGCCAGTTTCTTTTGATTTCTGTTTTACTTCATTTCCTTTGATGACAGAGCCCACACCTAACAAGCACAGTGAATCTTATTAACGCCACAATTCTTCCTCTGCCTCTCCTTCATTCTTCACCCACTTCTTTCCCCCTTGGACCCACACTGTCTTTCACTAACAGGTTGGAAATCTGGGGACCAGAGCAGGGTTTCCCAGACAAGAAATACCTTTCCAGTATCTTCACAAAGCCTTTCCCCATCTACAAACAAAGCTTTGTCATGGCTCAAACCAGGTCATTAACTCATCCACTAAGTTTCACTTACCTTTTGGAAGGATCTTTCTGAAGACACAGTGAAAGTAATTTTCTAAAGGACTTGCCGTACTTTTTCATCATTTCTTTATCCTCTACCCCTGTTTCCAAAGTGGGTGGATCATTTTGCAAAGTCAACATTAACACCTGCAGCAGAAACACACATGAAGACAGAATCTCAGTACAGCAATTGCTACAATCTAGTTTTGAATTTTTCATAGAAGTATAAAAAACCATCCTTGATTAGATACAAAGTGCTTTCCCATGATTTTAACTTTGCAGAAACTGTGTATTGAAAGGATCCATTGCCACTGCAAATCTGTTCATGCCCCCTTTAACCTTTTTGTTATTCCATTGACAGAATTTACAAAATTTGCTCTATGTGTTGAGAATGATCCCAGACAGAGCTTCCTGGGAACTGGCTCATGTACCGCCTCGAGGAGCACGTAGCTCCAGCACAGGCTGGTTGGGAAAGCGGGTGGAGGAGAGAGAGAGCCAGAGGCATGACTGTTCATGTGTACAGGTCATTCATAAGTAAGGAACTGCCTGTACTCAAGGCTTCTGTAACACATTACTGGCCCTAAAAATAAAACCGCAACATCCCAGGAGGTAACATGATTTCCTTTAAAAAAAAAAAAGAGAAAACATACAGAAAATTGCTAAAAGACTTGGCAAAACTGAGAGCAAGACACTGAAGGATAGCCAGAATATAACTGAGTGGCTAAAAACTGTCATCAAATCCAAAGTCCTTGCTGCTTTTGGAGGGGTACAAAACAAAATAAAAATACAACTTTAAATCAAAAAGGTAAAAATTCCACTCTTTCATACTAACTTCAAAATTATTTGCTTTAAAAAAAAAAAAGTAGAGGGTGTAGAAAACTACTAGCCTGTACGATGAATAAACCTCATTAATGCATAATTCAGCCTTAATTTATGCAAATGCTATACATGTCAAGCCTCTTTTCAAACACTTTCACATGTGTGAATAGATGAAGCGTGAAAGTGACGACTTATTGTTTGTGGAGGATAATAGCCCACAGGAGAAAGTGGGGGACTGAGAACTCTGAAGAAATTCCTAGAGGACTTCAGGCTGGGAGTGCGACTTTGAATTCAGGTGGGAAACACTAAGAAGAGGCGAAAGAAAGAAAATGAAGAAAGAAAAACTGAATGAAAGAAAAAATCCTTCAGCATTACTTCAGTGCTTTTTCTTCAAAAGGTCACTTCAATTGTTTATACTTCAATTTTAAATTTTCTGCTAACAAAATCCAGTATATGTATCCACACACACACATACACTAAAATCCTAACTATGTTAAATATATATAGAGAGAGAAAACAATAAAATGAATTACACTAAAACCTTAGTAGAGATTGTCTGTGGTTGATGAGATTACAGATGATTGTTTTTCTTCTTTAGTCTGACCTGCACATCCAAACTTTCTACAATATATTACTTCTTTTAATCAGTAAAACTCACTTTTTATTCTTGGGTTTTTAAAATAAATCCTCCCAAATTTTTCCAATAACCATGAAACAATCATAGACCACACTCTATGTAAAACAGCATTATAATTTCACTAAACTATTTCAGCCTCAAAACAAAATCCAGTTGGGTAAATTAGCCCTGATACCACTATCTCAGAACTAAGAACAACAACGAGGTATAAGCCAGTTAAAAGAACAGCAGACACGTGAAAATAGCATCCTAAAAACACTGTGGCTCTCTTATATCAGATGAGTTGCCAACATTACACTAGGACAGCAGGGGTAAAAATGTTATAGTCCACTTAAAAAGCCAAAAAAAAAAAAAAAAAAAGTCCTGAAAATCTGGGAAATCCATTTGCAGAGATGACATCACCATAATCTATTTTGAGATTTTCTTTGGGAACCTAGCATTTTTCTGCTATCAAAAGAGTAATGACCAGCATTTGTCATAGCTATCAACCTCCATCGACCAATCTGATCACATTATTTTCTCAACTCTGTGCTGAGACTATAAAGCAAGCTTCAAAGCTGGGAATTATGCTACTTTTGTCCTATTCTGTCCACTGAGAAAATCAGACAATGTTCAACTTGGCTGTGTTCCTCCATTCATTCTCCTTGGGTCTAAGAGAAGGATGAAGATGTTGAAGACAATTAGAAAACTGATTCCATCCAATCACATTTCAACCCCGACATAGTATTTCCAATTGTAATTACTTTCATGGGAGGATATTTGTGATAAGGCGCTGCTCCTGTTGCTAACTCAATGGCAGTTATTCCAAAACTCCACATGTCAGCCTTGAAGTCATAGCCTCTCACCTAAGAAAGTAAGCAGGAAAAAAAAACACAATCATACGGCAGGCATGTTACATATCATCAAGTCCATATCATGTCAGAAATCCACAGCTGTTGATGTATAACTTTTACATTCGTTTGCTAATTAACTAGGAATCAAGAATTAAATCTTAGTTACATGATGCATTCTACTAAAATGCTAGATACAAATGAAATGTTAGTGTATTAATGATCTGTACGATTATACTATGTTCATCAAAAAGTCACTTTATTGTTTTTTTCACCTGTTCCATGACTTCAGGGGCCATCCAACATGGGGTGCCAACGAATGTTTTTCTTACTTTATTTCGGGTAACATCACCCCCTGTTGCTAGGAACGCACTTACTCCAAAATCTAAAAGGGAAAAAAAAATCTCCTTTATTTTATGTAAGACATTATTGCTTATAAATTGTGATTTTTTTTTTTAGCATGTCTCTTCTTTGTGAGCTTCACAGTGGTGATGAACTGTTCCGAACATGTCTACGGCACTCTCTCAGGAAAAAAAAGGCAGATCTGCTCTCTGTCATCCCCTACACCTTGGGGAACACCATCACTGGTAATGGGCCACAAGCCCGCCAGCCCAAAAGCTTAGTATACCAAATTAAATATAAAGGGTCTTAGCTTTTAGCTGAGGTATATAAAGATAAGATACATAAAACCAACATGCCCGAGTTTGTCTGTATGCAAAAAACCTTAGTCAGCAAAGACTGATTTTCTGGACAATTTTCATAAGTACAGATGAAATGGATTGTAGAAGTAAACAGTATTTTTCTTAACACTCAGTATATACTAGAAGTTAATTTTATGAGAAGATGAATTAATTAGGCATACCGTACAGGTTGAGCATCCCGAAATGCTTGCGACCAGAAATGTTTTAGATTTTGGATTTTTTCTCATTTTAAAATACTTACATTATATACTAAGTTAGTTAAGTGCCCTCATTCAAAAACCAGAAATCTGAAATGTCCCAATGAACATTTCCTTTGAATGTCACCTCACATTCAAAGTTTCAGAATTTGGAACATTTGGGATTTCAAATTTTCTGATTTAGGGATACTCAACTTATATATACATACAGGCACATGTGCAAAAATTCTATTTGTATATACAGTACAGAAGGGAATGCCTGGCAATTATTAATGCACTATTCTTGCTTTCATTTTTACACAATGGTTAAAAGTAGTTAATAAGTTAAAGTACCAATTACTCAAGACTAGTGTACCTATCAATGACAGCCAAGTCAAGGACTGCTTGATAGTGAGCTGGTGGGTAGTAATAAAAACAGGTAGTCAACACCTCAAAACACCACAGCGTACTGTGCAGTCTGAGCCTCTGCAAATCGTTCTCATATACTTTTCCTTCGCTGGTCCCCTTTGTTGGCTGTCAGGGTGACAGCAATTACCAAAAAACAACCTCAAGTACAAACCAAGGTCAAAATGTATTAGCATTTGCTGTAGGCCTATAAGGTTAGCTTATGCAATTGTGACTTAATAACATTGTAACCAGTTTCCTGAGTAGAAATATATTGAATGTTGGATTTTATTTATATTTAAATTTACTAGTACTCCCAACAGGATTTCAATTACAAATAAAAGGAATGAAAATTGACAAATGGAGTCTTTGTTCCAACTGCTACTCTCATGTTCATATTGAATAAAAGTATATATTTTTAAACTGCTATACAATTTAATATGCATATATGTTTCCAATTCTAAAGCCCTTTTAATTCTTATACTGCAGCCAGAACACTGAAGTCTTGTGAAAAGCAATCTCTGTAACCACTCAGTCTCCTGTGAAAAGAAATCTCTGTAACCACTCAGTCTCCTGTGGGTGGGAGAAGATACAATTCATTCTCTTAGAGAAGAGTTAGGTGAATTGAAATACGTGTAAGCATCTACTGTATCTGCTGGAAAAAAAATATATTTGATAAAGCTTTTAAAGCTACTAATTTCAACTTAATTTGTATTTCTAAAAAGAAGTTCAACGATGAATCCAACATTTCATTTTTGTTAAAATGATTTTATAATACGATAATATGAAATAAATACATATCATCTATAAATCAAGGATACAGGTAAAAGCTGCTTTAAGGAAAAATGGATTCTTTTAAATGCAATTGAAGCAACTCTGCGCCCTAACATCTCTTCCTAAAAGATATAATCCAGGTAAAAATCCATAGTTAACATTAGATATATTTTCACTTCCTTAAAAATACTACCTGCTTACATTACACATTTTAAAAAGTTAGACAAACAGCTGAAAAAGATGTATAGTAGCAATTTATTACTGACAATACCCTTTCAATATATCTGTCATGATTCATATATTTATTTAGAGCCTCCACTTTGAACACTCACTTTAAAGTCTCAAACAGATGGTTAAATGTCTTTAAAACTCAGAACAAAAATTTCAGGAGCAGAAAACACCAATCCTAACATCTACTCCCTCTATGACTACAGAATAAATACACAGTTTGCTCCTATGTACGGCTGATGTGTATATAGATTATATGCACTCAGCAACAGAACATTTTGAGTAAAGCACATAGTGTGCTTATGTTATATAAACAAAAAATCGGTATATTCTGTTGAGATAGCTTGCATATGACAGTTAGAACGAGGTGGCAGAACAGTAACAGTGAAAAGCCGTCCTTGTTTCCTAAGGGGTACATCTATACAGCCAAAGGGAATGGAGCCAGATTCACTTGGGTCCAAAACCATGGACATTTCTCAGGCAACACGGAATCAAAGGCTACACATAAGGTTAGCCAGTCCATCTCCTGACTGCAGGAATAACTGGAGGATATGGGTAAAAGCTACTTTAAGAAAAACAACAACAGCAGCAACAAAGAATGCTGTCATCCTAATAACAAAAAGGCTCTAACACCTTCCGAATCCATCCACTTCTTTGCTTCTCCACAGCCACTGCCTTCATTTAATCCACCATTACTTCTTGCCAAGACTTCTGCGGCAGCCTCCTAAGTTCCCATCTCCCTTCCTTCCCCAGATCCAGGCTCCAGCGACCAGGCCTTTCTATGTCACAGGACTGAGCCCTCCTTAAAAGTTTTTCAGGCGGGGCGTGGTGGCTCACGCCTGTAACCCCAGCACTTTGGGAGGCCAAGGCAGGTGGATCACGAAGTCAGGAGTTCGAGATCATCCTGGCCAACGTGATGAAACCCCATTTCTACTAAAAAAAAAACACAAAAAATTAGCTGGGCATGGTAGCACATGCTTGTAGTCTCAGCAACTCTAGAGGCTGAGGCAGGGGAACCGCCTGAACCCAGGAGGCAGAGGTTACAGTGAGCTGAGATCATGCCACTGCACTCTAGCCTGGTGACAGAGCAAGATTCTGTCTCAAAAAAAAAAACAAAAAACAAAAAAAAAAAACCATCTTTCAAGGCTCCCTGTCCCCTCAGGAAAAAGTCAAAATCCTTCAGCATAACAGGTAAACCTGACTGCCCTTTCCTCTTCTGCCCTACCTATATCACTACTCTCAGATTCAGATGGTAAGCTCCCTACTGAACGACTTACTTTTTATTCCCTGATCCCATCACCTCCTTGGCCTCCCCAGCACTGCCCTTGCACATGATGCTTTGTCATCTAGGTACATCAACCCTCCATGCTAAACAGGTGCACCAGCAGAGGGCTTTCTGCATGGCCTTGTTAATGACACAGCACCTCCAGCACCCTGGCTCTTGGTGAGTAGTTGGATGTGCATTCATCACCTTTGCGTAATTTGGCACGGGCGATTTCAGTAACATCAGTCATGGTCTTATTTTGAGGTGTGAATGCTACTAAGCCTTGAGGAGGATCTGCAGGTATGGTTATCTGATTTGGAGAGTGGCAGATGTACTAGGAAACATCACAGGACTAATGGGCAAGATCTGAGTGTTAACAGTGATTAGGCCTAAGGCTAGACTATTACCCAACTGTATGACTCCAGAAAGGGACTTAAACTTTCTGGTTGGGCCTTACTGGCCTTCTTATTTAGACCTATTTTTTTTAATTTATTTATTTATTTCCAGATAGAGTATCGCTCTGTCGCCCAAGGTGGAGCACAGTGGCATGATCATGGCTCACCGCAGCCTCAACCTCCCATGCTCAAGCGATCCTCCTACCTCAGCCTCCCAAGTAGCTATGACTACAGGCATGTGCTACCATGCCCATCTAATCTATTTTTATTTTTTGTAGATATGCGGTCTCTCTATGTTGCCCAAGCTGGTCTCAAACTCTTGAGCTCAAGCAAAGCTCCTGTCTCAGCCTCCCAATGTGCTGGAATTATAAGCATGAGCCACCATGCCCAGCCTCTATTTTTATATTACTTTCATATTTATAAGACTCGTATTTTTTTAACATGTATGAATATTCTTTACAACAACTGTTAGGTAGATCAATAAGCTACTCAATGCCTTTTCATAAGCAAGGCAAGAAGGCTGCAGGGATAAGCATAAACATTTTACAGTGGCAGAGATAAAATAGGAGAAGACATGTTTCTTGACTTTAACAATATTTGTCGGGCATGACGGTTCATTAGGTGGGTGCAGTAGCATGCAACTGTTAATTTCACCTACTCAGGAGGATGAAATGGGAGAATCACTTGAGCCCAGGAGGTCGAGGATGCAGTGAGCCATGACTGTACCACTGCACTCCAGTCTGGGCAACAGAGTGAAACCCTGTCTCAAAAAATAAATAAATAAAATAATAGTCACACCTAAGTAGGATAACATATGAAAACAATAAACAATAAAACAACATGCAAAATCAAATGCAATGTATAAAATCAAATACCACATTGTCTGTATAAAAGCAGAGGAGCTATAACCATAATGGTCATGGAAGACTATCTCCAAAGTGGGCCTTGGAGCCAGCCTTGAAGATGAGGTGAAGACTTGGATGAGGAAGCCAACAGGAAACAAATTCTAGACAAAGAAATGGCATGAGCAAAGCACAAGTGTGGAGCCAAGAAGAAAAACTGACAGCTGCAAGGGTCAAAAACTCAAAACACCTACAGCAGCCAGGCAGGAATACAATAGAGAAAAGAGGGTCCTGAAAACCAACAGCTACAGTCTCAGTGACAAGGGCCCTTGATACTCAGTCTCTGTGACAGGAGACTTTAGGAGTGCTGGGCCCTGTGTGAAGCCCTGGAGCCCACTGTCAGCACCCTTTAACCAAGGTCCAAGGCAGGCCCCTGTTGCTTGGCACCAGGAGAAAGTTGCCATAAAGAAATGCAGACCCAGGATTGCTGGATATCCCAGTTTTCCCAGGGAAGCCAAACATTGGAATCTTTATGAAAAAACTCCCTTTCTTACTGTAGTTGGCAACAAATTCATTTCTAAAAAACTGGAAAAGAGATTTCTCCTGCCTAATTTAGTCCGCAAAACTAAAGTCTGCCAACTGTGTGGTTATGATGTCTAAAATTTACCTAAAATACTTCAACATATGCCATGTGATACCACAACTTAGGTGGTCAGCTGGCATTCTAACCAAGAATGTCCAGTGCTAGGGGGGTTCAGATAGCACTCAACTCAGCATGCCAGAGGCAGCTGCTGGAAGTATTTCTATTATCCAAATCTAAATATAGATGAGTATAAGCCAGGTGACTGAGTGTTGAAAGGAGTTACTATTAGGGAAAACAGTGACCTGTTGAGAGGTATGAAACATGTCAGAAATGGACTTTCACTGCTGAAAATAAAGGTTCTTAGCACACAGAGAGTGGCTAAAATATTTCAGATATACTCCTCACTCTTGCATGAACAGAATAAAACAATCCAGTCCAGCCCAACTGTAGACTATACCCCAGCCAGTTCTGCAGATGGTTGGATTCCTAATAGCAAGCATAAGGATAAAACAAAAACTGCATCTGGAATCTTGGTATGTCTGCCTCTAATGAATTTTTCATTCACCTATGAGGAAAAAGAACTGGGATTTCCTTGAGCTTACAGAACAAATTGTGAGAACTGTTTAGGGGCTCGCTTGCTAACGAAGGGCAAAATTTGGTCTGAAAGTTGATTTCTCTAAAACCTGTAAGGGAGGCTGTGGGTGAGTACCCAAGCCTCACCTACCTCAAACTTCTGCAGTATCTGCTATTCTCTTTGAAAAGGAACCCGAGTTGTGCTTGAACAACATTGACTTAGGTCACTTCAACCTTTGATCAGAGAGTAACAGGATCAATGTTTGAGAGTTCAGAGCTTCCTAAAATGTAGCTACAATGAGTTAAAAGAGACACTGATGCCTAAGTGGCTGAGTGGGAGTCTGGAGCAACAGGAGCCCCCACAGCTTCAGGGGACCCTGAAAGTTCTTTCCTACTAGCAGCTTCTTTTCCATGGAGGCTATGATTTTTAAAAGCAGGGAAGTACTAGGTGAGATTGTTGAGGGGCCCAACCAACCACAGAGTCTGAGTACCAGGTAAAGGAACTTATACCTGATTCAATTAACAGCTGTCGTTCCCTTTCTCGTTAGAGAAGAAGAACATTTGGAAAAAGTGACCATGCAGGGATGTTCAGCAAAGGAAAAAGACTAGAAGCAGGGAAGACCACAACCATAGCCCAGGAGCAAAATCAACAGAGCCGGTATATGAATAGAGAGGTTGGAAATGGAGAGGATTAGACCAATTCTTAAGAAAATATGATGATTTAGTAGGTATTGGAATTAAGAAAAGAGGAAGGAATAAAAAAGATTAGATGACTTGCCAAGGAACACAGAGCAAGTTATTGAGGGTCTGAATAAAATTCATAGTCCTTCAGAAAGGAGTCAGCTACTTAGCCCTAGTCTCCTTTTCTGGAAAGTTCAATGTATTTTTCTTTATTGAGAAGGAAATGCAAAATGCAATAATGGGGTTAAGATTCCACAACTCCTAAGCTCTTTCTCTGAGTAAAGATCAAGTTGTGATTACCCAACACAGAAAAACTGGTTTGAGGTTCACTGGTTAATCCTAAATGTCATATTTATATCAAAACCAATCCCTTTATAATTTGGTTTGAGTCCCAGTTGTTGTTTTTTTCTCATGAGAGACTCTCAAGACTTGACTGACAAAATTGAAATGTTCTTCTAAACACTCGGGAACATTTTCAGGGCTGCCAGCATCCGGCCTTCCCGAGTCCCACAGGTTTCCTTAAAATGTTATACCACCAACGTTGGATGATTAAAGAAGTACATTGTGACTTCAATTATGCAAACTGTATAATAATGAGTAGAAAACAGAAGCAAATATTTTCCTAATTCTGTTGGGAACAGACTAAAGAGAGCTTTTTTTTTTAACCATGTAGTTCCTTATTTTCTTATTTTTGTACTAGGATGTGTGTCAGTTGTACAGCATCCACTTATGCCCGGTACACATGGCTGTGCACAATTGTGTACATGCACTCTGTGGGGTTAGACACCGTGGGCTAACAGAGCTTTGATTTCGACACAATCCTGGCCTTTTAGTGAGAGCTAACATGGGGGAATATATTAACTTAAATAGAATGACTATGACATGACCTAAACAACATAAATACAAGAATCATGCTAATGGGCCCAGTATACTACACTCAGCACTGAAGGCACCATCCTCTGCTGCTAATTCCCAGGGCCCTTTTGCCTGATTTTCTTGGTGAGAGAAGAAAAACACAGACCAGGGAAAGTCAGGGCTTTAGCAGTTAGCAGTTATAGAATCAGAGGCATGCCTCTTCCAACTGCAGTCCAGACTTACTTATTACATCCACATTAATCTTCCTAAAGTGCAGTTTCTGATCATAGCACTCTCTGGTCAAAATCTTTCTCCCTCCAGGGCATTTGAGAATAACAGGAAAGCTCATCCTAGGCCATAATTCAGCATTTATATGGAAGCCAACAAGATTCTAGTATTGTTTCCTTCTGATTGCAATGCTTATTCAATTATCGTATACTTTAGCAAAGTGCTTTCGCTCCTTTAACTGACCAAATCACCACTTCTGCTTTATGTTTATGTATAATTAAATCCAGCCTTTGGATACTAATTCTTCTGTTTGTTTTCTTTTTGTTTATAGAGGAAACGGGCGCAACTTTTCACTTTCCTGGAGCCTGACCATCATCAGAATGTCACCAGACCTCTGGGCACTGAAAGCCAAGTCTGAGTGCAAACTGGGAGGGCCACCCTTTCCCTCCAACCTACACTAGGAAACCCTGCAACCCAGAGCAGGAGAAAGCTTTCTGCTGTCCTGACTCAAAGGAGGCAGAGGGATAACTTAAATCTTCCAGGTGGGTGTTGCACTTCTGGGCACCTGCGCTGTGTTCAGCAGAATGCAGCATAGCTCAGGGCAAGAAGCAGAGTAGAAAGCCCAGTGGGCCAAGTCAAGATGCAACAAGACCTGGAGCAGCAGCCACCCACACTCACTGAGCTGGCTTCCTTCTTGAAATCATGCCACTTTGCACATAGGAGTAGTTTTCCTTCTATTATTATAGTAGTATTCCAGCACACCCACAGCGAAAAAGGCCAGATAGCAATGTGTGTGATGTAACATATGTGGCCCCTATTCAGAGGCATAATGTGGGATCCTGATTCTAGTAAGTCTGCCATCAACAATCCCTAAAACTAACAGAAAGAAGACAGGCAGCAAGGGAAGACACAGCGCATACAAAGGAGCCATGTTTCCACTCCAAAGAGGTGCTTTAAAATTGAACAGGCCTAGCCTAAATGTTAAGTCCCAATGACACTGCCTGCTCGTTTCCTTCCTTGAGCAACAGGTCCTCAAGCTTTACAACGAGAAGCTAAGAATATGATTGGTTCTCAGTATCAGTTCCTGGAGCACACACTGTTGGTTGACTGCCCAACATCCATATCCTGTTCTTTTCTACCAGAATCTTGATTTTGTTTGCCAGGCCTTGGGAGATTCATCTTATTGATCTAAGCCAATAATGGCATATCATTCTTTTTCAGCAGTGAATGGTCAGTGGCTCTGCCCTAGTCCTGACCTGTAAGATCCTAAGATAATACAGTACAGGCTCTTGCAGGGAAGTTTTTCTCCTGAATAAAAGAACCATTCTACAAGGCTCCTTTGCTCCCCAATCTCCTTCCTGTTTGAGAATGGTCATGTGAAGAGGTGATGCTAGTAGTGACAACAGCCCATGAAGACAGCCCATGAAGATGTGACGTAAGGGAGTGATACAACCCATGCCGGCAGGTGCTGCCCAACCCCCACTGGCAGCACAGAAGGGAAAGTAGGAAAGAGTCCATGACCTCCATGACATCTCTAGGCCCCTGTACCGACTCTGAAACCAAATGCCCAGACTTCTTGCTATGTGAGATAATTAATGTTTCTGCTGCTTAATCTCCTTTCAGACCAGTGCTCTGTTATTTGTACCCAAAGGATACTTAACTCTTACAGTCTCCTGCCTTTCCTCAGTCTAGCCACATTGATCCACACTTCCTGACTGCTAAGGGTTAACCATTGCATCAGAGGCCAAAGTCATTGCAATCCCCAAAAGGACTTGGTAAACAATTAGCAAGAAAACAGTTTAGCACACAGTGCAATTTTGGATTTTAAAACAGCTCCAGTATCAAGCATGGCTTTTAATGCCAGAAGCACAAATTAAAACAAGTAAATGCAGAGGCATCTCAAGGGGGAAGAAAACATACTGCAAGAAGAATCTAATTCACTTTTTTGCCAATAGTTGCTGTTGGGGCTATACTTACATAAACCTACAACAAAGAAAATAACACACTTCTAGGAAAATAGGAGACAGAAGTAAGTTTGACATCCTAGTCTAGACCCTTGTCATTCAAAGTGGGGTCCATAAACCAGACCAGCATTACCTTTGAGGCTTTAAATGCAGAATCTTGAGTCCCACTCTAGACCTACTGAATCAGAATCTGGACTGGAGCAAGATACTCAGCTGACTGAATGCACATCGAAGAAGAGAAGCACTGCTCTAGATTACTGTCTTCCTAGCAGGCACTATGGCATGATTCAGTGGGACTGGAAGATCTCAATGCACAGCCAACTCCACAGGTTCCTCTTTCACCTCTCAGATGAAGAGAACCATGGCAGGGGAGAAAGAGGAGCAGGAAAAAAGTATTTATGTGTGCATATTCATGTATCTTATGACACAGTAAGTTCAAAGCAATTCTAAAAACATAAATGATATCCCACACAGAATGATCTAACCCAGTTATTCTCAACTGTGTCACATATGTCCAGTAGAATAAATTCATAGACATGGCACACCTCTTTGGGAATACACAGATTTTTATGAAATCTTTTTTAAGTGCATGAAAATAATTTATAATCACAAATCTTACTAATGGTTTATCAGTAACAGCTGCTCACTGCAGGTGTGATGGTACTGGGAGAAAGCCTATAGGTAAACATCATTCTTAGCACAGATTTATGTGGCACTACTCCTTTCTCTCTCATTTGTGAAAACCTCTGATGAATTGCGTAAGGGTGATATCAGGTTGGTGCAAAGGTAATTGCAGTTTTAAATTAAAAGCAGTGGCAGTAACTGCATTACCTTTGCACCAACCTGATATCATATTATTAGAGTGATAACCTTGAATTGCTTATCTTTTAAGCAAGTCAATAAATATGTTGGCACTTTACTATTAGTAATCAGTTATTCACATACCACTACATATTGGGACACACCACCCATCTTGCTTGGGAGAGAACCTGGTACCCCAAGAGGAACCAGGTAAAACCAAAGAGGTTCTTCTGACACCCTCACTCCCACCCAATCCCTTCCCCTCACCCCACATCAGCCTCCTGGTTTTCATTTCTATGTATTCCTTCTTGAAAGCAAATGGTGTTCAATGGCTTTGTTTGGCTCTATATGCATGGTCCCAACCATGGCATGCTGTCCAAGTCATTCACAGTCAAAAAACATAATCCTACAGTATTTCCTGAGTCTGGGCCCTAGAGAGTCACTTATCAACTGCTCTAGACAAATCCATCTTCCCTGCCTATTAATGAGGGAGCAGTAGTCATGACCTTCTTTGAAATATCAGAGAATGACAATTTCACAGCCTTTCCTGACAGCAAAAGAAGAAATCATAAGACAGTCCATAAAGGTAGAGTTTCATCTTTTAAAATAAACACAAAGAAGCAAGCCTTCCTGTGACTGGGGTCTCATATGTAGACTCTTGACATTGCCATCAACCAGTTTCCTTCAAATAGGCTACATCCTTTGCACCTTCTACAAGGAAATCAAATCAATTCATGACAGACAAATTGAAAGAAAAATTCAGGCCAGGCACGGTGGCTCACACCTGTAATCCTAGCACTTTGGGAGGCCAAGGCAGGTGGATCACGAAGTCAGGAGATCAAGACTATCCTGGCTAACATGGTGAAACCCCATCTCTACTAAAAATACAAAAAATTAGCCGGGCGTGGTGGCACACGCCTGTAGTCCCAGCTACAGGAGAATCGCTTGAACCCAGGAGGCAGAGGGTGCAGTGAACCAAGACCATGCCACTGCACTCCAGCCTGGGTGACAGAGCAAGATTGTCTCAAAAAAAAACAAAAAAAATTCAACGGGATGATTCCTGGTAAAAACAGAGGCTGCTACTCCTTCCCCAATTCCTCAGCCATTCTCTCAATCAAGGCAACACAGGCTTAAAAGGGACAAAAAGAATAAGTGGTCAATGCCAATTATATTTGGCTCAAAGTTCAGTTGACAGATACAGTCAATTAGCCACAGCAGTGGAGAGCAACAGTTGAACAAAATGGCAAACCACAGATAATCTGCCCATCTATGTCAGAGCTACACCCCTGCCCCAAAGCAGGTGAGTTTTCAGTAAGAAGTGGAGTCAGTGGTCACACCTGGAGCAGCAACATAAGGGAAGGCTGAAGCAGGAGTCCCAGCCCAGCTGTGCTGAAGGTCCCAGGCCAAGAGACAGCTTTTTCAAGTCCGATGATACACGTGACCAAGAGCTCACTAGTGGTCAACTTTCTATTAAATAAGATAATTACACTGAACAAAGGCAAAACACAGATAATTCCCACACCACATAACCATTCTTCCCTGGATCCCCAGTGTGGGGTGGGAGGACTATTTTTAAAGATGCTCTGGTAAAAGCAGCCACAGGACAGAGCCTTGGCTTACTCTCCTCTCCATGCCCAAGATAATCCTCTGATTTGAATTCTTTAAAATAGTACTGAGAATGTCTTTAGTGACTGCAGCTAATGAAGGGTTATTTGAACATTTTATGCAAGATAGGTCCTTGGAGAACATCTTGTCAACCTTCCTTACTTTACAACGGAAGGAACTGAGCCCTGGGGCTGCTGAACTGTCAAAAGGCATAGAGTTAAGAAATATATTGGTGGGGTAGGGGCAAAACCTAATGGCAAGAAGTGCAGTGAAGTCTGAGGAGATCTGAGAGTGAAATGCTTTTATGACTTTCAGAATGACCTTAAACAAGTCCACAATTGCTCACCAGTCCTCAGACGCTTCATCTGAAGGAACTATTGTGCTGAACCGACAGAGTTGTTGTAAGGAGAGCACCAGGTAAGTATATTATACAGGTATTACTGTTTCCCAAGCCAAAGGCAAGCTTACAAAGTGAGCGAGGGCTCCTGGCCGGCCATATTCACAGAGACAGGCACGAACAACTTAGATCAAATATTAATAAGTCTAAATTTCCAATACAATATTCATATACCTGCAGGTGATCTTTTTTATACAAATCTCCACTCAACCAGCCCTACTATCAGAAGCCTCCATTAAGCCACAATAGCCCATCTGTACATGTTAAAGATATGATCCCTATGGGAGATTAAAATAACACAACTCCAGCTGCTACAAGTATTTAAGGAAACAATGCACACCATTTTTTTACAAAGTTTTCAGAAGGATTAGTTGAATCATCAAAGAATCTGCAGATTTCCAAATCTGTGATAAAAGAAAACCTCACACTTAAAAATCCTAACATTGAAGAGTCACTGAACTATTGCTCAATATTCTTTTAATCTAAATTTACTATATAGTCAGATGTTTATTAATTCATTTGACAACTGTTTGCCAAGATCTTAATAAGTGCCACTTCCAGTTCTAAGTACTGGGACTGTAGACCAGAAACCCCTGCTCTCACAGAGCTGACTTTTAAGTTGGGGCAGGGGTAAGGGGGAGAGGTCAATACAGATAAAAGCTAAATTACAAAACATAATACATAGCAGTAGTTCTCAGACTTCAGCTTGTTTCAGAACCCTTAGAGGGCTTCTTAAAACACAGATTGCTGGGCCCTACCTCTAGAATTTCCGATTCAGAAGTCTAGGGTGGAAGAGCATAAGAGTTTGCATTTTTATCAAGTTTATGCTGCTGCTGCTGCTGCTGCTCTAGGAGCACACCTTAGGAGATCCACTGATAGAGAGTACGCTGATGTGTACAATAAAGAAAATAGAGAAGGGCAGGGAATACAAAATATGGGGTAGGGGGGTTACAACATGAGGCCTGGAAGTCTCAATGATGTGACACTTGAGCCAATATCTGAAGGAGGTAAGGAAAAGAGTATTCCGGAAAGAAGGAACAGCCCATGCAAAGATCCTGAGGCAGCAGCATGCAAGGTAAGGAGGCCAGTTTGACTGAAGAGGAAGATGTTAAGAGCTGAGATCAATGACATAATGAGGGGCCAGATCTTATAAGGCCTCACGAGGCACCTTAAGGATTTTGATTTTCACTCTGAAATGGGAAGGGGTTGGACGGTTTTGAGGAAAGGCATAATACAAGTCAACTTAGTTTAACAGCAGTACTCTGGATGCCGTGTAGAGAACAGACCACAAAGGCAGAAGAAGAGGTCCTTTTAGGAGACTGCCATAATAATCCAAACAAGAACTGATGGGTCTGTGGACCAGGATGACAGCAGGGGGCTGATGAAATATAGTCAACCATAGGATTTACTAACATATTGGACAGGGTGTAGAGTCCAAGAGAAAGACAAGGATTGAGGAACATCAAGATTTCTGGCCTACTCAACAGAAGAATGGGAAAGAATTAAAAGAATTGGGAAAGACTGTGAGAAGCGCAGTTCTGTAGCACGGGGTCACAGAGTTCTCTATTGAAGGTATCCATTTGTTAGAGTTGAAAGGGAATTTGAGAACCTAAGCACATCATTTTACAGCTGATACAAACTATGGCCAGCAAAGGGTAAGGACAGTAAGTTAACGACCACGGGGGGCCTAGATTGGCTACTGTGTCCTCAAGTGTACTACATACAATCAAGTGTTAAATCATATTCCATAGAACGTAAACACAGGTTAACGTTATTTAAATTTCCTAAAAAATCTATGATCAACATACGATACATGCAATAATTTACAAGATGTTATTGACCAAAACCTATTCCTATTTATAATACATATTTAAGATTTATCCCCATTACAACCTATTCAACTAGTCCTAAAGTGGCTAACTTAAGTTACCCAGATATATGCATTCCCTTCACACTTAACATATTTTTTTAATTTATATAGTTAACTGTTTAATGTCTGTGTCTCCTAAACTATAAACTCCATGACAGTAGACACAATGTCTCCATTGCTTACCACTGTGTCAGCTCAGAGGACTGTGCCTAGAAAATAGCAAATGCTCAATAAATACCTGTCAACTAACCACTGAGGATACACTGAAACCAAACACCTAACGTTTACCTTTTCCCCCACAGAAGGAGCAGGCTATACAAATGGAGGTTCTGGGAAAAAGAAAAATAAACAAAAAAATAAGCAAAGGACTGAAATGCTCGGCTTTCAAGTCTAAAAACTCTTATTTTAGCCAGACCTCTGTAGCTTTTGGTAATAGGTGACATTTAATTTAATAATGATATTGCAGGCCCTTACACGAAGGAAAAAAGACAGGGAAGGAGGGAGACTGGGTCCCATCTGCCTCATGCCCTCCAGACACTCTTCTGTGAAGCTCAACCGTGTCCCCGCTGTAGCTAAACGTGCACAGCTGAGCAAAAATTCCAGCAGGGGAGTAGAGCAAAGTGGTTCTCCTCCATCGGAGGTTCACCCAGTAACATTTCCTTAAGTTGTTGCTCAAACAACTGCTAGCAGCTGTTAAAGCATGAGAAGCTGCTTACAATCTCCTCAAGTATTTCTCACTGATGGTGTACAGCTGGAACGAAAACCTCAGTTTCCAGAACTGACTACATTCTTGGTTCATTCTAGAGTTTTTAACAAATGTTACCATTTGTCGAGACACCAAAAATCAGGGAGCCACATTAACTTACTGTCCTTATTCACTTATGCCAAAAAAAAAAAATTCATGTATGAGAATTTTGTCGTAATTCATCAAACCATAATTCACATAGTTATAAACTGTTCCTGAAACGCAAAACAAATATTTTGGCTCACTATAGAACACTTAAACACCCCCCAACAGATTTTAATTTTCATGTGTATTCTGTTTTCTGAGTATAACCAGTGCCTCTTCATTCACGTTCTCTGCTTCACTCTTAACTTTATCATTTTATTGCTTGCTGGCTAGGGCAGTGCTTGTCCAATATCAGAAGTGATATCGCTCATTAAAAACTATTTTCAGCCTTTAAAATATGCAGTAGTATACATACCTAAATATTTAAAATAGTTCTGCCTCCCTCCCTGGTAAGCTGATATATTCTTACTCATTTGAACTCTCAGCTATGCCTCACATCTGCTCCCTCTGCCACCGACAGGCACATGTACTTGCATAACCTGCCGCTGAGACAGGGTGTCTCGCGTGCCTCGAGGCAGACTGCACTGACCCAAAGTTCAGGCACACCTGCCATGTGTCAGGTACTATCTGGGGATGTTGCGATGAACAACACAGAGTTTCTCCCTCTGGGAAGTATCCAGTCTGAAGGGAAGACAGTAAAGTAGAGGCCCAATTTCAGTGCTGTGTCATAGGCTAGCTAGAGGATGGACAGAACCCTTTCAAACTACCAGGGTAAGGCGCTTAGCCCGGTGCAGGTGGGCATGGTAGAGGAAATGATCAGGAAAGGCTTCTCAAGGAAAGAATTCTTCATGAATGAGTCATGAAAAGAAGTCACTCAAGTAAGAAAGGGGAACCCTGAACAAGAAGCTATAAGCATTTCAAGTCATAGCAGAAAGCACTTGCAGACAAGACTAGAGGCAGGTCCCTCATCTGCCACTATTAGGAAGCTGGAGCTTTATTCCAACAACAATGCTTATAAACTTTATGCAAGAGGAAGATACGGTCAGATCTATACTGCAGATTCTTCACTCTGGTGATACTGAGGAAATTGATGGGACAGAGAGAAGAGCAAAACAATATGGCAGGAGGTCAGATGGAGTGCCTAAGGCCTTGCCTCCCTAGCCACTGTGAGCTTACCATACCCTAAGTAATTAGAGGACACCATCCCAATTTCAATACAAAAGCAATGAGTTAGCAAATTCTAAAATAAAATGTGTTTTAACTCCTTTAATGCTGTAGTATATTTTCATTACACAAATGTGCAAAATGAGGCACAGAGAAGCTAAATAAATTGGTTACACAGCTAGAAGCAGCAATGCCAGGATTGAACCATGGCTGTCTGGTGTCAGAGCCCTTGCTCTGTGCCAAGGTGCTCATAAATGTGATGACATCATTTCCTGACTGGATGCCTCGGGGACTTTCGGAGCTTTCCCATACTAATCAGAAGCTGACTCCAGGGCTGCTCGGATGCCCATATTACCTTGCTCAAAGCAGCAACCTCTCATCCCTACAACACAAAAAAATAACTCTTCAACCCCCACCCTCTGCATCAAAGTGCACTTTATGAGGGCCAAAGAGCACAGAAGGAAAATGAAAGAACCTAGCAGCTATGGGTGTAAAAACTCAACCACCTTGCACACCTTCCTCTGGCTCCTTATGGATAACGTCGAAGTGACAGAAGCAAGTTAAGTTTCGTTGCATGTTTTCCCGGCACTTTTAGTCATGGGGTTTTCAGTGTTCAAGATGCAGACTTACACTGAAGATGCATTCAAGGCTGATAAGGATATAATCTCCCTCCCAGTAAATAAGAGATGCTACCCAAAGTTCTACCAATGTACTTTGGACAGTGAAAAACCCAGGGCATAAGCTTGATTTGAATGGACGTGCATACTTGAGGCAGTTTGATGGTAACTTTCTAGAGTTCCAGGTTGCTTTTGCTCAGTAGCGATTTTTATTTCTGTTACATAAAACCAGGGAAGGGAAATTCACATTCACACACATAAGCACTGTCTTTGTGTATTGGGCCTACTGTAACAAAATACCTTAGACTGGGTGACTTAAAAATAACAAAATCTTATTTACCACAGTTCTTCCGGCTGGGAAGTCCAAGATCATGGCACCAGCAGATTCACTATCTGGTAAGGACCCACCTTCTTATTTATAGATGGTGCCTTCTCTTTGTGTCCTCACATGGTAGAAGGGCACGGCAGCTCTCTGGGGCCTCTTTATAAAGGCACTGGTCCCACTCATGAGGGTTTAACCCTCACGATCTTATCACCTCCCAAAGGTCCCACCTCCTAACACCATCACATTGGTGATCGGGATTCAACATATGCATCTGGAGGGCACACAAAATTCAAACCATAGCACACACACCTCAAAGGCAAAAGTAAGTGAAAATGAGCATGAGATTTAGCTTACATAACGTAGTAGTGTCTACAAAGCTCTTTATATATCAAATGTGCTGAAATCAACATTTTTATACAACATTAAGAGGAGCCACTTTTTTTTTTTTTAAATCTTAAATAGATTTGCAGAAACCACCCCAAAGTGATCCGTTTCATATGAATTTCTGTTTGCTCAAAATAGTGACTCTCATTAATTCTGGACAAACAGGCTTAGTCATTTGCCAAAGCACTAAGCTCTTCCCGACAATATGACAGGGCATCAAACTGGAAAATAAAATGCTATGCCGTGGGAAGAACATGACTTTCAAGTAGCCACTCCCCCTTCTATCACACAGTGAGCGCAGCAAAACCTATTATATTGTCCAAGGCATCCAAGTTGATTATCAGGAAGTTACACACACCGGACCTCTAAGCATAGAAGGTACAGTAAGAAGGAAAGCATTTTCTCTTAAACCCTGAGTAAGCAGTCCTCAAGTTCTAGTTCACTATATCAAACCTGAAGTTTTCCAGTCTGAAAAGTGTGGTGTCACTACTGAGCTTAATTCTATACCAAATGACGCTTAGATGGTTGCTTCTCCTATCCACTGAAACCTTACCAGGGACACCCCTGTGTTTCAACCTGAAGGAGCAAGGAGGAAGAAGGTGCTGAATATGTTCCCTGGTCCAAAGGGGAATCGACTTATGCAGAGACATGGAAGAGATGGTGACTGCTGTGGTATATTCCATCTCAAAGTGAGGTCATTTAAATCCAGATTTAAGGTCCTCCTCCTGGAAATCCCACAGATGTGAGTTGGCAGTTTCTAGAGTCAGACTGCCCAAACCCAAAGCGAGGATACACTGCTTATTCTACGTGTGACCTGGGCAACTGACTTCCCCACTGTAACTTAGTTTCTCCTAGTAAAATGGATGCAATAGTACCTTCCCCATGGAGTTGTGCTAAGGACTGAACGAGACTCAAAGTATTCAGAACCTAACACCTGGCCTTACACACAGGAAGCACTCAAGACACATTAGTTCCTGATTTTATACCCACGTTCAATAGAAATGTACATTCTTCCCAGAGAATTTGGACTGTGTTAAACAGAACCAGGCACATTATCCTATCCACCACACTTCTAGCTGCATAATAAAGTGAGGTTTTCTCATGGTCTAAATCAGGCCCTTTAATCTGTTTTCTGATAAAAAGTTCTGAAAAGGGGAATTTATACATATGTAAAAGTCAGTGTTTCCCCTAAAAAAACAAAAATCATTATGTTTTCTATTAGGATAGCAAAAATGCCCTTTCTGAAAAACAATGCACACAATAATACTCTCAAGGTGGGCAATGTATATTACACTCAAAGAAATAAATACAAACTTAACTTCTCCCCTTCTTAACTTTTATTTCAAACTACAGGTGCCCCACCTCCCCTCCCTCAAACCTTACTTTCCCCTCAGAGGCATAAATTACAAGGGAAAAGAGCAAAAACAGTCTGGATAAAAGCAATGTATTATTTGTCCAAGTAGCAACAAAAAGGGACTATCTCACTCCTGCCATTGCTGAGTCTCCACGTTCTACTCTTCCCCCCACCTCCTCTACCTCACCCACCGACAAGGATGCCAGCAAAAGATCCAGAGACTCCTGGTCCTCGTTTTTGTTCAGGCAGTGACCAAGTGCATGACCAAGAAAGTCAATCCCCTATAAAATGAGGACAGCAGTAACATCTACCTTTCCAAGGACACATTAAAAATGCTTTAAGGCAATAACCTTATATTACAGTTAACACTTTAAAAATTCAAACTTTAAATACTGTGTTAGTTCGATGTTATGATCAGGTCAGAGAATATGGGGGAAATTAAATGGGAATTCCAGAAAGCAACAGTTCCAGAGAGGCCAAAGCTGTACATTTAGGTGCCTGTCAAGCAGCCCCCATACATCTGGAAAATGGCCATTCCAATTTCTGTTATTACACAAGCATGAAGTTGCATACTCAAAAAGATACCAAGGATGCCCCGGATGACTGGAACACAAAGTCCTCAGCACATGCCAGGCACAGAAAAGGCATAGCCCTCTCTACACTTCAATTCACTTAATTCCCACAACCACCCCGCGCAGGGGCTTCCTGCCTGAGCCCTTCTGAACTCAGCAGCCCCCGCAGTGCAGGCACGTACTGGGTCACAACAGACACCTTGGCAGTGAGGAAAAACCCAAAGGCCTGTGACAGAGGGAAAAAGTCAGGAGATCTTATCTCGGGGATTCCTACTGGGAAAAAGAAAAGGACAGTGTGTTCCAGAAGGCTCAGGAAGAGGCTCAGATCATTAATCTGACAAGAATAATGGGATGAGATGACTGGCAGAGGACCAAGTAACAGAATAAGGCAGGGGTTGACCAGCCTTCACATTTCAAAGGCAGTTCACTATCTTGACCCTTTTTGTGAGAAATCATCATTTCATCATAAAACAGAAAATTAGTTGTACTTCCTTATCAGCTTAGAGCAAGATTAATGGCAAGTTAGCTTCCAAATTCCATAATTAGTAAGTATCACCTTTTGATAAGTCATAAACTCTCCTGAGAGCTGAAGCTCTGGCAGGACAATTCCAGGTTCACATGATCTCCAGTCAGTGCAAGGGAGTATCAGTGTGATCCTCTTAGTCATAGTAACAGAAGTAACAGTAGTAACAGTAGCAACAGTAGTAGCAACAGCAGCCATGGTAAAACAGCAGTTATTGATATTTGCTGTATGCCTATTAAGTGTCGGCCACTGTTGAGATCACTGGACCTTGATTTCACCAAAGAAGATGAAGTAGTTTATATTTTTACCCCTCTTTACGGAAACTGAGTCTTAAGAAGGTTTGGTAACTTGCCGAAGGTGGCAAAGCTACTAAGTGGTGGCCTCAGAATTTTGACCAAGTCAGCTGACACCAGAGCCTGCACTCTGAACAACTAGTTAGTTTGGAGAGTTTGAAATTTTGGGGACTGGATAGTTTGAAATTTTTGCCCACAGATGTTTTTCAGCTGTTACTTGTTTAACTGAAGTACTTTTTCAAACTGTCCCTAGCCTGTGGGATAAAGTCCACTCGTGAGGACAAGATATGCACACACAAAGCACTAACTCAGATGGCTCAAGAACAAAATCCAGCATCCACAATGAGGAGAGGCACCAGAGTCGGGGGGTTGTGGGGGGCGGAGCAGCAGATGAATCAAGAATTGCCAAAGATTGAGAATTATTGAAACCAGGTGATGGGTACAAGTGGGCTCATCTTACTCTTCTCTGCAATGACAGGGTCAGTCCAGTATAGGGAAGGACTGTCTGGCCAAAAAATGCCAAGAACACCCACTAAAGAAACCATGAAAGCTAAAAGGATTGCTGAGACAGACTTTCAACAACATGGGTAAAGCAAGAGTTAATATGGACGTGGCTACATCTTATCTCAGGCCTTTAAGGTTACTCTAGGGCCAATAACAAAATAGAGGCTTTGAACACGGAAGGTGCTCACCTGATATTGCGTGTTCATGCAACATTCATTCATTGCATCCCCAGCCTACCAGCTTTGTCAGGAATAGCCATGTTGGGTCAGAGTTAAGAACAAAACATGGCCCAGATTTTTAATGTTCACAATTCTTTCAGATACCTCTTAAGAAATAAATTAGTTTTTAATTGATGTGTATGATGTTTTAAATTTTCAAACCTATCGAAAAACATTTTTACAAGTGCATTTCTTGAAGTTTTATGAGTATTACCATTATAAAATGTGAAAGGCAAAAAACATAGTAAAATTGAAAGTAAAATTGTTCTTTATCAAAAAGCTATGTACTAAACTGGTATTTTTCACAGGATGATCTAATGACTTATCAAAACAATAAGGAAAACATGTTATCCTTCGGACCCAAACATTCTGTAAATATCATTCTTAAAAGAGATTACATGCATTTATTCATTTCTCAGGAACGATTCGACATGCCTTGAAACTGTAACACTTCTGTAATCAAGTAAAAAATGTTCTATTTATCAGTTTTACCTGCTATTTGTACTGAACCATCCTCACCCAGAAGAATATTACCAGCTTTCAAATCCCTATTAGAAAAAAAAAAAAATAGAAAATAAATTGTAAGGTACAGACTTTATAGTGTATTGATTCACTCAGGAAGATTTTAAAACATATCATACAATGTAGTTCTTTAACATAATAATTTCATAAACATTAAGATTATATCACAGATTTTAAAAGTTAAAAGGATAGGCTGGGCATGGTGGTTCACACCTGTAATCCCAGCACTTTGGGAGGCCAAGGCGGGTGGAACACCTAAGGTCAGGAGTTTGAGACCAGCCTGGCCAACATGGTGGAACTCCATCTCTACTAAAAATACAAAAATTAGTTGGGCGTGGTGGCAGGTGGCTGTAATCCCAGCTACTTGGGAGGCTCAGGCAGGAGAATCACTTGAACCCGGGAGGTGGAGGTTGCAGTGAGCCGAGACCATGCCACTGCACTCCAACCTAGGCAACAAGAGTGAAACTCGGTCTCCAAAAAAAAAAAAAAAAAAAAAGGTATAAGGATTCAACTGTCATTTTATAGTTTATTCCTGGGGGAGAGTTAGGATTTTAGAAAGAAATATTTTCTATGAAATAATTATCCAAATTTAATTAAATCATCAGTAAGTAGACTCTCTATTTTATGCTTCAGAGTTAGAGACTGCCCAGAAACTCACACTACTGTCATTCTATCAAGTATTAAAGCCCAGTCTATGTAAAGCTCCTCCACTTCCACTTCAATTTGGGGTGCAATTCCAAGTTAATTCTCTTTCTGAAAAATGAACTTCTCTCCTCTGGTGAGAGACTGATTATAAATACTAATTATTATATAGTATATTTCTTCACCATATAAAACCTGTGTAATCTTAGTACTTTGAAAAACGACAATTTGCAATTTATAAGTTTGATTTCTAAAGTAATTTTTTTCTAATTATTGAAAAATATAGGCCAGCTACAGTGGCTCACGCCTGTAATCCCAGCACTTTGGGAGGCCGAGGTGGGCAGATCACCTGAGGTCAAGAGTGGGAGTCCAGCCTGGCCAACATAGTGAAATTCCATCTCTACTAAAAATATGAAAATTAGCCAGGCATGGTGGCAGGTGCCTGTAATCCCAGCTACTCGGGAGGCTGAGTCAGGAGAATCACTTGAACTCGGGAGGCAGAGGTTGCAGTGAGCCGAGATCATGCCACTGCACTCCAGCCTGGGCAACAGAGCAAGACTTTGTCTCAAAAAAAAAAAAAAAAAGAAAGAAAAATATAGTAGAAATAATTAAATATAAATTTCAGGGTAGGAGAATTATATTATTAGTATTATGGGTAGATGGCTATTTACTTGCAATAATTTCTAAGAGCCCAAGTAGCACTAACTCACTTGAAACATCAAGCACTCCTATTCTATGTGATTTGACTATATAAAGAATTAACATTTTATGTAACAAAAGATGTGTGCCTCCTCCTTCCCTCTCACCACCACATCAAAAATAATTCACACATTACAATGTTTAGATAGTCTTGCTTGCATTAGAAAGATAGAGGTGCTATCTAGTTCAATTAGTATAATTCAAGAGTAGTTACCAAGACTGATTTTTTAAAATGAGTCCATGTAGTCCTTTTTATATTCCACTCTTATTTCAGTGAAAGCCACTGAAGCAATCCTCAAGGATACCAATATAATTCATCAAAATGTATTCACTTGTTTCTTTCTTAAGTATTTTTTCCCATCTATTTAGCCTAAGTTAATGTCAATACCTGCCTGCAACATGTGTTTCCTTAACATTCTTTACAAACTAGGGCTGAAGATATGAACAGCTCATTTAAACATTTCTGCAGGGGTCATACCTGTGAATCTGACCATTTCTGTGTAGATAGTCTAAGCCTTCCAAAACCTCTTTAAGAATTGTTGCTATTATTGCCTCTTCCAGAACTCCGTTCTTGTGTTCTCCTCGGTTGACAATGTATTTTATGATATCCAACATTGAACCTAAGTAGACAAACAGAAGAATTATAACCTTCATCACCTTTTCAGAACAAGACTCCATTATGTATAAAATGTAATGGAAACATCAAGATATGGGCTTTGTTTATTTAATGCAAATATTCCCAAGGCAAACAAACAATTGAATGACAGCCCCATGACCAAAAACACTAAATCCAAGTTTGCAAGAGCACTTTCAGTGTGAATTTAATGAGAAGGATTCTGGGTCAGGAACCAGAAGGCTGTTCATGGCCATTCCATGGTTGGTTCCTTTTCCCTAGAAATACTGGTTACAGCATTTCTCACAAAAATTCCTAAGAGCAACCCTCCAAAGAGGGTGCAAAAAGTCTGAACTGACAAAGAAAGGAGTATGAGGCCAGGAGAAAAGGCAGAAGCGAACTGCTGAGAGAAAAAACCCCACTCTCTGAGGACCTAAATCATAGTTGGGAGGGGGAAAGAAGGATGTTGTTTCTAGACCTCTGCTTATAACCAGAAGGTTCCTTCCTGTGACACTGCATGATCTTTATTTTCTCTCCTTCTTTTTCTTTTTTCATTTGAGACAGAGTCTGCCTCTGTCATGTAAGCTGGAGAGCAGTGGAGCAATCACAGCTCACTGCAGCCTCAACTTCCCAGGCTCAAGCGATCCTCCCACCTCAGCCTCCCAAGCAGCTGGGACTATAAGTACATGCCACCACGTCTGGCTAATTTTTGTATTTTTTGCAGAGATGGGGTTTCACCATGTTGCCCATGATGGTCTTGAACTTCTGGGCTTGAGAGATCTGCCCACCTCAGCCTCCCAAAGTGCTGGGCTTATAGGCATAAGCCACTGCACCCGGCTGATCTTTATTTCATTTACCTTATATATTTGAGGCACTAACACTTACAGTAAACAAACAAACACCTAGTACTTTGTTACCATATACAGATTAGTATCCTTGGCACTGTGAATTCATGTTTCAACACATATTAATTAGTATTCCAAACCCCTGGGTCAGTTTAAAAGCCAAAATTACCTGGGGGTTTGACATTTCTGAAGAATTAACAAACGGCTTACCTCAGGACCTGAATTTGGCTCTAGGCTCTTTATAATTAACTAAGAGGATTGAGCTTCCCCATCAGATATAGCTGCCTGCCCCTCATTAAGAGATTCAATGTAATGAAATAGAAGAAAACAAATGCATATTTTTCCCCAGAGGGGGGGAAAAAAACACTCTGTTTATTTGTTGACTCTTAGATTTTTGTGTCATTTAAAAAATGGTAATTGCAAATACATTTTCCTTTTATTGTATAAGGATATACCATACCAGGCATGCATGCATTTCTGCCCTGCTGAAAGAAAAATGAGTAAGAGTCCACGTCTGCCCACATCCTTACCTGTAGAAACCTGTTTAAAACCTGTTCTTACCTAAAGCTCAGAGAGGTTAAATTGGACTCTTAAAAAGACAAAGAAATTTTCTGTCAGATCCTCCTTAGAGAACAGAAGATTCTCAGCTTCATAAAAGCAAAAGGTAAAATCTTCAGCTTGAGCAGAGCACTTGGGACTATTCAGCATCTCAAGTCACCAGAATTTCTCATTTCGTCAGAGTTGGTAGAACCCCACAAAAAGAGAATGGCTTAAGATCATCTTGTTGGCAAAGCACAAGTCCCTCTGCTGAATGAAGGGGCAGTCCTAGCACTCAACACTGCAGTCCAGCTCTGGCAGGCTTCCTTTTTCTTTTCCTTTTTTTTTTCTTTTTAATTAAAAACTGAAGTAGGCACTCAAGGAAACAATGACTAATAAGATTGAGGAAGACTGAAAACAGAACAGAACTAAGCTCTCCAGGGCTCCCCACCAAGACCTACACAAGCAGACTCAAGCCAATTACAATGCCTTCGTCACCTCATTTCTGGGCCTCTGCTTGATCCAAGAGAGTTTCTTTTTAAAAAAAGGAAAACATTAAGACACCTCCTTCGACATCTGCAGATTAAAATGGGCTCTGTCATATAAATTCTGCTATGCTAGTTTTGGGTTGTCCAGGCACAGCAAAATGTTCTCCTCTGATCCTACACCATACTTCATGTCTCAGAAAGATACAGCACCAACATTTACTATGTGTGTGACCTTGGGCAAGTTGCTAAACTCCCTTGAGATTTGGTGTAATTTCTGAAAAACAGGGATGGTGACACAGGCCATTCAGGGATATTGTCAAGATTAAATGTGGTAAGGTCAGTAAATTGCCTTGGACAGGATCTAGCCACAGAGTAAGTGTTCAAAAAAGGGAATGGTTATCATTATCATTCCCTCTCTGATAGTAATGTTAGAAGATTAAAAGAAATAAAATACAGGATGTGAAAGCACCTTATAAATTAAATTGTCAATGGCTTGCATCACTGCAGGGATCTGAAGCTAGAGAAAGGAAGTGACTTTCCCTTCCCAAATGCAACAATAGGATGAGAATAGTGCCACTTCTGATCAACACTGCAAGTGAGTATGTAGCACACATTTCTCCCCATGTTAACTGAAACCACATTTAGTGAACACCTACTGGGTGCCAAGTTCAATGAATTCAAAGTGCATTAGACAATCTTCACGAAGTTCACAATCTAAATATGCACTGTCCAATACTGGAGCCGTACAAGGTGATTTAAATGTAAGTTAATTAAAATGGAATACTCAGTCCCGCAGTCACACCAGCCACATGTCAAGTATTTGAGAGTCACATAGGATTAGTAAAAAGTAGATAGCAGCACCTCAGAACATTTCCATCATCACAGAACATTCTAATAAACGGCACTGAGATAATTCAGCAAACTGGTTAAGGACCTGAATAATGTTAAAAAGAAAGGACTCAAGGAGAAAGGACTGGCTAACTTTTTTAAAAAAAAATAAGCGGTGACTGTGGAGAGGATGTGACCTTTTAGGCCCGAGAACATGGAAAGAAAGGAGAGATGCAAGGCTGAGAAAGAGGACAGGTCAGGGACAAAGGCATGAGAGCACATAATACATTCCAGGGGCTGCCTCTCAACCTAGAAGGTCGAGCATTTCATAACTGGAGAAGACGACACACATATTCTCGGAAGTTAAGTGAAATTATGAAAAGCTTTGAGGTCAATGCGAAGCAATCTGGATGTTATCCTCTAGGCAATGAGAAACCAAACAAACTTTCAAACACAGGAGAGAAAGGATTCAATCTAAAGTCTTCTCCAATATGCTGGTTCCAACAAAAGGAGAGAAAACAAGCAAACAAATAACAACAACAAAATCCACTTACCTCCGCTTAGTAATTTCATGACCAGCCAAAGTTCATCTTTGACCACAAAAGAGGTGTAATAGGTCACTACGTTGGGATGGCTGCACTGACTCATGGCTTGAATTTCTTTCTATAAAAAGAGCAAAACATGACATAGTACCATGGGTGAAAGGTGGCAAGCAAACACAAGTGAATCACAGTTGAGTACCTGGGTAACTTTCCTACTCGAAAGCCTACCTGAGGGGCTGCCTAAGCCACTACTTCAAAGAAGGTACATAAGGACCCACTCTCTCACCGCATTATCAACTCCGATTAGAAAGTTCTCTACAGGAGACCACAAAGCCCTGTGGGCCAGCCACTGGACATAGGAACTTCAGATCACTGTTATCACCCAGATGACCCCCCAACTCTGCCAGCACAGAGCCCTGCCATGTAGGACTAAGAGCCTCATACCTGAACTGAAGGCTTGACAGGGAGATAAAAGACTGGGGAAGTTACTAGGACACCTGCATCCTGGTGCCAGCCTGAACTCTGGTGGATCTTAGCTCCTCCCTCATCCAAAAAACGACAACAAAACTGTCTCCGTTTCTCAGGACTGCTGTGATGGTAAATGAGAAAATACATTTGAAAATGCTACAGTATTATTTCCCAGCTATCTGCCATAGTAGATATTCCATTAAGTGAAAAAAAAGGAGGTGGCAGGGAAGAGTGCAGCAGGCGAAGTAAAATAAGCTTGGGAAACATCAGATACTACATCTCATTCTAAAAGAATCACAGGGAATATTAGTACTGTCAAAGGCTCTGAGAAGTCCTGCAGTAGATAAACTGCCACAGTTTAATCCATATTAACAAAGCAGGAAAAGAATGCTTTGTAGGTCACATCTTGGAAACACTGCTATAGAGAATAAAAGTTTTATATAAAGACATAAAACAACAAAGCTGGGAAATAAAACAAATGGCAACTTTCAATAAACCACATTTTTCGGGAATATTCAGTTTCATATTGATTTCAGTTTGTCCTTTTAAGTTATTGTCAGATGACTCCATAAAAGCTTCAGTCTAATGTAACTCTCAATCAAAGGTACCAGACCAGTGTAACTCACTTTCAAGGTACTATCCAAAAAGGACAAGAATAACCTAAATGATCAAAGAAAAGTCATTTTTGCTATTATGTATTAATGATGAAAGAAGAGTACTTTATGCATCCTATGAATATATTCAATAATAATGAGCTTTGCATTAACTCAAAGTTACCCAAGTAGAACATCTCAATTTGGGCTGTTATCTTTGCATGTCCAGTACTGCCTAATCCTCATACTACTAAAAAGATCCTACATATCCAACAACTTGGCCAAAATTCTGTAACATGTAACACTTACATACGTTCCTTAATATATATGTTTATTTAAAGTGTTTTTGACTGGGAGCAGCGGCTCACACCTGTAATCCCAACACTTTGGGAGGCAGAGGCAGATGGATCATCTGAGGTCAGGAGTTCAAGACCAGACTGGCCAACATGAGGAAACACTGTCTCTACAAAAAATTAGCTGAGTGTGGTGATGTGCGCCTGTAGTCCCAGTGACTGAGGAAGCTGAGGCACGAGAATCACTCGAACCTGGGAAGTGGAGGTTGCAGTGAGCTGAGATCGTGCCACTGGACTCCAGCCTGAGTGACAAAGCAAGACTCTGTCTCAAAAAAATAAAAAAATAATAAAAATGAAGTGCTTTTAACCAAAGATAATTTTCTATTTTCTTTTCAGTATATAACCATGTTTTTCCTTCATCATTCCCCTCATCCATTGGACTGATTACAGGTTTTCTAGATCTGACACTTTTCAATTCAGCAACTCTTTTCCTTTGAATAACATCTGAAACCTGAGGTCCAGTTTCCATCTGTTTCCGGTATTAGGTTCTGATGCCATAAGACACTTCTGAAGGAGAAATGGAACACTGCCCCGGCCACTCCTATTTCAAGTCAATAGCATCTGCTCAGTGGGGGGATGGCCCACATTGAAGGTCTGCAGCATTAGGTAGGGTCCAGTTTAAACAGATGCCTAGTGTTCAAAGAAATGTCTCTTAATGCAGCTGTGCTCTAAATGTAAGTGAATGCCTTTCTAGTGCTGTAACTCCAAACTTTTAAATCATTTATCAAAATGCACAAAACAACTAATGGTCATACAAAAGGAAATTCTTTTGCATTGAAGGCAAGGTTGAGTCAGTCCAGAAAAACCACTTTTTAGTCCTCTGCATTTAGATGGCCAGTATCACTTCCCACCCAGAGTATCAGGTTCTCTGACTTTGCAGTGAGCGTGTGTGTGTGTGTGTGTGTGTGTGTGTGTGTGTGTAACTCCTTTAGAAAACCTATAGATATAACTTAGCAAATTATATTTCTTCAAAACTCTGAGTCTTAGAGACACCATCTGGACATTAAAAGGTTCCAGAATTTAAATGAGTTGGGGATGAGGGGTCACAGATACCACCGTACCAACACAACCACAGGAGTAATATAAGGACAGGTAAAAGAAGGGGCAGGGGGCCTGAGGGTGGCTTTGCATCAGTTTGATCACTCAACCTCACATTCTTCTTCCATGCAGCTGAGCCGTCCCTCTTCACTTCTTGGCTAGGGGGTCCATGTCCCCAACTCCTGCACCAACCATTGTCCTGCACAGCAGCTTTTCCACGAGCATCAATGCTTAAGGACAGGAGAAACTTGCCTTAGGGAGAAACACCTGTCGCTCTGTCCTGGGATATGACCTGTGCTATCGCTGATCCCCAGGATAAGTAATATTTCCACGTAGAAGAAAGTAAAAGCCCAAAAACCAGAAATCTTTCCACAAAACTATCCCCTCCATTTCTTTTCAAAACAATCATGGGTGTTATTTGAATGCTCCCTTGGTAACAATCTATCAGTTAAATTAGCTAAGCTTTTCCTAATGCCCTAACCTCATTCATGTGGTTAGGAAAAGACATTTATCCCCAAACATATCTGTTTGTCCCTATCCCTAAAAATGACAAAACTATAGACTAAAGATGAACAATGTGAAAATATAAAAATGTTTTAGCTGATTCTTTCGACTGAATGAATGGGTTCTAACATTCTAGTCTCTTAATTAGGTCACAACCCAAAGGAGGAGTATGAGTTAAAGTGGTGCTTGTCTAATTTGGATGGGCATGCAGATCACCTCAGCAATTGGCTAAGATGCAGATTCCCATTCGGAAGGGCTGTGGTGCCGCCTGAGAATCTGCATTTCTAGCAGGCTTCCATGTGATGCTGATGCTGTGGGCCCAGAAACCAGACTCTGAGTGGCAAAGCGATAGACTGAGCTTTGAAAGAAGGCAGAGAGGAAGGTTGGGGGATGTGAGAGGAGGGACACAGATGACTGCAACGAAGCCCACAGTGTCAAAAGTGCCCAGCAGGGGGTGTGGCCAACAGCACTGCCTGGCTAAGTCTAACTGGAGGAGAGTCTAACTGGAGGAGAGGGGTAAGAAGCAAAGCTGGAAATAAGGGAGACTGTTGTACTAAAGTGGTGTGAATTTCGCAAGGCCAGAAAAGGGTAAAAACTACATTGAGATTTAAAAAAGAAACACAAGCAAACAAACAAAAAAACCCATGAGGTCAAAGTTGGGAGAAATTACAGAACTCTGAAATCCAGGCAAAACATTTGCCAAAAATATAGCCAAGGAATCGAACACAGTGGCTCCCTTGGAAAACTAGGAGATGAGACTCAGACATGTCACAAGCGCCAAACCAAGCCATGGCACAGTAGTTAATCTTCTCTGAGGCGGACAGAGCTGTTCCTGCAGCTCCATCCGAAATGCATCACAAGTGAATTTTCACAAGAATGGGAAGACCAACCTTAAAATGGGGTAGCATGGAAGATCCCCTATCCATCTGCTAGAACTGAAGTGGCAGCCACAGCAGTACCCCTCTGCAGGGAGCTATGTGCAAGAAAGACATATCAAAGAAGGACACCCACACACTGCTGTTATGCCAGCCCTGCAAAATTTGCCAAACCAGACATTATGTGTGACATGCTAGGTATGGTGAGGAATACAAAATATATAAAGTATCCTACCCTACAAATATGAGGTGTTGGGAGGAAAAAAAACTTCCCCTTCCCCCAAAAAATAACAGAACTTAAAAAAAAAAAAAGGGAAAAAAAAACTTAATTTTTTTTTTTAGACAATCTCGTTCTATTGTCCAGGCTGGAGTGCAATGGCGCAATCATAGCTCACAGAAGCTTCGACCTTCCTGGCTCCAGCAATCTTCACACCTCAAGCTTCCTGAGTAGCAGGGGTGATGGGCACGTGCTATCACATCCAGCTAATTTTTTAAAATTTTTTGGAGAGACAGGGTCTCACTGTGTTGCCCAGGCTGGTCTCGAGCTCCCCGGCTCAAGCAATCCTCGTCCTTGGTCTCCCAAGGTGCTGAAATTACAGCTGTGAGCCACTGTACCCTGCCATAACTAAATATAATAAGAGATTTTCTCATATTGCTATACGGCCTTTCGTCTCCCCACACACACACAAAAAAAAAAAAAAAAAAAAAAGAATTCCTCCTACAAATAGTACTGAGGCCAATCAGGAACTGTGATTAGCAAGGATCTGATCCCCCAGGATCTACTACAGAAGGGCTGCACTCTATGTCACAGCTGGCTTGGAAGCCTGGCTTTGCCATTTACTGGCTTGATTACTTAGGCAGGTTATCCAACATCTTTGAGCCTGTTTCCTTTTCTGTAAAAGGAGATTACTACCATCTACATGAGATTATTGTGAGGCAGGGGAAATGAGATGTATAAAACTCCTTGCAGAATGCCTAGCACGTAACACAAATGTTCAAAGTTAATTCAATCTGTTCAATGTCTCATTTTCTTCTTTGCGTGTGAGCATCCCCCTAATTTCAAATGTCCCAATTCCTGACTTAAGCCTCAAAGGCACAGAGACAGACCATGGCAGCAGACCTCACTTTTTCCAATAGAAATGTCACATGACACATCTGTTGGCCCCACTGGCTCAAGGAGTTTGCTGTAATACATGGATAGGTCATTTGGTAATGAATTTTTAACCTCTACATTGTTCCAATCCATGGTTTTCCTAATTCGCCTTGTATTTAATTTATACCACCTTGTCATACTTCATGTATCCTGGTAAACTGCCTCAAACTCTTTTGGAATAAGGCATCTAAACAGATACTTATGTAAAGGGTTCAGAACAAAGAGAAATAGTACAAGTTTAAATATATAAGAATTAGGAAAAAGTTAAAACCTGATTTCTTTTGTTCCTCAGACCGTAAGATTCATAAAGCACTAAAAGGAAAGAGATTTTGTTACTGAAAGGGAAGAGTTAAATAATTCTGAATTCAAAATATTAAACTATACTTAACCAAATTTGCATATTTTACAACTTACGTAAATCCTAAATAAATTCTTCTTTATCTGATAATGATGGCAAAATATCCTACTCAAGCACTTAGTTAAGAAATCAAACCTACTCAAGCTCCAAAATTGTTTGCAGTTAAATCTGAGGAGATACTTCTAACTTTATTCTAAAGCAATGGATCGCAACCTTGGCTGCATATTGAAATCACCTGGGGAGCTTTGAAAAACACCCACGCCTGAGTCCCGGCCCCAGGAGGCTGCTGTAAATTGGTTTAGGAGACAGCCTGGGAATGAAATTTTTCAGAAGCTCCCAGGTGGTTCTAATGTGCAGCTGAAGCTTAGAACCCCTACTTGCAAGTTAAGTGCTGAAATGTATTTTTCCTTCAATGACATGGTGAGAGAAACATCTAGCTCCCAGGCACATTTCCCCACTGCAACATAATCTACAAAGGAAATCTATATATGATGTACAAATACTATCAAATAAAACATCTACTTCCAAATGCAAGAGATGACCAAATACATCTGTAAAATGTATGCAATACCCTCAAAACATTTAAAGAATTCTTTAAATGGTATAGGAGTAATCTTGTTAAATAAAAACACTTTTCAGAAACTCATTCTCCAGCATGCACTTCTTTTAGCAGCATTATGAAAGGTAACCTAATCAATATTCACAAATAACCAAATACTGTAAGTAGCAGGTTTAACCAAAAACAAATTTCAATGATTTCAAATGTCAACCAAGACATGGAAGAACAGGATTAACAAAGCTCTTAGAAGAGCAATGTATTTTTCTGGACTTTCATTTTCAATCATGAATATGTCATTGCGAATTTATTTATTTTATTTATTTATTTTGAGATGGAGTTTTGCTCATTGCCCAGGCTAGAGTGCAATGGCGCAATCTCGGCTCACTGCAACCTCTGCTTCCTGGGTTCAAGCAATCCTCCTGCCTCAGCCTCCCAAGTAGCTGGAATTACAGGTGTGCACCACCTAATTTTTAGTAGAGACGGGGTTTCACCATGTTGGCCAGGCTGGTCTTGAACTCCTGACCTCAAGTGATTCACCTGCCTCAGCCTCCCAAAGTGCTGGGATTACAGGAGTGAGCCACCGTGCCCAGTCATGAATTTTTTTAATTGTAAAAAATGATATACCATTTATACAGCAAACTCTTGCCTCCTTTATAAGTACCAGCAGAGAAAAACCTATTCAAGGAAGAGTCAAACATTTTGTCTTGTACCACTTACAAATCAAGCAACGAATATCCTTTGCCACTTAACTTTACAATTATTTTCATGTGATTTGGTATCTGAGTTTAACCAAGTATAGTCCAATGGAAGGCAGTTTACAAATGGGAACTAGGTATTTCGAAGAAAGAGAAACACTTTTAAGAAATCAGGAAAAGGGAAGCATAAATTTTGTGATAGCCTTAACTGGTGTTTGTAGAGAAGTTTTTAAAACTAGGGAGGAGCAGTTATAGAAGTGTGAAGTGTCAGGGCAACTGGAGGTCTGGAAAATCTCTCAGAAGTAGCAGAGCAACCCCGATGGGCAAACATCTACTTGCTAACAGAACAGAATGAATATCCCAAGGCCTACTTGCTTCGTTATAGTATCATGAAATTGGGTGCTCTGCAAAAACTGTCTTAAAAAACTAAACAAATTTGCTTGAAAATGTAGAAGTCACATGTATAGTTATTTTTTCAAATGAAACAAGGGGGAGAAAGCAAAAAATACAATAGTGATATTGAAATACTACATGAAAACTCAATAGGAAGGTGCCATTTTTTTTTAAAGTTAGCTAAAAAAGTTATTCAACGAACAATAATGATGTTTTTTGGGCTCTAAAAGTGCTGAGGGTGCCACAGTGGAATCAGAATCAGACTCAGGTATGAACAATCGCTTTTTTTTTGAGGCGAGGCCTCGGCCTGTTGCCCAGGCTGGAGTGCAGTGGCGTGGATCTCAGCTCACTGCAAGCTCACTGGTCTGTTCATTTTATTCTTCTGCCTCTAGCCCCTCCGAGTATTGGGACTACATGCCTCACCACCTCGTACTCGCTAGTTTTTTGTATTTCCTTTTTTTTTTTTTTTTTAATTATTTACTCAAGTTCTAGGGTATATGTGCATAACCTGTAGGTTTGTTACATATGTATATTTTGTGCTATGTTGGTGTGTGCTGCACCCATTAACTCATCAGCACCCATCAACTTCGCCATTTACATCAGGTATAATCCCTCCTAATGCAATCCCTCCTCAGCCTCTCCCCGTGATAGGCCCCGTGTGTGATGTTCCCTTCCTGAGTCCAAGTGATCTCTCATTGTTCAGTTCCCACTCTAGAGTGGCAGGCACCAAGTCTCGCTAGCTGCTTGACAGTCAAGCATACTGCTGTATCCATGTCCCTACAAAGGACACAAACTCATCCTTTTTTATGGCTGCATAGTATTCCATGGTGTATATGTGCCACATTTTCTTAATCCACTCTGTCACTGATGGACATTTGGGTTGATTCCAAGTCTTTGCTATTGTGAATAGTGCCGCAATAAACATACGTGTGCATGTGTCTTTATAGCAGCATGATTTATAATCCTTTGGGTATATTACAAAAAAAAAACAAACAACCCCATCAAAAAGTGGGCAAAGGATATGAACAGACATTTCTCAAAAGAGGACATTCATACAGCCGACACATGAAAGAAGGCTCATCATCACTGGCCATCAGAGAAATGCAAATCAAAATCACAATGAGATACCATCTCACACCAGTTAGAATGGCAATCATTAAAAAGTCAGGAAACAACAGGTGCTGGAGAGGATGTGGAGAAATAGGAACACTTTTACGATTGTAAACTAGTTCAACCATTATGGAAAACAGTATGGCAATTCCTCAAGGATCTAGAACTAGAAGTACCATATGACTCAGCCATCCCAGTTTTTTGTATTTCTTAGTAGAGACGGGGTTTCACAGTGTTAGCCAGGATGGTCTCGATCTCCTGACCTCGTGATCCGCCCGTCTCGGCCTCCCAAAGTGCTGGGATTACAGGCTTGAGCCACCGTGCCCGGCGAACAATCGCTTTTTGACCATGAAATTGTGACTAGGAATACTGAAAAAATTCAAGTTGAAGATGTCATTAAAAACAGATATAGATGGTCAGCTTGGCAGCATGCACCTGTAATCACAGCTACTCAACAAGCTGAGGTGCGAGGATCACTTGAGCCCAGGAGTTGGAGGGCAGCCTGGGCAACATAGCCAGATTCTCTCTCTTAAAAAACAAATAAATAAATAAATAAATAAATAAACAAACAAACAGAAACAGAAACTGGAAGAACTTTTCTTGTCAGTCAAATTGTACTGCTGGAAATCTGGAGGCCAACTTTTACCACTGCTGCTGTATTTGGGTTCACCACCACACAGTGACAACGTAGGGTGTAATGTGTCTTCTTTTTGTGGTATCCTCTGTGGCACCCTGGATACTGTGTGCCATCTGGGGTTCTGCCAGGGAACAACCCGCCTGCAAAAGCGGCACAGACTCCTTTTCATACTCTCCAACCTCCCCCCTGAGGATTCCACAGCCCTCCTTCTTCAGCAACAGCTTAATTAATTATGGAAATAACCAAACCAAAATAAGAACGACAATAACAGAGGAAAGAACTACAGCATTTGTCTCAACCTAAGCAACATTTTCCTGAAGTCTAGGAGGATGGCAAAGGTGAGATATTCAAAAAGTGAGATGTAACTAAAATTATATTCAATCTGGGCATGTCTTCCCCATTTTCTCCTACTCTGAAAATGAGCATGTGCTAGGTCCCTGTTACTGAAAACATATAAACCCCAAAACGTAAGTGTTTTTGCAATGTAAATTTTTGCTTACTTTTTGAAAAAATAGCATGAGATGTTAGACATTTTAATGAGCTATTTCTAACAAATGTAGAAAACACTTAAAAGTAAATTCAACTAGTATATTTAATTAGTATCTGAATAAGCTACATTATAACTTTTAAACTTGATTTTCCAAAAATAAAACATTTTCTCCAACCAGAATATACATGTTCCTAAGCTAATATAACTTTAGTGCTCTAAAAATGTTAGTTTTCATATACAGTATAGCATGTATTCTCTAATTCCTTAAGAATGTTTTTGTGCTTTCAAAATATCCAAAAATTTTCTATTTCCAATCCTGCCCTCATTTGGACTATACTTGGATAAACATAAACAACAAATTATGTGAAAGTAGTTACAAAGCTAAGTTGCAATAGACAGATAATAGTACAAAATTTAATGGCGAAGACTTGAAATGCTCCAAATAGTACTGCAAATTATATTAAAATAATTACAAAACTAAGTGGCAAGAGACAGATGACAGAACAAAACTTAATGATTGAAACCTGAAATGCTCAAAACAATACTATATTCAGTGAAGTAGGCTTGCATGTTAATGCTATATTCTTAATGTAAAAAACTCTACAGCAAATAGCCAAATGCAATTTGTTACCACATATAATGAAGAATGAGCTGGGATATGAATTATTAAATGACTAATTAGAAAATTCTTAACTTCAAAAAGAATGGAGACATACTTTCGTAGATGCAATAAAGAAAACACACACATACAAAATTATACTGTTTCAGGGTCAACTTAAAAAGATGAAGTTTTTTAATCACTTCTTTCTAGAATAAACAAGATTTGCAAAAGTATTAACATAATTTCATAAATTTGCTAAAACACTGCAAACAAGGTTTTGAGAGTCAAACCCCCCCCCCCCCCCGCTTAAACCTCAATTAAAAGGAAGAGGAAAAAAAAACTTCTCACTAGAGGAACTGCCCAGAGGTCACCAAATCCTTTAATTTAAAAAGGATGAGAGCAGCCTGCATCAGATAATGGTTAGGGATAACAGTTCCTCTCAAATGATCATCAAGCCATGAAGATATCTGGAGCTTCATTCTCCAATAACCCACAAATCATTGCTAACTCATTTTTCTAAGGAGAGGGAGGGAAGGAGGGAGGGAGTGAGGCAGGGAGGGGAGGAGGGAGGGAGGGAGGGAAAAGTAGATGAAGAGAAAGGAGAAACAATAAAACAACACTACAGCAGAAAGCAAAATGAGGGCAGTGGCTTTGTTCTGAGGAAAAAGTTCTTGATTTTATCTATAAATATTGTCAGTGAGATAGACCAAAATCCCTAGAGAAAGATGATACAGGAAGAAAAAAGCGGATGCCAGCTGAAGACTATTGAATGACAGAGAAACTCTTTCATTATGTTCGTAGGAGAAAAAATGATACACTGTGTACCGAAATCTATGAATTTACAGTAGATTTCTGCTATCATACCGTAATGCTAAAGTGACTTAACTCTATCCTGAATTATTGTGCATGATTTGCTAGTAATTAGTATTTTTAAGTGAATTGAAAAGGGGGTTTTGTTAAAAGAATATACTTTTAAATAAACAGATTCACAGCACTTGGGTAATAAAAATAAAATTTTGCCAGAATTTCTCATCACACAAATAAGGACCAGTGGTGAAACTGATTTTTCCAAAATGAGCAGTTCTGCAGGGGAGTCAAGTAAAGAAAGCAAGTCCCCTGACCCAGGGAGTTCCTTTCCTTCTATCACAAGGATCAACATTCATTACTTTTCTGTAGCCAATGTTTTCTTGAAATGACTTTGTTCACATATTTTTAATGAGCATTACATAATTTCATAATGTAATCACTTAACTATTTCTTTCCTTTTATTTTTTATTTATTTATTTTTTGAGACAGAGTTTCGCTCTTGTTGCCCAACCTGGAGTGCAATGGCACGATCTCGGCTCACTGTAACCTCCGCCTCCTGGGTTCAAGCAATTCTCCTGTATCAGCCTCCCGAGTAGCTGGGATTACAGGCACGCGCCACCACCCTGGCTATTTTTGTATTTTTAGTAGAGACGGCGTTTCTCCATGTTGGTCAGGCTGGTCTTGAACTCCCGACCTCAGGTGATCAGCCCACCTCAGCCTCCCAAAGTGCTGGGATTACAGGCGTGAACCACCCATGCCTGGCCTCCTTTTATTTTTTTAATGACACAAATGCTTTGCCTGGTCCCTGGGCCATTTCTCCTATGGCTCTCCTGCCCTTGAGAATTAAACTGTCAATTTTGATGGCATTGATATATGTGCAGGAATCAGCAAATAAGGCTGAATTTTCTGTGAATGGGTACCAAAGGCAGACTAGAAATATGAGAACTTGAGGCAATAGGAAAAAATTAAAAGGCATCTATTTAAAGTCAAAAAGTCAAATAAGGTTATGAACCAAAATGTTCATCAATCTCTGGGTAAGGTAGAGTAACCTGAACATCACAAAAAGTAGGGTTAGGGTAAATAGAAGAAAGGACTATTATATTTATGGAGTTCATTTTGTCACACTAGAAGAAAGGACTGTTATATTTATAGAGTTCATTTTTTCACCGGGTGACAGAGGCTGAAAAGACACATGACTTCAAGAAAAAGCACTCATGTAATGGATTTTAAGGGAAGTCAAGAGTGGCCCAGCACAGCATCCCTAGCCTTAGAGGTTGACCACAAACCAGAGAACCAAGCTTTTGCAGGAAACCTCAAGGCCATCTTCACACACAATATACTAGTCTGCAAGACAATGGGTCAGACCCATTGAGCAAGTCTTAAATTCCTACTGGAAAGCAGGAACTCCCTCAAGGGAATACATATTAGAGAAAAGTAAACTGTCTGGTCATCTGCTAAACCATTTCTGGGCAAATAAAGACAAAAGGTCCAGAAAGACATCCCTTAGTTCAAAAATCTCACCAACCCAAAACAAAAATGAAAAGACTCATTCACTAGTCTATGGTCTCCCGCTAAAATAGGAATCCACTCTGTTTTCCCATCACCTAAGTCAGTGCCTAGCATCTAATGGGGTTTGATAATTCTGGTGTTAACAAGTTCTGCTCTAAAACTGTAAGTATCTCCTAGAGAGCATTACACTAGTTATAATCAGTCATTTACACCACCATGGGCCTCACAAATCTGGAGCTAACCACAAACGTGGGGTTAACAAATTTCAGAAATTATCAAAGCATCTATGTTGGCACAGTAAGGAATACAGAACAAACCAGAACATATCCTTGGCTCCTGGAAAACTAAACACTAAGATCATTATACCTTCAGAGATCAGAATACAGTTAAAGGCCAAACTCCAAAACATACATGAAAATTCAAAAGAATACATAAAAAAGGATTAGATTGATTGCTATTAATATCATACCAAGAAAAACATTTATTTGGGAGTGTTTTTTTTGTTTTGTTTTGTTTTTTGAGACGGAGTCTCACTCTGTCGCCCAGGTTGGAGTGCAGTGGGGCGATCTCGGCTCACTGAAAGCTCCGCCTCCTGGGTTCACACCATTCTCCTGCCTCAGCCTCCCGAGTAGCTGGGACTATAGATGCCCGCTACCACGCCCAGCTAATTTGGGAGTGTTCTAATCTAATTGCTGTTAAACTAAAATTAATTTTTAGTGGGCATAAAGCCTTATACTCTCATATACACACCCAAAAGCCATCCTTTTGATGGGCTTAAGCATAATACAGAAACTCAGTAAGTATTTACCAAATAAATAAATAAATAAATGCCTATTTGATCTGTAACTAACTTTACAGAATATTACAGTACTCATTTCAACAGTATAAATTTGAAACATCAATTATTTAGCACCAATGATCTCATCTAACACTTCTTTTCCTCTCCTCATTCACAGAGAAGCTGACACTGTAATTAGCACTTCCCTTCAGAAATGATGACCACTTGACTCCTTCAGCAAACCCTGGATCCAGCTCCATGACCTACGGGAAACTCAACTGACAGCCCCTACCACATAAAGAAGTCGAGTTCAGGCCCAGTGGTCTAAAACTGTTGTGTGCCATCGCTTCTGACCTGTGTGTGTAAATTCCACTTTATTATGGGACAAACGGAGTGGGGACAGGAAGGGGACAGGTAGTAGATGGGGGCTGAGCTGGGAGTGGGGGTCAGGAGGTGATACAGTGTCATCAAGAGAAAAACATGTCCCAGTGGCCAAAACATAGTTGATAATTGTGACTTCTATGACATAACACTCTCACAAGAAAAGATCCCAGTGGCCATTGTTTCTTCTAAGAACAATGGTTTCCAGTTAACACATGGCCAGTCTGTGAGATGATGCAGTGCACTGACCTGTGTATAATACACACTCACGGAATTAAAGGATTATTAGGATACCGGATGTCCAAACACTGCCACAATGTGAGCCCTCTGAAATAATAAAACTGCAAGCAACAGCAGTATTAGACATTGAAAAGATGACAGCAACTCTGCTCCACACAATCTCATGTGCCAATAACTGGGCCACAAAAGCCTGGCAAAATCAGGCAGCCTATACTCTGTAAATTCTACTTATTTTTGTTTGAAAAGAACCTGGGAGTTGTACATCCTAAAGAACCATAGCCATTTCCCCCCTCTCTAAATATATCAACACACCAAAAGGTCAAAGGTTCAAGGGTAGGAAAGATCAAAGCAACAAATCAATATAAAATGAAAAATAAACAATGCAAATATATTATATTCTATTGCAACATGGGCATTAAGGAAAGAAAATAAGAATGAGAAAATGAATTAACTGCTAATAAGCAAACTCATAAATCCTAAGACCTCAGACGAATGAAGCAAAGCACAAAGCCACAAAAGCACCAGTCCTTTAGATAGACAGCTCTACCTAAGTTACAAGTAGCTCCAAATGACACTGCTATGCTTATTGGTTCCAGGAAAACAAAGGAAAGAAATCGGAATGACCAGCCTCCCTGCTGACCTCCACCCAGACGCTTACACAGTTACCATCACTGGACACTGACTATGGAAGAAACGCCAGCAGAGGGAAACGTGAAGGCTATGGGCAACTGAGGGCTTGGTAGAGACCAGAGACCAACCCATCAAACCAGAAGGCAGGCTCCAGGACTGTCAGGCACAAGTACACACAAGCCTTACATATATTCTCTATCAATATTCTGCTAATGGCAAAAAATGGCTGAGACTTCTAATAGAACACCACAATCAAAGTATCAGCCGGGCACGGTGGCTCACATCTATAATCCCAGCACTTTGGGAGGCCAAGGTGGATGGCTCACCTGAGGTCAGGGGTTCAAGACCAGCCTGGCCAACATGGCGAAACCCTGTCTCTACTAAAAATACAAAAATTAGCCGGGCATGGTGGTGCATGCCTGTAATTTCAGCTACTCGAGAGGCTAAAGCAGGAGAATCACTTGAACCCAGGAGGCGGAGGTTGCAGTGGCCGAAACCGGGCCACTACAATCCAGCCTGGGCAACAGAGTGAGACTCCGTCTCAAAACAAAAACAAAAATGTAAGTATCATAGGCAAACTCTTGAGTGATACATCCAAACAGTACATACATTTAAATGTGTACTCCAAATTTTTTTTTAAAATGTTAAAGTACACTTATGCATGGTCACAGCATTTCAGGATTCCTAAAGGGATCTTAGAAGAAAACTTCCAATTCAACTCTTTTTAAATCGCGCTGAGCTGTTGTGCAACTCTACTAAAGCCAAAACAAGTTTAGTGGCAGAAGCAGGACCCAACTCTCCCCACAGTTTATAAAATGCTTTTTCCAACTCAGAGAAAGTGACCTTGAAAACCAGTTGGGTGACGAAGGCACAATATTACTGGTCACTAAGATAGCAAGCAACAGACAAGCAGCATGCAATAGGAATTTCAGTAAGAGCAAAGAACAGCTGAAATTTCAAGGCGGGTAAAAGCCTTAAATGTATGCAAATTTCAAAAATTAACATTAAATTGTGGTAGCCCTGGTTTTCTTCTGAGTTTTAGCGGGCAATCCATTGCTTCAATAAAACCCAACGAAATCTATGCATTGTGTAGCCTAATTTAAAATGTAAGGCCAAACAGATCTGGAAAAGTACAGCTTTATCCTTGTACTTAATTTATACTATAGTGTACCGTAATTAAGCCTAAAATAAAAGCTATATTCTGAGTAAAGACAAAAAGCTCTTGTTAATGACATTCCATTCTCAATGTAGACTGTAACAAAAGGCTTCTTCATTTGCAGCCAACTGTCATTATACTTTGTAGCTTGTATGGAGCTACTGGACTAATATTTGTACTGGGATTAGTGTGGGGATAACCAATCAGTTAACTCCTCCACTGCGGTTTTCTATTATCCTCAAATAAATGGCCAAAAGGGAAAAAAAGAAAATTGGCCGGTAGAACAACAACGATATTTATGAGATTAAACCCTCAAACCCTTCACAGTTTGCCGGGCAACTAATAACCATTTGCCAAGCTGTTCATTTAATAATGAGTCAGCTAAGCCAAAAGCAAATGTTCCTTCAACCAACCATTGCTACTATAGTCATATCCACACTGACAAGCTCCAATTATTTATATGAGGTACTCATTTAGAATAAGTACAAATTGCCGTGTTAAGAAAAACAAACTCCTCTCATTAGCCAAATGCAAGCTACAGAGCATTTTTTAAAAATAACTCAAATTTGTGTGATGCTATAATTTATGAAAGCTAAAATGACCAACAAATAGTTTGGGGGGCAACTTCCATTTGTGTCACACATTCTAGACGGAGGGCCAGAAGCTCACCATTCAAAACTGCAGTCGGTAATCCTGACATGTTAGGTTATGCCACAGTGTGTGCCCTTGATACAGCAAGTGGAGTGCCAACGCTGAGGCCATTCTCACCTTGGGATTACTTGAACTGAGCAAAATACTGTTTCTCAAAGCAAAGGAAGGTGTTCATTATCCGACACAATCACAAGGTATAGTCTCATTAATCTGGGGAGCAGGAAGTGGTAGGGGCTGCTTTCCAAGAAATGCATATGTCAAAATAGGAGATTAACACCTTTCTCCCAACCATCTCCATATACCCATAGGTTAAAAAAAGCAACCCGCAGGTATTCCCTGCACTGTTACTTACTAATAGTTCATCCATACTGGTCTGGCATTTTTCCAAGTTGATCCGTTTTATTGCTACACGTTCTTGCCTGGGTTTGCACAGGGCTGCTTGAACCACAGCAGTAGCTCCACTGCCTGCAATGAAATAAAAACATCAGCGATCAAATGGCACACTGTGAGGTTACTATCTGTAACTATTTTCCTAAAGATCAATTTTTTTAAACTCTTCTATTGAGAGTACTCAGAACATTACCATTTGACATCTTTTATTTAAAAGAGTTTCTTAAATCCTAAAATAATTATCTGGAGGAGGAAAAAAAAAAAACAAAAAACTGCATTTCCAGACAATGTATGTCTGAGGACACAGGGGACAAGGGACATGAGCATCTACATACAACCTTGCATGAAAGCCATTTCCATCCTCAGTTCCTGGTATTTTCTAGCTTGAGTGCCTTTAAAATATCTCAAGCTCTTCTTCCACCTCAGCCCAAACCAAACCACTCCGGTCTGAGCTCCTTCAGGGCTTTCATGAGAAGCTGAGATAATTGATCTGTCTGAACACTCTTTGAGCTTATTTCTTCAGAGCTTTCTCCACAATGAGAAAAACAAGAATCAACCCTAGTATTTTCATGTTGAAAGCACAACTTCCAAGGATGCCAAGCAAAATGATGCAAATATGTAATTACAAAAGCTCCTGACATTCATATAAATCTTCTATTTCTAAGGTTTAATGATCATTAGCTAATGCACTCAGACTCCTAAGAGACAGTCATGTCATTATCCATATTTTATAAGAGTGAAATGTAGATGTGTAATGATTTGCAGCAGAGCACAAAGAGCTCCTAATCGGTTTCATATTCCATAGGGGCAAAAAGGTCTTCAGGTTAAGGCATCTCAATTCTGCAAATAATACCAAAAATGCCATTCTCATCACATAAATCCTCCAGCACTGCAAGATAGCCAACATGAGAAAACAGCCTGCACTCAGGATTGTGCAAAGGTGGTCAGAGGTGACAATCCTTCTCCCTAAAGTTTTTCTTCGGTAATACTTCTCAAATGATTCATCAAATAGCATTACAAAAGGGAAAGCAGGGGAGTATCTGGCAACAAGAGAGATCAGTATTAGCTTTCCTAATATATGTGATAGAAAGGCATGACATTTCTAGTGCGAATCAGGGCGTTCCCACCCCAAGGAAGGGTCAAAATGGGTGTTTATAGGGCTGGAGCTCTGCCCTATCTTCTGCCCTGTGGCCTCATCATCAGCTCTGACCCCCTGACTTGGCGACCCCAGCAGATCACCCTACTCCTCCAAACCCAGGTCTCCAACTTAAAAGACTACCATTCCAGGGAAGCCCAATTTGTGTTCACTGGGAAAGAAAATCCACACACACATACTGACCACCCACTGCACAGTAGGCACCTGACTCCTTATGAGCCTGTACATTTTTATTACTAGCCTCATTTTACATGTGAGAACACTGGGACTCAGAAAATTTGCCCAAGGTCACATAGAGCTAGTAAGTCCCTGAGCCAGGATCAGCATCAGGTCTGCTAGACTCCAAGATCTGTGCTTTTGTTCTATTTCCCACAAGCCAGAGCACACCCTTCCCTCCCTCACTTGTTCTCGCCTTGCTAGGAAAAAACTTTCTTCCATCCTATATGGTTCAACAGAAGACAAACAACCTAGAGGAGGGTCTGCATGAGCCTCACTTGCTAGAGCTCAGTCTGGGAAGAGAGTGCTATGGACAGGTGGCTTGAAAGGGCCTTCCTCTTCCTAATCTCACTGCTCATCCATCAGCTGCTACCCCATTGGCTGCTACTCCAGGTCCCACTAGGTTGGCTTCACTGGCCCTGCAGATCACAGCCCACTGGGTTCAATCCAGAATGGTCCAGATGGCAGAGCCAAACACCAAAAAAAGTCTGCTGATAGCCAAGTATATTTTCCAGTCTCCAGAACAAGACACTATCACTGAAGGGAGTCACAGAGAAAGTGCTATGCAGCTGGTTAGCACTGGGCCTGGTACCCATCAGAGAAACCAACAAACATCTTCAGCTGCTGATGGGAAACCATCCTCAGCTCTACCTGCAAAAAATCTTCCCCCAGCTCAACTTCTCCAACCTTAATCCACATTCCAGAACATTCTCAAATCAAGGAGTTTCAAAAACAGGGAAGAATAAATTAATTCCCAGAAAGGACAAAACAAGCATATATAATACAGGGATACCTCTCATAGTCAGTTAAGTCCTTGACAGTGAAAGTCTCCTAACCTCCAAGGAACAACAAGTAAGAATTCTAAAAACAGGGAGGGGTAGGTGGTGAGAAAAATCTTTTATTGAGCTTTACAACTACAGAAGTATTACTGCTTTGCAACCACAGCTGACTAAGGAACAACTGGCTACTTCTCATCTCTAGACAGAATAATTAGGAAGCTTTGTGACCTGAGATCACTGTCACAACATGAACGGATTTAATCATTCATTAAACCATTTGAGAGATTCTACTCTAAATCCAAAGATTTCCCTTCTGTAGAAGAGACCAAGAACAAAGTTAAAGGTGGAAAGGCACCTTAAAGAGCATCAAGTCCAACCCCCTCACCTTATGAATGAGAAAACAGGGTCTTGTGAAGGATAGGGATGTGCTTCCTGCAGCAACTGGAAAACACAGGATTAAGACCCTAGGCATCCTTATTCCTCATCTACCATTCTGTGCACCAGGTTGGTGTTTTTTCCAATTGCCAGTGAGGATCCAGCCCTGGTCCAATAGGATTAGTATCCTTACAAGAAGAGACAATAGAGAGCTTACTTTCCCTCTCTGCCATATGAGGACACAGCGAGAAGGTGACCGTTTACAAGCCAGCAAGACAGCCCACCAGAAACTGAATTGTCAGCACATTGATCTGGACTTCCTAGCCTCCAGAACCGTGAGAAATACGTTTCTGTTGTTTAAGCCACTCAGTGTATGGTATTTTGTTACAACAGCCCAAGCAGACTAAGACAAAAGCCTTGAAATGTCTGTTCAAAGTCATTCTTCCACTAACACCTATGGCAGAGAATGCCATACTAATTAGAAGTTCTTAGAAACCTCCTAATGAAGTCAACAGCAAATGGCAAGATTCAACTGAAAGGCCTCTGGTAGCTCACTGTAGTTCGCATCTTAGGTTAGTAGGAGCCTTGAAAAGAAGGTGAGACAGGGATTCTATCCAAGCATGGTATTGATTCCCTCTGTGACAAAATCAACTTACTGGGTGGAGGCCAGCATTGTTTAAAGGAAGCATCAGAATGTACTAGGGGTAAAAACTGCTTTATGAAACTTTTGTTTCACTTATGCCCAAGCTTTAGTATGACATGTTTTACTGTAAGTGATGATCAAAAGTTTGAAGTCTGTTAGTACTAGATGAGGATTCCCAGGATCAGAGTAAATCCGTGCTTTGAAAGGAAAGGAGGTGACCTAACTGCATAATTCTAAAGGACATTTAGAAATAATACCAAGGCTGTCTTGCTTTAAGGGTTTTTACGCACTTTGCTGATTAGTTTAAGAGGAGGCTAAAAAATGTGGGGCTTGTATACACAGGAATTGGACAAGGGCTAGCAACATGAAATAAAATGGGAGCAATGAATATGCTGAACAGCACTTTGTATTTATTTTGAACAATATATGATATTGACACGACTCATTAACATTAGTAGCATATTTTCAGTGAAGTATCATGCACCGCTTTGGGAATAAGAGTTCTTAACATTTTAGGAATTTCTCATTTTATTCCTGACTCCTACTTCAAGTGCAATAAATCATTCTATAGGATTACGGCCTGTATGCACATATGCACAAGCTAAGTGAGCGCGGCTTTAAATCTTTTCAGTTCACTCTTTTAAGTCACTCTGTCTCAATTCGCTGTTGCTAATTCCCGACTAAGAACAGCTACTTGGAAGTTTTAGATAGTGATTATGTCAATGGCAATCAGAGGTAAGAGATTCCTCACGTTCACTACCATGACGCAGATTTTTCCTTTAGTTGACACCTCTTCTCATTTTCCCCTCCATATTGCTGCTGGTATTAAGGTGAATAACCAGAACACTGCATACCTGCATTTTATACTTTCAGCTATCAAAAAAAATATTTCATGGAAATATAATTTAGTATTATCTCTCTGCATTTCACTAAGGTCTATATGAAATTAACATGAAAAACTTCAGTGTTTCTTTTGCAAAAATCACTACTATTGTCAAATGCAGTCTCAACAGTATGTTCAAAGTCCCTGCTCCTATGACTCACACAATAACTTCCTCTTTGCATTTAGTGCTAGTGTAAAAATGTCTTCCTCCCAAGTAACTTAACAGATAATAATAAATATGTCACATCATATTTTCATTTTTTGTCCTGTCAGAAAGCTCAAACCTATATTTTCTGTTAAAACAGCAACTCTCCTTAACCCAGGTTTCCTGTGACTTCTTCTCCTTGCCCTCTCCGTTACACAGCACCTATTCCTTTATGCTTAATTTAGTGGTACCTTCAACACATGACACAACGTTCCTAGAGTCTACCAAAGCAAAACCTCCTTGAAACATCACTACCTGATCACCAAATGTGAAAGAATATGCTTAACAGCTCCAAGAAAACTTTAGGCACAAAAAAAAGCAGCAAAAAGATATTTGCTTATATTAATTCATCAACAAACAGCAATTAAATCCCTACTATGTAGCAGGCAGTTCACTGGCTAATAAAGTGCCAAAGGTGACCATTCCTGTTTCAAGCGGAATAAATCCTTCTATAGGATCACTTCCTCTGCAGAGGTTAACAGGGATGACTGAAATGCTGTTATGGACTGAATGTGTGTTCCCGTAAAATGTCTATGTTGAAGCCCTAATCCCCAATGTGACTATATTTAGAGATACAGCTACAGATAATTACCACCTTTATGGAGGTAATTAAAGGTTAAATGAGGTCATCAGGACACAGCCCTGGTCCAATAGGATTAGTATCCTTACAAGAAGAGACAACAGAGAGCTTACTTTCCCTCTCTGCCATATGAGGACACAGCGAGAAGGTGACCGTTTACAAGCCAGCAAGACAGCCCACCAGAAACTGAATTGTCAGCACATTGATCTGGACTTCCTAGCCTCCAGAACCGTGAGAAATACGTTTCTGTTGTTTAAGCCACTCAGTGTATGGTATTTTGTTACAACAGCCCAAGCAGACTAAGACAAAAGCCTTGAAATGTCTGTTCAAAGTCATTCTTCCACTAACACCTATGGCAGAGAATGCCATACTAATTAGAAGTTCTTAGAAACCTCCTAATGAAGTCAACAGCAAATGGCAAGATTCAACTGAAAGGCCTCTGGTAGCTCACTGTAGTTCGCATCTTAGGTTAGTAGGAGCCTTGAAAAGAAGGTGAGACAGGGATTCTATCCAAGCATGGTATTGATTCCCTCTGTGACTTTAGACCTAACTGTTGTATCTAGACTTCAGCTTCCTTAATGGGCATAATAAAATACACCTCTAAGGCTCATAACATGTTTTACATCCCTGAAAACATCAACTCAATAAATGTTTGGCTCTCTCGCTGGGACTCATTTCTCCATCTGTGACATGAAGGAGGTAAACTATATCTACTGTTTATATGGCACCCAAGGGAAAAGAGGGCAAAGTGGCTCAGGGTCAGAACTGAGTTTCATTGTGCTTAGCACCTGGAAGATTCAATTGGTTTAAAAGAGAGGATAGGAGAGCTAAATTTGGAAACCAAAGAACTAAATGATTTCTAAAGTCTGATACAGCACGATGAGCGTAAGAGTTTAAAATATAAGAGATAATACAATTCAGAAACAGCTGTGAATTAATATTCCATAGGAAAGATTGTCATGTATAACGCATATTGATATCTAACCTTAAAAAGTTATTTTAAGGCCAGGCACGGTGGCTCATGCCTGTAATCCTAGCACTTTGGGAGGCTGAGGCAGGCAGATCACAAGGTCAGGAGTTTGAGACCAGCCTGACCAGCATGGTGAAACGCCGTCTCTACTAAAAATACAATTAGCTGGGCATGGTGGCGCGCACCTGTAATCCCAGCTACTCAGGAGGCTGAGGTGGGAGAATCAGTTGAAACCGGGAGGTGGAGGCTGCAGTGAGCCAAGATCGTGCCACTGCACTCCAGGTTGGGCGACAGAGTGAGACTTCATCTCAAAAAAAAAAAAAAGTTATTTTAAAATATCTGTGTCAATCCAGTTGCATGGGTTCACATCCTAGCCCTGCCACATACTAACTGCTTATGCTTGGATGACTTGCCTAACTTCTTCATGCCTCAGTTTCCTCATTGGTAAGTTGGCCATAATGCTACCTCACTCATAGAGTGGTTGTGAGGATTAAATGCGTTAACACACAAAAAGCCTTTGAAACTGTGTCTAGCACATAGTAAGCACTAATTAAATCTGAGCTAGTGTTGCTCCTTAGGGAAATCCCTCCAGGTCAGTCGGTGTCCTGTCAATCTGTCATTTTAACACCACATAATATTTCATAGTATTAATGTACCATAATTTATTCAGCCCTCCTTCTGTTGATGAGTATCCCCTTTATTTCTAGTTTTCATCTCCATATGAACAATGTAGCAATAAACATCTAGTACTTTAAAAAAAAAATTAGTCCATAAGAACTTTTCTTTATGTTAAAGTTAAGATGTCAATTGTCCAGTAACCCCTTCCCATAAATGGCAAGATTTTTTTCAAGGCATCACATTAGCTTCTAACACTAGTTATGGTCCCTGGAAGGAAGTTCTAATCACCATATTATACTTAAATGAGAAGCACAAAGTCCAAACTTTAATAAGAGTTTGACCATCTCTTAGCACATGCAAGGACTCCTTAATTACGCTTAGCTGTCCTTTACCAGTGAACAGAGTCAAGAGTGGGCTCAGGCTTTCTTTTTAGAGGTGCTAGCTGGTGATGGATAGTAAACAAAACAAATGGCTTTGGTTCAGCTGATTTATTCTAATCCTGCCTTTCTCCAGCTTACTCTTTGAGCTCTATTTATATCATGTGTCCAACCTCAAAGCCCACAGGTCAGTCAGTCACATGAGGACCAGAAGCTGGCCAGGGGAGGACTTGAACTAATGGACACTCATGTGAGCTCTACAGGGGCACAACTGCCACTCTGCCTCAGTTAACTGTCACCATGTGAGATCGTGGACCTAGCATAGCAAGACAGTCAGAATTTTCCAGAAAGGCTGAAAATCCAGAATTCTGCGTTAACATCTCCTAATATAATAAGGTTGACGATAAATTTTTTTAATATAAAAGCATTGTGAGTCTAATAAAAGTTCACCACAGGCTGTTATTTTGCCTGGGTGTGTTACTGCTATTCGCCTTCAAAGGTACATCCTTCCTTACCTGATGGTCCCAATTTTAAATTATTATATTGCACGTGTGAAACTGCCATTTTTCTAGATCAAAAATGGTCATACGGTTCAACATAGTATGAGCATGTACTCGGGACACTGACCCAAACTGATCTACTACATCTCGCCATCCTCCTCGTCTTACTGTTTCACACGGAAAGAAAACCTTATCACAGCGACTCTTCTGTCATCTGGTGCATTCTATGTGGCAGGAACATGTGCACAGCGCAATCTCAAGTCAAAGACAAACAACAGTCATGGTGAGATACACACAACTTGCCCTACACATTAATTTAGAAAACAGACACTCCTGCTGGCCTGTCTGGGTAACAGTGCACAAACCGCTCGCCTCCACTGAGCCCAGCGCAGCACGACTATGTTTCTCAAGGCAGCTACAAACTGGTGACCCTCCTAAATGACCTGGTTTGTGTCACCACCACGCTGACTAGTTTTGTCCTTCTGCCTCCATCAAAAGAACAAGTTAGTAGAACCTCCTTCCAGGGTTGCTGGAAAAGATTTAGAGCTTACCAAAAATAAAAAATAAAATAAAACATAAAAAGCAAAGAGTAGGATTAGGTGGATTAATGGCCACTCAGTGAAATGTACTTAACTTACATTTCACCACAGACCTGGATAAAGTACCTTGCCTGGGAAAGCCTGTTAAAACATTTAGAGATCACAGACCTCACTGAAGAAAAGCAGCCCTTGTATATAACTCATCAAGAACCATCTGATAACACCACAGAAAAATAAATAGTAGTCCTCGGTTCTGATTTTAAGAGATAGAGGAATCAAACCAGAAGAAATGTAAATAAACTCACCTTGGACCACAAGTTACATCTCAAGCAACAACTAAAAAAAAAAACCAAAAAACAAAAAACTCTATAGTGAGTGCAATTACTGAACACGCAGAAAGTATATGGATTGGGATACCTAATATAAAGAAATCCAATAATTTACTAATTTTAATAATTTTCAATGATAATGAAAATTATTATTAGGGAGTCTAGGTAAATTCAAGCCAGCCACCAGGTGAGTCGTATGTGTGAGATAAGGAGCTAAAAAAGAACAGACTCTAATTTCCATCTAATTCAATGTGATTAATACTGGAATTCACTTCTAGGCATTTTTGTTTTCTTAATGAAACACAGTAGATTTTTTAAAAATCACTCTGGGAATATGATTGCTTGCCGGCTTAAAAAAAAAAAAAAAAAAAAAAAAAAAACACTTAACATTAGTCTCAAGAGCACTTACTCAGAGGTTCAGCCCCTCAAAGCTGAAACTCTACTGTAGGATTTTCGTCCTAATATTGATACTGACAAACATGCAACCTGGAGTAAAACACATAACCTTTCTGCCACTGAAGCTGTTTACCTTTTAAGATTACTTCATTTTGATGGGGAGTATAGGGAGAAGAGCCCGCCCAAGCTATGAATGAATCACTTGAGATGTTACCTTCTTGAACAACCCCAAGGAGAATTAGTCACTTCCTCACAGTTTCCAGACAGGGACTCTCTGCATACCTCATCCTAGCACTTCCATGCTTGTGGAGCAGTCTCCTCCAGCCTTATTATTCCTAGAATCAGCCCTTCCACCTAGACCACTGCCTGGAACACAGGAGGCCTCCATAAGTGTTGGCTGAGTGAATGGAATGCACATCAGCCGATCACTGGGGAGGACACCTGCAGACAAGGGAGGTGAAGCTGTGCTCCAAGCCGGGTCTACATAGAAGAGAGCAGGCACTGGTGGGCTATATAACCTAAAGCAAGGGGAAGAGCACTTTTACTGGATGTGTCATCTCTGGACTGCTTACCATGCGTGTGTTTTTAAGTAGGTCACTGGGGGGGATGTGGCACTTAACTTCAAGGCACAAGCCTAGGGAGGCTCTCTGCCTTCAGGCATTTCTGATTTGCAGAACATCCAGTTCAATTCTAAAGTCAGGTCTCATAAGAGAGCTCATTCTGAAGAGGAATGTTCCAACTGAATTTCAATTTTTAAAAACTGAATCCACTGGCCCCTGTTCAGCATGTAGAAGCCACACAAAACATGGCAGGCTACTATAAACTAGGGCCTTCAATAATTCTATGTGAGCATACAGAGATGATATAAAACACTGAACAACAACATGAAGAACAGATAAGAGCCCACAACAGCCCTCGAAATCCATGTCAGGGAACACTGCATCAGGCACTAGACTGTAGGCAGGACACAGTCCTACAGAGAAAATCTGACTTTTATATTCAGTAAAAGGTCACTTTGAAGTCCTTGCCCCCTGCAAACTCAAAGTCCAATGATCTGGCAATACTGAAAAACTTCCTGTTCTGCTTGGAGGGGATAATCCAACTCCTCCCAGTAAAACCCACTTGTTTTACTGATTAAATCAACAAAATGGAAGCCAACATTCCACAAAGAAATGTCTATTGCTATTCACGCAGATAAACAGGTACACCCACTGGCAAGGCCAAAAGGCACAAGTGCCCTGGTTTGAATATGTATGGTGTGGTGGTGGCTTCTGATTCCTTACTGCTCCAACCTCAAGCCACCTGTAAATGGGACGGGCTCTAAATGCAAAAAGAAGAGCCAGTCCCTACTTCCAGGTCAGTACCACTCCATTCCCTCTCTGCAGCTATAGGCATGTTGGCTTTGCATAAATAAGAAAAAGGAATCCCTCTGACTGAACACAACAGGGTGCAGGGCCTGACATGTGGACAATACTCAGTTAGGGGGAAAAGCTCTTTTCTCCCAGCTAATTGCATCAGAGCTTGTGGGCTAAACAAGGGTTGGATTTTCAGCCTCCAGGGGCAACATACAACGTTGGTGGCCTTCGATCAAAGGTTATTAGCATATCCACAGCCCATGCCCTCTTAAAAAAAAACAAAAATTAAAGTTGGTGTCTAAGCCCCAGTACAACAACTCCAGAGCCAAGAAGTAACCCCATGGGAAGGCCCTGGATTTGGGCAGATTTTTTCGAAGCCTCAGGAGGAGGATAACTACATCAGCCACACCTAAGATGTCTGTTTAAAAAGCAGATTCTTAACCCTATATCCAATCTATTGAATCGCAATTATTGCAACTGGAGGCCTGAAATCTGCATATTTAATTAGTTTCTCTAGCAATTCACCCACATCCTTAGATTTGAGAACCATGGCTCCCTCCTGGGTATCAGCTTCTCTCGCCACACCTCTGCCAGGATTCTAGGGTTTGGGGAAATTAATCAGTCAGGGGCTATTAGGAAAATGGAAGCACTACTATGTAACACAACAGATATTATTTAATACGAAGATCTCATTCAACAGGTGCTAGAGAATGGAAAAGACTGAGTGACATAGAGTTACTCAGGAAGCAGTAGGAAGCAGCTACCACTCCTGGGGTAGGACTGCAGGAAACAAAGGGAGGAGGTGGGGGTTATTAGAATCCACACATTTAGGAGGAAACCAGCAGGGCTGGGACCCTGATCTCTGAAGAGGAGCCCTTTCTGAAGGTCCACATGGGACTGGGATAGCAGCTCAGGGGGTGCCACGAGGCTGGCTCCAAGAGGTAGAAGGAAACTGGAAATGGAAACCAACTACTGCTGGCAGAGGGAAAGACCCTTTCCGAAGCTAAGCTGACAAGAACAGTAACAGGATGAAGTGTGTCCCTTCTCCCTCTTGCAGTCTTCCAGAATTCCCCTGGTGCCCCCACTAGCAGAGCTTAACAGGGGAACAGCAGGCAAAGAAGGAACGTGGAAAGTGGTCTGCTGACGACCAACCCAACACCCCAAGCAGATTCTAGGAAGGTCTGTCTGGGGCTTAGAGGAAATCGCTTAATAAGGAGCCAAGGGAGTGTGACCTCCGCCAGCTCCAAAAAGAGGCTGGGGCTTTTCTACGCTCCATTAACAATGGCCAGACTTTTGTAAAAATTCTCATTTCACTCTATTTTTCAACACAATTACTAAAATGATCCTTTTTAACATCTAACACTTTCCAAATGTTTACTCTGTACTTCTAAACCCCGCCCCATTCCACCCCAATCTACTTCCTCTGGATCGAGTGGTGGTTATGACTGAGGGTCTGGGGTCACACACCCCAAGTTATGTGACCTTGGACACACTGCCTGTGTGCTTTGTGCTGCACATTCCCCAATTATAAAAAGCTAATGAAAATAGCATCTACCTCACAGGAGGGCTGTAACTATTAAATGAGACTATACATGTAAACGTAATAATATAAATGTACCTGTCTGGCACTGAAGTGTTTAATAATGTTTTGACTGTTGGGGTTAATAGTATCCACATGATTATCCCAGACACCTGGACAGAAACTAGAACTAGGTCCACTACACCTTTTGAGAAAATGCCTGCTCATCCCCACCTCCCTATGATCAGCTCTGCTCCCACTCAGCCCCAGTTCCTGCCAGCTACCTATCAACTCCCCCTCTTCCAATCCCACTCCTGAGGGCCAGCACTGACAACTTTTATATGGTAATGATTGGGCGCAGAGAAAATTATGCCAGGAAAGTGATTCATTGTTCAAGATACAATTAGCCCCACTTCTCAGGTAATTAAACAGCCCTGGCTACCACATCCATGATGCAGCAAGTAACTAAAACATTTCTCCTACTCAAGGACACAGGAAAAGAAAGTCCACTCACTCTTATGCCACCTCTCCATCTGATCTGATTGCACTTATAATCCAACTCCTGCTTATCCTGTCTCCTCTGATAACCTGAGGTCCTCCCCTACGTTACAACCGCGGAACAGGAAGTAAGATCACCCTCTGCATGGTAGAAGCCTTCCTTCCCCTTCTGTTAACATACTTTCACCCAGAAGCAGGGGCATGATGCCACAGTCTGAAATGATGGCAGAAAATAAGAGCCACGAAGGAAGAGGATATCAACTGCAGGAACACAAATGTCCAGTGCAGTGAAAAGCGGTGTCTTGGCAACCCAGGAGGCCCTGAGAGCATCGCTGAGTGAGAAGGAAAATTAAAAGACACATCCTCATGAAGGGCATGGAACACTTGCTAAGCCCCAGTGGAAGCAGCGGCATGCTGCAGTCTCTGCCTCCAGCAGCCCCAGCCCACAGTTCCTCCTAAGCGAGGCCACCTGCAGATCCTACAATACCATGAGTCGGAGCCTGGCAGGACATCAGGAGAATGTTCCCTCCTTTAGTCTTGGGGCTGGGGGCTAAAGTGTTAGGACTGTGTCGTATTGAAAGATGTGGAGACAACTGGGTGTGCTGCGAAAACGTCGCTGCTCATTTAGTTAGTATGGGATGGGGGTGAGTTCTACATTTCTCAAGCTCCCGGGTGATGTGATGCTGCTGGTCCATGGGCCACATTTTCAGTTGCTACCATGTAGGTGGCATAGCTTCCCTAAATTATCCCCAGAGGGGCCAGGTATCCACCTCCTAACAAGGGAATCGAGTTTAGGCCCCTATGGAAGGAACTGGAAAGGAGTCCTGAGGCATGGAAAAGCAGATGCCTCAGCATCAGGGACAAGAGGTGCCAGTCTGGGAAGGGTCTCGCCTGCCTGCAAGCATCCAGAAGGAGCAGATCCACTCCAAAGAATCATAATTAAGGAAATTACGTGTATTGAGCTATTCAAAAATGAAGATTCAGTTGAGCATGGTGGCTCATGCCTGTAATCCCAACACTTTGAGAGGCTGAGGTAGGCAGATCACTTGAGGTCAGGAGTTCAAGGCCAGCCTGGCCAATACGGCGAAACCCCTTCTCTATTTAAAAAAATAAAAAAATAAAAATAAAAATTAGCTGGGCATGGAGGTACAGGCCTGTAGTCTCAGCTACTCGGAAGGCAGAGGTGGGAGAATAGCTTGAACTTGGCTGGCAGAGGTTACAGTGAGCCAAGGTCACGCAACTGCACTCCAGCCTGGGCAACAGAGCGAGACTCTGTCTCAAAATAAATTAATTAATTAAAGTAAAATAAAAACAAAAATGAAGATTCAACATTCCCTCCATCCCATAACATGTAAGTTTACTATTTTATTTTTTGGGTGCATTTTTCAGAAATTCACTACAAATGAAAGATGACGACAACTCCTGCCATAGTAGAAATTAGTGGAAAAGGCATAATTAAATTTCAGAATTATTTCCAGCACGTATGGTTGAAATTAAGTTGGACTTTATCTGGAAATTTATTTTATTAATCCAGAAAACATGATACCTCAAACATTTTATTAATCCAGAAAACATGATACCTCAAACATTATGGGTAAAGATATAAACAAAGCTAAACAGCTGATTGCATTTGTTTTTAGTCAACTTATGTTGAGCCTCCAGTCACACTCACATTAAATAAATTTGATAACACTACCTCTAAATTCAACCTATACAAGTTACTGGGTATGATATTACAAGAAAGAAAATCATTACAAGTATTGATTTTTTTTTTTTTTTAATTGAAACTACTTTCTTACAGCCTGAGGCCCAGGTCCCCGGATGTATGACACATCTCTAACTAGAAGCAGACGGAGAGCTGCTTAGGATAGCCTGAGTTTCAATATGACTTACAGTCACACATTTACTTTTTTTTTTTTTTTTTTTTTTTTACAGCTAGGCCGATTAGATTGATAAGTACTTGTTAAACTGACATTTTCACAGATGAGCTTTATTTCCGCTCTCTTTCATTTACTCAAATGATAGGAAGTATTTAGTTTTACATCCTCATTGTCAAGTTTTTGTAACTAACATTTCTACCTTGAACTCTAAGCTCTCAGAAGACATAACCTGGGCAACATAACGAGACCCAGTCCCTACAAAAATTTTTTTAAAAATTAGCCAGACATGCTGGCACATACCTGTAGTCCTAGCTAGGGAGGCTGTGGTAGGAGGATCGTTTGAGCAGAGGAAGTTGAGGTTGCAGTGAGCCACGATGGCACCACTGCACTCCAGCCTGGGCAACAGAGCAAGACCGTGTCTCAAAACAAAACTACCAAAAGACAGTTACCTACCACTGATTTGCCTCATTTGCTGCCAAGATAACTCTTCTGCACATAATTTAATAAAGTCCAGTCAGTGGCCATGCTCTTCAGTTTGGACTCCAAGCTGTAGCCTACTAGCTACAGCATGTGAACAAAAATCCTGTAAAAGCCCAAAATTCAGATTCAATCTCTGTAAAAGTCCAAGATTCAGATTCAATCTCCTGATGGGTCAATTAGCTGCCCTTTGTTAGCTGCCAAAAATAATACTTAAGTCCATCCAGTTAGGGTAACAAGAACAAAATGAATGGCTGAGTGTAAGAATTCCACCACTACGGGCTGGGCACAGTGGCTTACGCCTGTAATCCCAGCACTTTGGGAGGCCTAGGTGGGTAGATCACCTGAGGTCAAGAGTTCAAGACCAGCCTGGCCAACATGGCAAAACCCCATCTCTACTAAAAATCCAAAAATTAGCTGGGCGTAGTGGTGGGCACCTGTAACCCCAGCTGCTCAGGAGGCTGAGGCAGGAGAATCACTTGAACCTGGGAGGTGGAGGTTGCAGTGGGCCAAGATCGTGCCATTGCACTCCAGCCTGGGTTACGAGAGCGAAACTCTGTTTCAAAGGGAAAAGAAAAGAATTCCACCACTATAAATGGGAATGGGGTGGGAAGAAGCTATCAAATACATATGATCTACACGTTATGCATAATAATTATAATAATGCCTTCTTCACACTAAGAATAATAGCATCTTGGAGTTACAAAGAACCTCAATTTATAGTTTATATGATCACCTCCAACTTACATATTATACAATAATGAAGAATATGTACTTGTTTATTCATCCAACATATTTCACTGAGCTTCTAGTATGTGCCACATCCTATTTAGGGTGGTAGAAAGGAAGCTCAGAGCAAAAAGTATCTGCCTTCCTAGAGTTTACATTTTATGTGAGAGGGGATGTGGATTTAAAAGCATCATAAACGGCTGGGTGTGGTGGCTCACGCCTGCAATCCCAACACTTTGGGAGGCCAAGGAAGGTAGATCACCTGAGGTCAGGAGTTCAAGACCAGGCTGGCCAACATAGTGAAACGTCATCTCTACTAAAAATACAAAAAATTAGCTGGGCGGGCACCTGTAATCCCAGCCACTCGGGAGGCTGAGGCAGGAGAATTGCTTGAACCTGGGAGGCGGAGGTTGCAGTGAGCTGTGATCATGCCACTGCACTCTAGAGCAAGACTCTGTCTCAAAAAAAAAAAAAAAGTATAATATAAATAAGACAATTTCAGATTGCAATAAGTGCTATGACAAAAATAAAATTGGTGGGGACAATACTTGAGCTATGGTGGTTAGAGAAGCCTCTCTCAGGTGGTGACATCTGGGCTGATGAGAAGGGGCTGGCCATGCAAAGATCTGAGCATTCTAAGATGAAGGGCAGCATGGGCAAAAGGCCTCAGATAGGGATCAGTTTGGAGAGGTTGAGGGACAAAGACAGAGGCAGTGTGGCTGGTGCTTGTCAACTAAGAGGCAGGTGGAAAAGAGATGGTAGGACAGGTTGGCAGGAGACTAAACACAGGGAGAGAGTCCTTAGACCAAGGTGAATACTTTAAAGGATTTTGAAAAAAAGAATTACAGAATCTGGCTTACATTGTACAAAGGTCACTCTGGCTGCTATGTGTAGATAAGATTGTATGTAGGGCAAGAGTAGGCACAGAATGGTTGTTTAGGGTGTTACTGTAGATGTGCGGGCATGAGTCAACAACAGCAAGTGCTAGGATAGACAAAGTAGAGAAGAAGAAAAGTAAAGTGGTTGGATTTGAGAATATATTTGGACATAGAGCCACAGGACTTGCTGATAGATTGGAAGTTAAATGCAGAGGAGGAGACGTTTAGGTACTAAAACTAAATATGTAATCACCTCAACTATAATCATCACTCCATTTTATAAAGAATGGCCTTGATTCTCTCTTCACCCATCCCAAAACCCTGCCAATGCTGGCCCATCCACCGGAATATGTTCTGCATGCTCCAGATGTCAATTTGAAAGGCTTAGGCTGCCACTATTGTTCAATGAACCTCCAACATCAGGAACAAGGAAGAGTGAGGATGCAGGAGAAGGAACGATAAAAACCGAGAAGGGGATGTGCTTCCCATGTTCAAGAGATATTTCGGGGGAAAGAACCATCCAATCACATCTTACAAATGAGTATTCATGTGTACTGCCCTCCTATAAAGAAATGTTACACAAAACCAAAAAATATGTATGTAAATATCCAGTATTTGTAGGTATTTTTTCCATCCAACTCTTTTTCTTATAAAGGCTTAAAAGAAATAGTTAACTTGTTCATTAAAATTAAACCATATTGGCCGGGTACAGTGGCTCACGTCTGTAATCCCAGCACTTTGGGAGGCCGAGGTGGCCAGATCACCTGAGGTCAGGAGCTCGAGACTACCCTGGCCAAGATGGTAAAATCCTGTCTCTACTGAAAATACAAAAAAATTAGCCGAGCGTGGTGTAATCCCAGCTACTTGGGAGGCTGAGGCAGGAGAATCACTTGAACCCGGGAGGCAGAGGTTGCAGTGAGCCAGGACTGCGCCATTGCACTCCAGCCTGGGCAAAAAGAACGAAACTCAGTCTCAAAAAAATAAAGTAAAAATAAAACCATACTAAACAACAATGACAACGAGTGCATTAAAAAGCCCATTGCCCAAACACAACTATTTTCATGATTGCATATTCCATTGCAATCTTTTTTTTTTTTTTTTTAGGCGGAGTCTCGCTCTGTAGCCCAGGCTGGAGTGCAGTGGCCGGATCTCAGCTCACTGCAAGCTCCGCCTCCCGGGTTTATGCCATTCTCCTGCCTCAGCCTTCCCGAGTAGCTGGGACTACAAGCGCCCGCCACCGCGCCCGGCTAGTTTTTTGTATTTTTTAGTAGAGACGGGGTTTCACCGTGTTCGCCAGGATGGTCTCGATCTCCTGACCTCGTGATCCGCCCGTCTCGGCCTCCCAAAGTGCTGGGATTACAGGCTTGAGCCACCGCGCCCGGCCTCCATTGCAATCTTTACTCACACACACATGCACATGATGTACTCACATTTATAGCCACAATAATTATGACTTTCAATTGTGCTACTGTCATTGAGGATTAGATCCCAAACACTTTTCATGTTTCTAAAACCTACTAATAATTATATTAATTGTGGTACAACATCCCAACATGTTATTGAACCATAAATTATTGCCTGTAGCCCTAAGACTAAGCACTTGAATTCTCCTTTATCTCAGTGTTGTGTAATAATTTCAAAGGGATAACCCACCTTTGGTACAAATAAAAGCTAAAACGATGTCAAGTTTGTAAGCTTCAAGTCTCTTGAAAAGTTGCTGTATTTGGTAATTCATTACATTGCTTATAAAATCATTCACCTGTCAATGACTTCCCAAACCAAGTAAGTAAAAAGAAATAGATTTCAGTTAGGAATTATTTACTGATGATACTAGAATAACTCACAAAGCACAACAGGAAATTGTCTGAATCTGATCTAAACTTGAGTGTGTGCATTTGTCCTCACTGGCGAATCAAATATGGACTTGGCACATCGTACTCACCAGTACTGTAACTTCACGAAGTCTCAGCGTTCACTAGGTGACTAAGTGCTGTTGGCAAGAGTCCACAGATGAAACGCTTCAAGAGACACTCTCTGAATGTTTTAAGGATAGTTTTACATTAAAATAGTTTACTATATTTAAACATGTTTGAGTAAATTTAGAACTGTATATATAACATACAGATAAATGTTACAGAGAGAGATTACTATACTGTATTCTAAAGGTGTCTTTCATTTAAGGCTTGCTAACTCCTCAATGCACATCTTAAAAAGTTTCACATGCTTATGCAATTGCTAGTTTCCCAGCTGTCTCCAGATTCTTTGCTGTGGCATCATATTTTGGGCAATGCTAAAAGTAGCAGGGGGCAGGGGAAACTTCAGGGACTTTAGGCTTCAGGCAATGTTTAAAAGAAAAATCCTATATTCCTTATACCCTGATACTTAGGGGGTTACACCATTCAGTGGACAGGAGTTAATAAAACCACTGAAGTTTGCTCTCAGCTTCAAAAGAAAGCCAGCAGCAGCCTCTCTATGAAAACTCTCAAACAGCCCTGGAGACCAGCATGTCACCTCTTCCCTGTTTTTATTTGTTAACCTTAACTTGGGAGTCCTACCCTTTTAGGAGAACATCTGAAGAAGAAAAAGAAGTGGCTATCTACAGATAAGACACCATCACAGGAGAAACTGGACTCCATCCTGGAAAACTGGGAAAATGGTTCCATTTTACAAAATTGTATTGTATGTCAAAGCCACAGATGAAGAAGTGCCACTTTAAGGAACTCCATGGTAATTTACTTTGTAAAAGGAAATGGTAATCCTGTATTTTAACTTTACTTTTTTTTTTTTTTTTTTTAGACAGAGTCTCACTCTGTCGCTGAGGCTGGATTGCAGTGGTGTGATCTCGGCTCACTGTGACCTCTGCCTCCCAGGTTCACGCGATTCTCCTGCCTCAGCCTCCTGAGTAGCTGGGATTACACGTACAAGCCACCGTGCGCAGCTAATTTTTGTGTTTTTGGTAGAGACGGGGTTTCATCATGTTGGTCAGGCTGGTCTCGAACTCCTAACCTTGTGATCCACCCGCCTCAGCCTCCCAAAGTGCTGAGATTACGGGCATGAGCCACCATGCCTGGCCATATTTTAACATTTATATTAATGCAGATTTTCACAATTTCTGGCAAGGCTTACACTGAAAAAAGAGCCCAAAAGGACATCCAAATTCTTTGGACAACATGTATTCAGCCATATCAAATATTGCTTGAAATAATTAAGCTGTCAGCAAAGCCTTGGAAATATTTGGGCTATAAGAGTATCTGGAACTCATATTTGATTTCACGATAGTATCTGACCTGAATCACAATCTCTCACATTCTCCAGCAACAACCGAAATGACCCAACAGGGCCAACAAAATAACGTTTCATTTTCCATTCACCTTCATTTCTCTCTTGAATGTTAAAGTAACATTTTCGTGAACTTTTAAAATCTATGCATCAAAAACTATACATCAAAACACATGAGAAGTGGGAAAGGCTATGAGTGATTAGACAAAAACATCCATGGAAATATTAAATGCCATGGAATTAGCCTTAGGGATCAGCACACGTTAAACTTACAAGACACCTACATGCCAAACTACTATCTTACTTCACTCTCAACCCTAAAACAAGCATATTCCAAGGAAACCACCAGTTAAAATGGAAACTTAGGCTGAGCATGGTGACTCACAACTCTAATCCCAGCACTTTGGGAGGCTGAGGCAGGTGGATTGCTTGAAGCCAGGAGTTCAAGACCAGCCTGGTCAACATGGTGAAACTCCATTTAGCACTTTGGGAGGCTGAGGCAGTGGATTGCTTGAAGCCAGGAGTTCAAGACCAGCCTGGTCAACATGGTGAAACCCCATCTCTACTAAAAATACAAAAAAAAAAAAAAATTAGCCAGGTATGGTGGCATGCGCCTGTAATCCCAGCTACTTGGGAGGCTGAGGTACCAGAATCATCTGAATCCGGGAGGCAAAGGTCGCAGTGAGCCAAGATCATACCACTGTACTCCAGTTTGGAAAACAGAGCAAGACTCTGTCTCAAAACATAAAAATAAATAAAATAAAATGGAACTTAAAAATCTATTCTGTTAAACACATTCTCATTTTTCACTACCATTTAACCATTACATGTTTACCTTTTATTTTTGTATCAGTTTGTAAAGAATTTTATGGACTTTAGTTTTATTTTTATGAAATCCACAGAAATGTCTACCTGCCAACGGGCTCAGGGGCCCATCATCGTCAGACAAAACTCAGGTAAATTAAGACTTATTTGACAGACATCTTAAATGCGGCAGTGGAAAAATTAGCAACCCAGAACAACCTAGCTCCTGGGTTCAAATTTTTCATCTAAGATTCACATTCACAGCTTTGAACTCAATAAATTCAACCGCCAGGACTTGAAAGGGAGTTCTCGTGGCAGAAAATTGCCAACAAGGAGTTCAAACTTTTAGAGGCATATCTCATATAGTTTACATTTTCCAACTGCACTCCCCAGTGGACTTTTAATTTCTACCTCACACTTTCATTTATTAAATATATGATGAGAAATTCCTTCCGAGGTTTTCTTTTTAACTATTTTGGATTCACAGCCCACGCTGCAGAGGCCAAACCATAGCTGGCAGCGAGACACTATGTCCGGCAGAAAGGTGTGGGTGGAACATGGCCCACAGAAAGAGACCTCTGAGAACACATGCAAACCCCGCATTCCAGCACACAGAAGCACTGATGCATATTTATGGGCAGGCCTGGGCCATTTATTTTGTCCCTATGTCAGGAAATTACAAACATTCGTTTCAGGAGCTAGCAAGCTCTGGCCATCATGAGTCCACTCAGTGAGCCGGCCTCACACCCCTCAAACCACAGCTGCAAAAAGAAACTCCTTAAAATCACAAAGCAGTCAATATTATAGATTGCCAGGCATAATTCAATGAAAGAAGAGATAAACTAGACACAAATAATTTACAAGTAGAAGGAATGTGGTCACGTTTCATCCCATTCCTAAAGGAATTCAGTTTAGAGCTAGGAGGAATCCCGTCCATGTTTCACTTCTGGTTCCCAAACCCTTCCAAGAGCCACTGAGAAACAAAACCACCCCCCTTCTAATCTGCCCTTCCTCACCCCAAGTCACAATTCCCTCAGCCAATGAACAAGGAGATTTCTCTACCCTGAGTTCCTAAGCTGGTTCCCAAAAGACTTCTTAGGACACTGAGTCAAAATAATGTTCAAGGAGACAATCCAATAAAAAGATATCTCTAGCTGTCATTAAAAGCAAGAACAAAGAACAGCTTTGTCCTGCTTGAAAGAGCTCTGAAAGATTATTCTCTGTCAGTGAGCCCAGAGAAACAGAAAACAACTAGCCAGAGATGGAGCTTCCTGAGAAGTTTGGGGCCCCCTACATGGTCACCTGGTTGCCATAAAGGCCAGGATTTCTCCAAATGTTATCTGTGGACCACCTGCATCAGAAACAACTGCATTACTGCGACAAAGACAAATTCCCAGACTCAGCCAAACTTCCTAAACAGAATGTCCAGGGATGCAACCTGAGGACCAACATGTATAACAAGCTCCCAGGAACTCTTCTGCACAGTAACATTTGAAAACCATCATCAAATTCAAACTATACTTTTATATTTCCCAGAGTTCTCACTATTTCCTCCAACAGAAATCATGGCTACAGTACAGTAAAACACAAAGTCCCTTCTTACAAGTGCTACTTATCATTAGTACAGACACATTCACTTATACTACTGACAACCCTATGAAGTATTTTAACCCCATTTTATGTCTGAGAAAACTGAGGCCCCAGGTCACACTTTTCTTAAGTGGCAGAAGAAAGATTTGTACCCAGGTCTCTCTGACATGAAAAAGTTTTACTCCCACATGACTCCCTCTAACAAGCAGGAGACCCAACTGCTTCTTGCTTTCCTAGTGGTCATTTACAGATGGTTGGCCATGACGCTCTGTCCAACCCCAGCCCAAAGGTAACCACTTCCATCATTTGCATCAGCGACCAAACTGCTAGAATGCTGCATCTGGATCAGGTCACTACAACTTCAGAAACATAATATGGGAAGCATCTGGGAAATATCTAGAGAGATTAAAAAAAAAAAAAAAAAAGAGTAAACAGGCTGTAAAACAATAAATTTTAAAAGTGAACTGAGACGAAGCTGGGAGAGTATGATCATATGCAGAGTATGGTGAGCGTGCATTTCCATTTCCCCTTAAGAGCAACAAACTGAAGCATGCAGGACTCAAGTCAGATATACTGACGAGTGCAATAGTGGCATGGAGGTTATAGGATGCTATTGACGGGAAGATTTACAACAGAGGACCTCTATCAGTAGAACAGCGTTTCTCCACCTTGGCAATACGGACATTTTGGGCAGGATAATGCTTTGTTGTGGGGTACTGTCCTGTGTCCTACAGATGTTTAGCAGCATCCCTGGCCACAGCATTTCCCCACCTCTCCCCAGGTGCAATAACCAAAAATATATCCAGACACTGGCTCAGGGGAGAGAGGGCAAAATCTCCCTCAGCTGAGGACCATTAGAGGGGTTCTTCCTGAAAGAAGAAAGAGAAAAGGGAGTGGGGTAAAGGAAGAACCAGACATCCTTTCAACACATTAAGGTCCTAGCTAGCTCAGTCGTGGAGAACTAAAACTTCCTGAAAGAAACATGGAGGAACTATGGATTATCCAAAATCAGAATAATCTGCCTGAGATGTCCAAGAATCAACTGCCCTCAGGAAAAGAACAAAAAAGAAAAGATGAAGACAAAAGAAAAGAAACAGGATCATTTTGCCTTGGTCATATAAAGTTGGGGCTCCACAGACACCCACTCCTGGGAAGGTGCTTCATCCAAGGTAGTTTACGAGAAAGAACATATCAGAGCTGTCACCAGTGTCAGAGTTCAGTCTTCTTTGTTTTTTTTGAGATGGAGTCTCACTCTGTCACCCAGGCTGGAGTACAGCAGTACGATCTTGGCTCTCTGCAACCTCCAACTCCTGGGTTCAAGCAATTCTCCTGTCTCAGCCTCTCAAGTAGCTGGGACTACAGGAGCCCACCACCATGTCCAGCTAATTTTTGTATTTTTAGTAGAGAGGGGGTTTCACCATATTAGTCAGGCTGGTCTTGAACTCTTGACCTCAGGTGATCCACCCACCTCAGCCTCCCAAAGTGCTGGGATTAACAGGCATGAGCCACCGTGCCCAGCCAGAGTTGAGCCGTCTTACCACTTAAAATGGTGTTGACGTGATAGTGAGACTAAACATCCTGGAATGTGAAACATGGGAAAAGAAAGGGGGAAAAACACAGAGGCTGCTCTATCTTAAGGGCCCCAGCCACTCGAAAACACAGTAAGATTATAAGGTTTGAAGAATGGATATGTGTTCTTGAAATGTTTGTGAAAGGCACCAGGTGCTAGCTGGCAAAGTAGAACAACTACAGGGATTCTGAAGGTTTAACAGGGACAGTCTACATGTCAAGGGACATTTACTAAATGCCTAAATACACAAGGTGCTATGCTGGGAATTGTACATAAAGCGAGGTCACCATACCTTGCCTCACCCCTTGAGATAGGCACCTTAAGGCAACTTTAAAAGGAGGCAGTAGAGAGATACAAGCAGGAGTTTCCTCAGCCCACCAAGGTTATCCCACCACCTCACTCCCCATCCTCCACCAACCATTGCCAATACAAAGGAAACAACCTGTCGTTCAAATAGGAAGATCTAGCGGGAAATCTAGCCACATCAGAAACAACAGTCAAGTTACAGAAGAGACCAACAGTCCCTCAACCCCCTGCCCAGGGAAGACAAGACCTGGATCCACAGCACATTTAGGACTCAACTGTCCCACTGGCAGGCTGGAGGAAACCATTCTGAAGTGCTTTTCCTGCCAACAAGTCAATCCAGGTTCACAACCTACTAAGCATTGATGTCTCTAACAGTGAGAAAAGCTACAGAAAGTATCAGCCCCTCAAAGATTGTCCTTGTTCCCATGCTAGAGTCTGAATTAGGCAAAACAGCAGGTAAAAAGGAGATGATCGTTTTTAATGGTTATTTTGTGTTACCTCAAATGCTAATAATGCATACAATAAACTCTATTCCAAGGCAAATTTTTAAATCCCTGGAAGTCCTTTTTCACTACACCCAACAAAATTATCTCCGCAAGTTCCCTGGGCTTTCAGTTGTATATGCTCAGAGAATACGAATTCCTTTGTATACTGGTGTAAACCAAAAACAATTAAGAAGGCAAACCAGCTTGGTTAAATGTAATAAACTGCACTGAAACTTACTTTGAAATGTATGGAAAAAGAAACAAGATGGATCAATGGATGAATAAAGGGGGTGGAGAGATGAACAGATAAGTGATAAAGCAAGTATGGTAAATATGAATGGGAGAATATAGGTATGGAGAGATGGGTATTCAGTATCAATTTTAACTTTGTTGCATGTTTGAAAATTTGTAATGAAAATATTGAAAGCAATTTTTAAATAACACTGCATTTATTTTAGAATAGAAGGGGAAAATGAATAATATATTAAATTAAAACCAGTTATAAAACATTATATACAACTTAATTGCAAATTTGTGAGTATATAGAAAACACCAAAATATTAATTGTGGTTATCTTTTGAAGATACCATTATGAGTGACTTTTACTTTCTTCTTGGTCCTTTTCTATATTTTCCAATTTTTCTTCAATGAGCATATACTGAATTGCAATAAAAAATTACTTTATAATATTAAATCTTAAAAAAATAAAATTTCTGAAGCCAAATCTAAATTACTTGCTATGGAAAATTATTTTATATATGGGCTGGGCATGGTGGCTCATACCCATAATCCCAACACTTTCAGAGGCTGAGGAAAGGGGAGCAGGGAGGGATGGGGATTGCTTGAGGCCAGGAGTTCAAGACCAGCCTAGTCAGTATAGCAAGACCCCAACTCTACAAAAACTAAAATTAGCCGGGTGTGGTGGCACATCCCTGTAATCTCAGGTACTCGGGATGCTAAGGTGGCAGAATAGCTTGAGCCCAAGAGTTCAAGGCTGCAGTAAGCCATGATGGTATACTCCAACCTGGGCAAGATGGCAAGACCCTGTCTCAACAAAATAAAAAATAATTTAAAAATAAAGAAAATTATGTCAATTATAATGCATTTTCTTATAACGAATTTTTTGTATATGCATTCAACTCCCTTAGTGGCAAATTTTTGAAAAAGTGTCTCAGTAGAACACAATCCTATAATCCCTTATCTTGCCAATTAAGGCAACAAAAACAAGGAAATGTGTTTTAGCAATCAGTTCCCTTTAAAGAGATTTTCAAATCAAAGCCCCCAATTCACGTAACTCTACTAGTCCCATAATATTCATATGGTCTACCACCAAGGCACAGCATACTCTCTGTAGTTACCACAATCGCTGACAGCAATGTCCTCATGGGGGCCTCCTTTTGCCTCCACATAGGCCCACAGCTGACATATCTATCCACATCCAGTGCATACAGCCCAACTCCTACCTTTCTGGCACAAGCACAGAAAAACACCTGATAAGTCAAGTGTTGCAGCAGAAACGAGATGTAGACTCTTTTTTTTTTTTTTGCCTTTTTTTTTTTTTTTTTTTTTGAGATGGAGTTTCGCTCTTGCTGCCCAGGCTGGAATGCAATGGCATGATCTCCACTCATCGCAACCTCCGCCTCCTGGGTTCAAGTGATTCTCCTGCCTCAGCCTCCCAAGTCACTGGGATTACAGGCATCCACCACCACGCTCAGCTAATTTTCGTTATTTTTAGTAGAGATAGGGTTTTGCCATGTTGGCCGGGCTGGTCTCTAACTCCCAAGCTCAGGTGATCCACCCACCTCAACCTCCCAAAGTGCTGGGATTACAGGCATGAGCCACCGTGCCCGGCCGAAATCTAGACTCTTGATTCCCTGTGTGACTTTGGGCAGATCACATAATCCCTAAATATAAAATGGAAGTACTTTTGTCAGCATAGTACATCCTTTAACATTTTATGGTGTTACGGATCTACAAAACAGGCACCCAATATTCCACTCACTTCTGGCACAGAATTAAAGAAATGAAAAAATAAGGACTTCTTAAAAGGATATCTTTAAGGGTCCAGTATTCAAAGACAGTGATCAATCTCAAGTGATTAAGAAAGAGAAAGCTCACACACATCTTCATGCTTCTTATAGTACCCTGAGAACAGAGGCAGGAAGACTAATGGAAACCTCCATTAAGACAAGCTGGGTCTACAATATGAGCACAACTCCAGGTAAACCCATTCACGGTACAAGACTCCAATTTCAGGGGAGATTCATTTATACCCCTCTTTTGCCTTACCAGGCATAGCTTTACACATGCAGAACCAATCCTAAAGTTGTGAACCTTGGAAGCAGCTGAGCATAAAGATATGAAAGCCACCTTCTCAGCTGTATAAATGACCAAGATCACACTAAGGTCTCCTCTGAGTTCTGGTAAACTGCTACCCTCTGATAGTGATCGTCTTTTATATCATTTGCATTATTTTTATCATTTCTTTAAATCTCCGTTTATGTTGTTGCATTACAGTTTCAATTACATAAACATTGAGAAACATACACACACCCTAACTAGGGAAGTAACTGAATACTATTCCAAGGGTAGTTATATTTCCAGCTTATGAGAAATCACTCAAGCAGGTGGACTGCCTCATAAATATATAATAGGCCTCTCGCCTTATGTCTCATTTTGACTCCATTCAACCTTAAGTACCTATCATTTGCACCACCTAAATGAAGGCAATGCAGAAGATACGGCAATGAGGAAAAGGATACCCACTGCCCTAAGGGATGTATGCAAGTATATTCACACACAAAGAATACGAAATGTCAGAGGAGATATAAAATGCTTTCTGAGCTCCATGGAGTAAATCATCTCCACAGGCCTGGTGAAATATAAAAAATTTTTAAAGCTATCATGAAAAAATTATTTGAGATGAGCCTTGAAATGAATATGACAATGATACTATTGGTTAATTAAAATCTACTGAGCAATAAAAACATACCAGGTACCATGTCTGGTATTTTTGCATAAATTACAAATATTTAGCCTCATGTTACAGGTAAGGACACTGAGGTTTGGACAGTGATTTGTCCAATGTCAAAAAGCTGGTCACAGGAATGAGATCCCAACTGAGGTTGGCCTACTCCCAAAGTCCACACCTTAAACCTTAACAAATGACAGTGGAGGGAAGAGTAAACTGGAAGAATAGCTGAGAAGGAAGAACAGTAGTGGGAAAGGCAAGATCAGAGAGGAAGAACCAGGGCAGTAAAACCGACAGAAACTGGCTCATCATTTGACCCAGCAGCCTCCTTCTCAGGAGACATTCTGGGGATAGGAGCAGAAATATGGTCATACATTCCAATGTCAAGGTCAAGTAATGAACACTCTTGAGAAAAAACGTAATAGAAAGCCAGTGTCCTCATAATGTTTAATATGTATAAGAAGATATACAAACTCTCTCCTAATTCCATTGAGATTTAAAAATTAGGCATTTTCACCAGCTTACCACCTAAGCTCTGGCCAATACAACCTGTCACCAACAAGATTTAAGGATCTGCTAACCTATTGGCCTGTATAACCCTAAAATGATCAAGTGAAAGTATACTTTTAGAAGCAGACAATGTCCACATAGCACACAAATCAACAACAGAACCAAGAGAAACTTTCTGACTTCTCTGACAGTGGCTACAACTATCCTTATATTTTTAGTCTAGGGTAGCATATTGCTTGGGTTGTGAATAAAGATACATGTAGAGACACCATCATGGAAAACTGTACCCCCTGTAATTATGTGCTTTCCCTTATGAATCCACTCCACCTATTTTCTTTCCTGTATATGACATCTTTCACATTCTCATTTCTAGTTCCAATTTCTTCTCCAAGATCCCAATTCTCATTTAGACACATGTGATAGACATTAATAGGACTTACAAATGTCTCCTTCTTGAGTACAAAAGCACTTCACTACTCTGCAATAGGCAGGACCACGTGACTCGTTCTGACCAATGGAATGTGTGCAATGATGAGCACCTCTCCGTCACCGAGGTGGGAAAGCCCCTGAGCAGTGCTCCCATGACTCTTCCCCTCCTGCTGCTAGAGATAACAGAGGATGGGAGCCACAAGATTGAAGCTGACTGAGTTGCTGCAGGAAGGACAGCTGACCTAACGTATCTCCCAGGGACATACAGGGAACTGCAAGAGCAAGAAATATACTTGTGTTGTGCTAATCTCCACTGATGTGGGGTTGTTTGCTACCATACCACAGTGCAGCCCAGCCTGACTGGTAGAACACGCTCAGTGGCTACCCCGAGGATAGCACAATACCACCCAGAATCACATTCTCCACCTTCTTCCAACTAAATTCAGAGAAGCCTACAAACCTTCGATTTTGGTTAACCCCAGAATCTTAGATTCTACCCCTTTCCTTTGCACCCCTAGGCCCATAGGAAGCAAATGCACAGAAGCAGTCTCATAAATTTTTACTGATGATGATGAAAGTCTTCAGCAAAAGTCAAATTGCTTTTAATAAGTTAGATTTTTTTTAAGTGATGGAAATACAGAGACCACCAGAAAAACACGTATTTTTGGGGAAAAAGCTCACCTATGAAGGTAGATGTATTCTTAGATATATGTAACTTTGAAATCTTTTTCTTACTATAAGAAACTAATGTAAAGCCTGGCGTGGTGGCTCATGCCTGTAATCCTAGCACTTTGGGAGGCCAAGGCGGGTGGATCACCTGAGGTCAGGAGTTTGAGACCAGCCTGACAAACATGGAGAAACCCCGACTCTACTAAAAATACAAAATTAGCTGGGCGTGGTGGTACATGCCTGTAATCTCAGCTACTCACTCGGTTGGCTGAGGCAGAAGAATCACTTGAAGCCAGGAGGCAGAGGTTGGAGTGAGCCAAGATCGCGCCACTGCACTCCAGCCTGGGCAACAAGAGCGAAACTCCGTCTCAAAAACAAAAGACGAGAAAGAAACTAATGTAATTAGGCTGGGCGTGGAGGCTCACGCCTGTAATCCCAACAGTTTGGGAGGTCAAGACGGGCAGATTACTTGAGGTCAGGAGTTGGAGACCAGCCTGGCCAACATGATGAAACCCAGTCTCTACTAAAAATACAAAAACTAATCAGGTGTGGTGGCAGGCACCTGTAATCCCAGCTACCCAGGAGGCTGAAGCAAGAGATCTTGCTTGAGCCTGGGAGGCAGAGGTTGCAACGAGCCAAGATCACCATTGCATTCCAGCCTGGGTGACAAAGCGAGACTATATCTCAAAAAAAAAAAAAAAAAAAAAAAAAAAAAGAAAAGAAAAGAAAAGCTCATGTAATTAGAAAACTCTCAATTCTCACCCATGCTGCAAAAATGGCACACCAACTCTGAAGACATCAGTTGATAAAATGGGCAAATATATGCACTTACTTCTTTTAAGGGTCATACTACCACTACTGTGAACATACTGGAAACTGACACTTTTCACAAGTATCACCTGCAATTTTAAAAATTAAAAGTGCAAACCCAAAGAATTGCAATGCAAATATCAAAAGTTCACCTCAAAGGTCATTTATCACCATTTTTTTCCCAGCCCTTCTTGAAATGCTGGCTCAGAGAACTGCTATGAAAGAAAATATGTTGTGGTTTCATTAAAATTTCTAGCTTAGAGATGTTGCAAACTTATCAGTTCCTGGATCATACAAGCTACACACACATCAAGGCACCTACTCCCACTGGTTAAGCAAACTATCAAACTTTGTGGTTTTGTTTTGTTTTGAGACGGAGTCTTGCTCTACTGTCCAGGCAAGAGTGCAGTGGCATCATCTCAGCTCACTGCAACCTCTGCCTCCAGCGTTCAAGGAATTCTCCTGCCTCAGCCTCCCGAGGAACTGGGACCACAGGCACCTGCCACCACACCTGGCTAATTTTTATATTTTAGTAGAGATGTGGTTTTGCCAAGTCAGCCAGGCTGGTCTCAAACTCCTGAACTTAAATGATCCTCTCAGCCTCCCTAACTGCTAAGATCACAGATATGAGCCACCACACCCAGCCGCAAACTTTGAATAACGGATAAAAAATCTGAACTTGTGAAAATCTTTAATCTCCTCTTTGTTTTCAGCAGGAACACTAGAGAAAAGACAATCTACACAAAATAATATACAATTTAATTATAATTTAACTTGTCTTTCTCTGAAATAAAGCAAAAAAAATGCTCATCAAAATTTCTGTGGTGAGTTGTCATTATACGGTTAAAAAGAGAAAGTACAATGTATTCGCCCATTTTCTCTATTTACCTAATCACAATGAACAAACTGAAAGTTTAGTTCCTCTAAATCCAACTTTAAAATCTTGCACCCTCAATATTCTAGGGCAAAAAAATTATTAACTAGCTATAAAATAGACAATAAAAATATTTTAACTTAGATTCACCCAAAAGGCAAAGAATGACTGTTATCTCTCCCACCTCATCTATCTCAAGAGTGTTACTAAACATGGGTGTATTGCCCAACTTCCCTGCTCCACACAAGTATAGACTGCAATTGGAGTGACTGTTCTTCATTTCAAACACATGAGTCAAGAGGAAGTAGTATTAATTATTTATTGGTCAGCACACATTCATCAGGTACTCACCACATATGTGCACCTGTTACAAGGGTCAGAAAATTTCTATTCTAGAGTTTACCAGAGTTCACCAACCTTGTGAGGAGACAGGCCAGCAGTTCAGCCTTCTCAACCATGCTTTGTGCCTTCAACCTCCAAACCAGTGAGTTCTGGGTAATATTTGATGGTAGGAAGTATTCCTGCCTTAAAGATGGGACTTTATATCTGCATCTGCCTTCCAATTTATTCTTATATTTTAATTTTTCTTGGTTGTCAGTAGCAAACATATCATCTACTTGATAAAGCATCATCAACACCCTGTCTTACGTCTCTGAGGAGCTCATGAGAGAAATCTGTACCAGTCACCGTGCAAGAGTGGAAAATAACCTATCGGTGTAGCTGTGTGCAAACACCACCTCCTTCTGCACAGGGCGTTCATGTATAAATTCCTATGCCTGGTTCTGAAAGTAAAATTCTGACACAAACACTCACTGGTTCTCTTATCAACTAAGTCTATACCATAATCAGCATGTGGGTAAGGTGCTGGGAACTCTTGGAGAGGTGGTAGCTAACTGCCCCACTCTGTCACAGTTACTTTCAAAAATGACTTATTGATCATTATCCATTTTAGTTTCAGAGAAAGAATGAGACATCTCAGTTGGAACTAACATCCAAAAGGAACCTGAATGGCACCTTTAAAAAATATCTCACCCAGTCATCCAGAACCTTTGCTTCTCTCACTTTAGAAGAGGTGAAAGAAGAAAGCTCCAGTCGTAAATTGAAGGCCTTCCTGTTACCGTCCTTTACAGAAACAAAAGCAGCTTGTCAGGTGAAGACTATCTGAATACCTCGTGCTTAGTAAACAGACCAGACGGGGATTCAGTGGAGTGTTTGCATAAGGAAGCTATGGAAGCTTACTGTTCTTAAGAGTGTTTCCTCCCCATCTCACCTGCAGGGAAAAAGCACCGACTTCCTGCCCAACCTTAAGTACAGATCAACAAGCCCTCCTGAATGAAGCTGCCTGTTCTGACCCACCTCTCCACATTGCCTTGGCCAACCCTCCTGACCCTGTGCTCCTGGGAAAATTACTCAACCTCTCTGAGCCATCTGAGATGTGAGAAACTTCAGTTAAATGTCTGAAGAGGGCTCACTGGTATAACCTGGTAACTGTTTAGAGCATGCCTCAAAGAGCACTAAGCTGCAAAGAACTCATTCCATGCTCCATGACTAACCTTAACCCAGGCATTCACAATTTGAAATGTGTTCATAGCATAGCCCTGTAAACTTCAGGTAAAGGTCACATTTCAGACCTTTTCTTTAAAACAGTAAATTATGTAATAGTAAGTTACACGTGAAGACACTGCTTACAACACATCATATCATGACCAATACAGCCTAAGGGTCCTCCGATCATCCTCTCCCTCTTGGGTTCCTTGTAAATGTTTCCACTGTTACTGGTTTGGTATATCTCTTTCTAGTCCTTTTTCCTAGCCATTTATACATATATCCTTGAAACCACAAAAAAGATAAAGCATAAGAGTGTAGACTCCAGGACAGTCATTATGGAGGAGAATCCACCTCTGCCAATATTTAGTCATATTAAATACATAAATACCCCATGATCCATTCATCATCCTGTTGCTTGAAGTGTCTCCCAGTGACTCGGCCCACAGATCCATGAGGGCATGTTCACAGATGTTCCCTGCAACACTGTGTGTGGAAACTGGGAGTTGCAAGAAGAGATAAGGAAACCCATGGTGACAGCAAATGTCTAGATACACACAGCAAGGTAGATGCATGGATTAATCACAAGAATATAGCGCTGAATTTAAAAAGTGAGAAATACTAAGTGCTAGAGCACAAAACTATTTGCATAGATTTTAAAATACACAAATCTCATCTGCCATAATAACCACATACCTCAAATGATTGCCATGAAATAGGGTAAAACATGAAAATAGTCCCTGTCATGTGTTAAGCACTTAGTAAATATTCACTATTGTTAGATAAAAATATGTTCACAGTATACTATAAACTTTCTATTACAAAACTTCATTTATCACATCATCCTTTCTCCTCAAGTGCTTTCTTCCTATTAAAAAAAATACAGAGAACCAGCCTGGGCAAAATGGCAAAACCCTGTCTCTACAAAACACACAAAAATTAGCCAGTAATGGTGATGTGTGCCTGTAGTCCCAGCCACTCAGGAGGCTGAGGTGGGAGGATCACCTAAGCCCAGGTGGTGGAGGTTGCAGTGAGCCAAGATCACACCTCTGCACTCCAGCCTGGCCTGGGTGACAGAGCCAGACCCTATCTCAAAAAAAAAAAAAAAAAAAAAAAGTATAAGACAAATTGGAACACCATGTGAAAAACTGCATAGAGCAGTTAACTTTGGGGGGAATGTTTATATGTTTTTAGCTTATTTTCCTTGCTTGCTCATATTTCCATAAAGAATATATATGACTTTAGAATTTTCTTTAATCCTTAAAGTTCCTTTCAATATGGTTCATGACTGAAAATTAGAAACATCCTAAAAATCCATCAATGGCTAAGCAGTTCAATTGTGGTATATACAAATAGTAGAATATTCTATAGCCACTTTTTGTCAACCTGATAAATAGTATAATGTTGTGTGGGAAAAGGCAGGCTCTGAAATCACCCGCGTGAAGACCTGAGGGGCCGGTGGACAACAGTGGTGGAGCAGCATGGACTCTAGAGCCAGTGTGCCCACCTCCACATCCTACCCTGCCACGCAATCCCAGGCAAGTCACTCGGTGTCCCTGAGCCTCAAGCCTCATCTGCAGAACAGGGTGATGACAGTGTCTGTCTCATGGGGTTGCTGTAAGCAAATGTGAAAGATGTCATAAATAACAACAACCGCAACAACAAAAACACAAGGTCCACTAAAAAGTGGGCCCATGTTATCTACATAAATTAAATCTCAACAAAGACTGATTTGAAAATGCACGCACACATGCAAAAGATCACATATTGTTCAATTCCATTTATACTCTGGATAGTATCTGGAAAGATCACATATTGTTTAATTCCATTTATATTCTGGATAGTATATCCAGAATAGGTAAATCTTAGAAACAGGTGGCTGCCAGGGGTTGGGAGAAGGGAAAATGGAGAGTAACTGTTTCATGGTATGGGGAACGGTGGAAATGTTTTGGAACTAGACACAGGTGGTGGCTAAACAACATTGTGAATGTACTAAATGCCACTGAATTGTTCATCTTAAAGGGATAATTTTATCTTATGTGGATTTCACCTCAGAAAAAGAAGCATGTAAAACAGTAATATGTTTTACAAGATATATACAAAGGATATACATAAATATTCAAAAGGTTGACTACAGGGGAAAGGAATGAGTAAGGGAATAAGGATAAAAGAAAGTCAAGAAATAATGTTACACAGGGTAATTCTGAAAAATGTCCTGCCCAGACCACTGAAAACTGTGTGCCGCGAACTGAGGTAAGATTTTCCTCTACACTGGAAATCCAAAAGACTGCATTGGTTTGCTGCCCCTTCTTGGCAGCCACTCTATTCTTCCTTTTGTCATTTGCTGTTTTTACCCAGTAGTATATATCTTGGAGCTCTCTTCATATTAGTACATACCATCTTTTATCAGTCTCTTTTACAGCTCTAAGGATGTACCATGATCCACATGTTTTCAACACAGTATTTGCACTGACCTTATATAATATGCCAATGAATGAAGGTTTCACAATGAAGGATCAAAAATGGCTTGCAAGGGTGTGTGCCAAAAACAAAAGCCCTATTCTGAAATAAGTTAAAATTGTAAAGTTATTTTTTATGCATCCTTCATAGTCAGACTGCTCCCACAAACCACTGGCATTACCAAACGGCCAAGACTCCAATCATACCCTCCCCCCATTTCCACATCCTCCAAACTGAGGTTGATTTAATTTGATTTTACAGGGGAGAAAAAAAAAGTTAGCTGGATAAGAGTTCATTGTATGGTTCTTTGCTCCAAGATGACCCTTCCATAAGCCCCGTGACCACCTGGCCTGGCTGTTTGGTATTAAGTTTAAAGGCCTGGAATTAGTTCAGAGAATACACAGGGCGTTAGTAATAAATAAGTCCAGGAAGCTCACCTTGGACCTTCTGACTCCTCCAACTACCATGCTAAAAACTCTACTTTTGCTGGATCTGTTTCCCAAATCCCAAACATCAACATGTCACCTGCTCAAATACAGTGTATCTAATAGAGTTCTCTGAGACTTTGTTTTCATCAAAATAAACTAAAATGCTGCCCTTTTTAATAATTAGTCACGAATGTCAGTTGCCTCAAGGTGACACAGGAGAAACAAACCTGACATTTGTAAAGGAACAGCAGCTGGAAAGAATCAGACAAGAGGAAAGGGGGAAAATGGAAACATTCCTGCCTGGGGTAGGTAAGGAATTGTATTTTAGAAAACCTAAAATAGCCTTTTATCAGAGGTGGGATAAAGGTCATCACCATGGACCATGGTACTGGGGTAGAGGACAAAGCCACCTCTGAAGTGCACCTCACCCTGCTCTCTAGGGACCGGCCAGAGAGTGGGGTCTGTGAAGGTGCAAAGGGTGATCTAGCATCTCTAAGGACTGCGCAGTTATGCAATACAATTATGTTTTTACACAGCATCCCTCCCACAGGACATTCCAATAAGCTTGACAAAGGAAATCATTCATGCATTGGGTAAAAGCAATGTGAGGAGAAACCTCATACTGGGAGAAGAAAGACAGGAAACAGAGTTCAGATATGGACAGGTCTCCCGGGCGCTGCCTCCTTAGGCCTGCAAATCCCAACCCAATATAAGGGGCAATGGGAGAAATGGGCAAGGTGACCTGACCAGAGGTACATGGAAGGTAAGGACTGAGTTAAATCCGAGGGAGACAGACGAAGGCTTCCTGTCTCCCAGAGAAGGTATGTCTTCACTCTTGGCAAAGACAGAATCATCTTCTGTCAATCGACTTGAGGTCGGTTTGGGATTTTTTGTTTTGTTTGAGGCCAGCTATTTACTCTACTTGTTAAATAAGAAACACAAGTAGCAAAATATTTTCCTAATTTACGACTTAGCAGCCTAATTTATTTTGACAAAAAGAGAAGCATGTCTGCACACCAAGGCAAAAGTTGTATTTGGCTGTTTGAAGATCTCCTTGGCATTCCTGCAAGAAATTCCTAGGTTTGGACAGTCCAGGAGAAGGGACTAAATGTCTCTTTTTAGTGACGTGAGTCATCTAATGAAGTGGCAAATCGCCATCCTCAGCTTGAGCAAACCTGACAGAAATACGAGTTTTTAGGCAGAGAAACGTTGTTATAAGCCACCTTCAAAAGAAGACATTATTCGTGTGCTTTCAACTTTCTAAAGCCAAGGCTAATGCCACCGCCACACCTCTTAGGCACGGATGATCTCATGAACAGCAGCGGACTTTCATCTCCTGAGAGGTCTTGGTTACCGGCTCTGCGCCAGGCACTCCCCAGCTTGGTGACGATCTGCATACCTGCCCCTTTCCCATACCAGGAAGCTTTACCCAACCAACCTGCTAGGACCAAGGCTTTTTAAAAAGTCAGCCCAGGAGCCCAGAGAGGTGCTGGTTGGAATATGGTGAGATCTAGCCCTAGGTTCTCAGCAGAAGCAGACATGTTCTGTTGGGAAAAGGAGACTTTGCTCAGACCTGTCAGGGTTGTATTTCCACAAGCCAGTATCTTATGGACATGAATAAACTAACAAAACCAAAATCAGTGATTATGTGTTTCCCTGCAGCTCTACCTGTGTCTTCAAAAGCATCCTACTCTCCCATGTTATTGAAGAACCTTCCACAAAGGGTGCCTAGAAAGTAATGAGTCTGAATTCCTTAAGTCACACAGGGAACGTGTTCCATTACAGCTCCACCCGGTAGAATTTCCTATGGACCTTCATTATTGGAAGAAGAGATTCATATTCAGCATGAATTAGAAAACCCCAATTTCTATCAATAAGAAAAAGGCCAGTCTCTGGATGCAGGAAGGGGAATACTCTGTTTACTTATCATAACCTTTATTACCTTCCTATACCACAGAAATATAGATCTGGAGAAATCAAAGAATCATATAAACTGACATTTCAGAATATTTTTATTATGTGAGGATCACAGATTATCCTATCCTTGGCCCCACTTCCCACAAAAGAAAAAATATATACAGTTGCCCCTCAGTATCCACACGGGATTGGTACCAAAATTCATGAATGCTCAAGAACCTTGTATAAAATGATGTAGTATTTGCATATGGCCTATGCATATCTTCATGTGTACTTTAATCATGTCTAGAGTAATACCTAAGACAACGTAAATGCTATGTAAATAGTTGTTACACTATAACGTTTAGGAAATAACGGCAAGAAAAAAGTGTGTACATGTTCCGTACAGACGCAATCATCCATTTTTTTCCAAATATTTTCAATCTACAGTTAACTGAATCCACAAATGCAGAAGCCATGGACATGGAGGACTGACTGTATATGTATTTAATAGTCAAAGCCAGCCCTAGAAACATAATGTCCTATGGAGGGGAGGAAGAAAAAAGCATAACTACTGATTCTAAGATCACATCCATGTTATCACGATTTAGACAGAAATAGCCTCCTAGCAGTAAATCACTAAAAGTCTCTCTATTTTGAAAGTACTAAGATATGTAGGAATCATACAAACTTCTTTTAACACCATGTCACCATTAAGGAGGCAATAAATGGAAATTACTGGCATGACTTTTGCTAACAGGAATTGTAATGGAGAAAGAATTTAAACAGAACTAAACCACATAAATTGGAAGAGTGTTCCCAGATAACCCTGTGCTCTAACAAAGCTTCTCTACTCTGAAACATTGGCACTGCAGCTGTCACTTGCCAAGGCCCATGGGACAGCAGAGGTGAATGTACAAATTAGACAAGTAAGTTGTAAAGAACCACAAAAGCTCAGAAAATTCCCCAAAAGAATATGTTGGGAAAGTTCACTTTCGCAGTGTTCAACATGTATCATCTTTTCCGCAGAGCTGACTGGACAAAGTCCTACCATCAAAAATAGTGACCATGGGGCACAGCACCACGCATACCAGAGTCAGGTCATAGGACAGCGGTACTTGCGTCAACTCCTCTCCCACTTCTCTAAGCCAAACGCTCAACCAAGGCGGGTTTGCTACAGCAAAGTCACCTAAAGAACATGACTGTACTGAGACAAACTCCTGTGATTTTGCCTCTGAGTAGAAAGGCTCAGAGACAAAATCGAAACAGTGTCACATCTTTCCAAAAGTAATTCCAGCCATAGAGACCAAAGAGAAGACCACAGAATACACTCCTCCCCTACTCCCCAAAAAATCAAGTGTAAGAAATAAAAGTAGATTCCAAAAGGTCTCAACTCTGAAAAAGGCATGGGGGAGCCTGAATTAAACACAGAGAAAGCTATTAGGAGAGTCAAAAGATTGACAGAAGTTCATGCAGCCATTCAACAAATTAACAACCAGCTCCTAACAAGTGGTATGAACCGTGTTAAATCTTACTCATGACATAAAACTCAGGACAGGAATGCTTCTTATTCTTCAGGAACTTAAAAAGCTACCACAGGAAACAAGCTATAATTATGCGCAAGCTGCTGCATTACACAGCTACAGGTGATTTTCCCTAAGAATCATATGAATCAAGAATTTGGGGTGGGCATTTAGGTTGAACCTTGAAAGATTCACATAATTTGTATATTAAGGAAGAAAAAGTGAGACGATAGCACTCTAAAAAGTAGGCAGGGGGCCGGGCACGGTGGCTCACACCTATAATCTCAGCACTTTGGGAGGCCAAGGCGGGTGGATCTCAAGGTCAGGAGTTCAAGACCAGCCTGGCCAGCATGTGAAACCTCATCTCTACTAAAAATACAAAAATTAGCCAGGTGTGGTGGTGGGCACCTGTAATCCCAGCTACTCGGGAGGCTGAGGCAGGAGAATCGCCTGAACTCAGGAGGTGGAGGTTGCAGTGAGCCAAGATCGCGCCACTGCACTCCAGCCTGGGTGACAGAGTGAGACTCTGTTTCCCAAAAAAAAAAAAAAAGTCTTCAGATATTTTTGGTGTGTTCAGATACTTCCCACATACACTTAACTCTCGATTTGTTGCTCAAAAGCCTAGCAGAATACAGATAAGTCAGGTACTATGGGGACTTTCTACCCTGGACAGAAGAGGTCTCTATCTCCGTCCACTTCCTCAGGGAAAGGGAGGCTTTTCTGTGACTTCTTTTACTTCCTTCCCTCCTACTAAATCACAGAGAGTTGTGTGTAGGTCTCCTCTATCCCTCTATTGGCCAAACCTAATGCCAGTCAGACAGATGCCCTTAGCTAAAGAAAGAGAAAACATATCTAACCCATTCCTGACCTTCTCTCCAAGTGGTCTGGGGCAAGCAGGCACTCCTCTCAGTGCAACAAAACTCTGGTCTCACAACTGCTCTCCTACCAATCTCAGTGTTGCCTGATGGTCCAGGTTTAGGAACTTAAAAGGCAAATCAACATTTAAACAGATGAGACTGTGTTCACAACTTCATAGATGCCTTCCAGGCCCTCACAAGTTACCTCAATATTAAAAAGCAGACATCAAATTCCTTTCACCTACTTTTCTTGCTTTCATCTATTTTTTTTTTTTTTTTGCAAATTTTGATTTACAAGTTTACTTTAAACTTTATCATCCAAGCATTATTTGCTCATCTTACTATAGAATGCACCTTGAAACATAATGGCAAGTTGTGAGGTATTGCACAACGAAAGAGATGAAGAGCCTTCCTTTGCTTGAGTATTTGAATAACGATGATAATCAAAGTTGTTCTTTGTTAATAAATTTTAATGTGAATAATATATACATTTATAAATAGAGACAAGGGTCTCACTATGCTGCCTAGGCTGGTCTCAAACAGCTGACCTCAAGCGATTCTCCTGCCTCAGCCTCCAAAGTGCTGAGATCACCAGCATGTGCCAATAATGAAAGGAAACTAAACAACTCAGTTAGCAACAGCAACAAATGCCCACCAAAGCTGAGAACTTCTCTGCTGAGAAGCAACACACAAGTACTGAATATGCTGTTGGTTTATCTGGTGAGAGTTCTCCTGGGGCAAAGAGAAAACCACTCTAAGCAGCACAGCATAATGGTTAAGAGCGGACTTAGGGACTCTGGAGAGAGAGGAACTCGATTTGACCCTAGCAAATATTTTAAATCTTCAGCTTCATTTTCTTCATTGGCTTGATATCAGTATTAAATGAAATGTGCATGTAAAAAGTACTTGGCAGAGCAGCAATTAATACAGCACTGATAGGTGGAAGAGATGACTAACAACATGGATACAGCTCTCTTCTCCCAAAGAGACACGTATAGTCAACTCCAAAAGAGATGTCAAAATCAAAGGCAAGTCATTTCAATTGCATCAAGAAAAATATTCCGTAAAATCAAAGGCAATATTTCCAGGGAAATTTTGGTTCCTAACAGTTCTCCATTAAATGCTTGCTTAGTTTCTTCTGGATGAAATAAAAAACTTTTTGTCCAAGAAAATATAATTGAACATGTGTCCAAATGAGGAGATTAAGATTATACACACTGCCCTCACTTTCAGTTAAATACCACTTTCAATTAAATCTAGACTGCATTGCAGGGGTCATTTTTTTAAGGTGAGTCACTTCATTTAGTATTTTTCCAGTAAAACGTAGAAATCTTTGGCTTCAAATGCTGATCTAGGAGACAGAGTCAGAAATAATGGTGATTCCTTTTGTTTCCTGGGTCAGTTTCTTTTGCATTGCCGTAATTCATTTACTTGTTAAGTCATACTGAACTGCTGGTGATTTCAGAACAGGAAGGCAAGTGAACACATGAGCAGGATGATGGGAAGTAAAAAATTCCACTATAACCAGGATACCTTTGTTCAAAGGCACAATTCTATTAAATTCACATCCTGTGGTCATTTGTTAAGTTCTTGGAACAATGGTAAATTTAGTTACTGGATACAACAAAAAAACCATTGTTTCTTTTCGTTATTTCTCTTCCTTGTTGAAAGTTTAAACATTGTCTCAGAGTCCAGAGTTTACATACAAGCTAGAACATGATGTTAATACATGCATATCAAAAAACAAATACACACACACTTACATGTACATTCAGTTAGTGTTAGCATTTAACCCATGTTTGTATAGGCAGCACTAAACTTCAAAAACTTTTTATGAACAAAATTGTGAAGTTTCAGGAAAACATTAGTTCTCTCTCTCACTACTAGTCTATCTTGGAACAAGACAACTAGTCTGCAAGACAGAGTGGATGGCTGGAATTTCCAAGTTGGAAGTGAAATCCCTTCTTTTAGGATCAACAGTAGAGCTATATAACATGCTATTGATGAAAGATAGAAGGACTTTGGAGATGGAACGATTAGTTACACACCTCCACCAGAGGACTGCCTCACACGGCATAATCATTTCCCTGTTTCTCTCCTGCACACTTTCCAAGTTCCTCAAGGTGAGACCACAAAGGGCGCTTCTTCTTTGGATTACCAAGATGTAGCAATGCCGGCACTCACCGGAGCGCAAGAAAGACCAAATACAGAGATAGAGGATAATTAACTCATCGTCTAGTCAAGAAAAAGCAGGGAGATTCAAATTCTGACCTTCAGCCAGCTCACAGTTGCTCAGGTCTTTCTAAAGAAAAGACTCTCCACTCTTTCGACCCTGTTTCACGATTTAACAAGTATGGATCCGCTTTCTCTAACATGGAAGGAAGACCTTTCCTAACCCACACAGCGCCTTGCACTACCAGCCAGGAGATGACAGGCATGTTTACAGAGTAGTGTATTTGCATCGTTTTTCCTTCTTTTAAATGTCTAACAGTCTGCTGTTTTGGCTGAATATTCTAGTCTGGTTTCAATGGTGGGAAGCACATGAGCGAAACGCTACAGTGTTTTCACTTGGTGTAGGAATCTCTCTCCCCACTATAATGAACTGTGAGTCCACTGCCAGAATGCTTCTGTGCTCTTTTCAGCTGTCAGTACTTTAGCATTAATGCTAATAACTTTTCTAAACCTCCCAATGTCCCCATCATTGCTCCGGAGAGACGACAGGCCATGAGGATTGCTGCTTTATGCAACTTATTTTATCAATTGCATTTGTAGGTACTTTGTGTGATAGAAGAAAGAATGAGAGGAGTAGCAGAGGGTATTTTTAGAAGATACCTCATCTCCTCATATTTTCTGAGCCTTTTTACCAATGTAGTAGCATTAATTATTTTGAAGACACATAAAAAGTGGTTTGGAATGTAAGCATTTCCGTTCATGATTTCCCTGTATGTGAAATGTTTAAGTGCTTAAGCTACCATAAGATTAATCCTTTTTTAACACCACAAAACCAGTTAGAGGATAAATATGTAAAAAGTAATCATTAAAATATAAGGTTTGAAAAGAGAACTTTTATCTATCCTAATTATCCTATAGGAGGTGCTTAATTAATGTTTATTGCATGACAGTGAATTCTCTAGTCAGTGAATTCTCAATTAGCCATACCAATGGAAGGGTACACTGATGTGGAAAATATAAATAACAAAAGCCTTCACACACTGAGTACTTTCCACGTAAAACAGGGACAATAACACCTGTCCATTGGGTTGCTGTATGGACTACATGAGCTAACTGTGAAATGCATTTAGCCTAGGAGCTGACAAGTAGTAACAACTCCTCAGTGCTAACCGCTATTATCATAATCATCATTGTCATTTTCTGTGTATTACACATTCATGATCTTTAAACCTTAAAACAACCCTGCAAGGCCAATATGATGATCCAGATTTGGTCCTGAAACACCACAAAGCACAATGAGGCCACTAAGTAACTGACTCTCAGTCACAAATCTAGCAAATGATGCCACTGGGTTCTGAACCAGGGTCTGACTGGAGTTACCTCCAATTGCCAGGTGATGCTACTTTAAAAATAGGGACCTTTCTTCTAGAAATTCACTTCTTGGCCAGGTGTGGTGGCTCACGCCTGTAATCTCAACACTTTGGGAGGCCGAGGGAGGCGGATCACTTGAGGTCGGGAGTTCAAGACCAGCCTGGCCAACATGGTGAAACCCGTCTCTACTAAAGATACTAAAAAATTAGCCGGGTGTGGTGGTGTGCACCTATAATCCCAGCTAATCAGGAGGCTGAGGCAGGAGAATCACTTGAACCCAGGAGGCGGAAGTTGCAGTGAGCCGAGATTGCACCACTGCACTCCAGCCTGGGTGACAGAGTGAGACTCTGTCACAAAAAAGAAAAAGAGAAAAGAAATTCACTTCTTGTCCTGAAGTTTGAGAATTGTAAACCTAGGTCAGACAGCAAAAGCAGAGGAGGCAAAGAGGACCATAGCAAGGGTGAGGGCTTTGCCAACAGCCACGACTAGGTTCAGATCCAGCTACATGACCTTCAACAGACTGTGATCATCCAAGTCTCTGCCTCCTGATTTGTAAAAATGAGATAATCACACCAACCCTCGCAGGAATGATGAAAGGATCATGCGTAAAGTATGCTGAGTAATTGGTCCAGTCCTCGGCACACAGCAGGTGCTCCATAAGTGTTTGTATCAGAATTATCTGGTCGACCTGAATTGCTTTTAAAAGTCATCGTGGTATGGAGGAAAAAATCCCTCCCAGAATTTTGACTTTGAATATTTTTTCTAAAGCTTACTCTACCTCAAAATATAAAGTAAAATTCTCCCCCAGACTCAAATAACTTCTATTACACATAATTTTTCTTTTGTCATGTATTACTTTAGACACATAAACACAGAAAAATATATTTTGCCTCTGTAAACACAAAGAAAACAATTATATATAGTCATATGTTCTATATAGAATCATATTCACATAAACTTTGGCACTTATAAGGGGAGAAAGAAAAGAGTATAATGAAAATTAAACCAAAATATAAAAGAATAGGAAATTCTTTTAAAAAATCGCTCTCTTGGAGCACTGTTATGCTACAAGATAACTGATGAAGAGGCTCTATACATACATATGTACTGATAATGATGCTGATAATAATGCTGATAAAGACCCATCAGCATTAAAAAAAAAAAAAAAGGATAAACAAGGGGACACAGTCAAAGGGAATATGGTTCAACTGATAATTTAAATCTGGTAATCAGATAAACCATCAAATCTATAATAACATAACAGTAGGAAAATTCACTTCATTATTGCATGAAATGAAAAGTAAAAGAAAGCGCATTTACAAACGCACACTAAGCCAGGCTTTAGGTGATTTTCAACTCTCCACCAAAGCAATCAAATAGAGATTAACATGCCTGTCAGCTGAAACCAGGCTGTCAAAATGAAAGCCTTAAATTACACATGTCCTTACCAAAAAGGATTTAAAAGATTTTTCTCCTAAATAATAAAGAGCACTCCATAGTTTTTAATAAAATAATAATGTTTAATTTTGTATATGTACTAAAAAGGCATTTTTAAGGAGATTAAAATGCAGATTCAAGACCACCAGAAGAAACTTGCCAACACGAAATCAGACCATTTGTATTCATCTCTTCCGAGTATGTTGTTCATTTGTCTTTTACCCAGCAACAATTCCTGCAAAATGATAATCAAAACAGCCTTTTGGTAAACAGGAGCTTAAACACTGCCTCTCAAATCAGATTGCATTTCAAGTGATCTGAAACCAAACTAAGAAAGCACTTTGTGAACATCGTTTTCATTTGAAAAAGTCACAGGGAAACTGCCCTTTGAGGTTCTGAGGGACACAGACACCAAAGTTTAGGACTCAGCAGTTCATGATCACTGACACATCCAACCCTCTGGCCATCATTTTGAAAGTGAAGCAGAACGGGGTTCAGGAGGAAGAGAACAGGGGAAAAAGGGATACTTAATAGTGACTCTCAAGAGGAAAACAAAGCAACCGTGAGAAATCTTCCAGAGGATATTAACAAACTTTCATCTCTGAAACACCAGATCACCAAATACATCATAAAATTTGGGAGGATCAGATTCTCTTCTCCATATCCATGGAGAAGATACTGCTGATAAAACTATTGACATAGGAAAATTAGTTCCTCAAAGAGTATCAGGTTCCAAGTGTATTTTTCAGAATTTTTTCACCATTACATAAACAGGATGAGCTACTTCATAGTACTCAAAATCCAGCAGAAAAGGCAAGACCAGACCATATCTCAGGATTCAGGTATCATTATTTCAGAATTTAAGACAATTTACAACTGAAACTGGGCATAAGATTTCCCGATTTACAATCCATAAGGAAAAAGGGAGGTTCTTCCTAGGGAAGAAAGTTATTTATTGACTCAAAATAATAAACTGCTCTTTAAACACATTGTAAGTATATATTTTAACAAAGAAAGTACATTAGATCAGGATTACATTTTGCTGATTGGGGTGATATGTCGTCTCTGTCTCTTTCTTTCCTTTTAAAGCCAAGTGTCACCTTAGGTGACCAGTTACTTACCTAAGAGTAACATTACATAAAACACTCACTAGTGGTGCCTGCCACACTTGTGATTCCTTCCCAGGCAGGAACTTCTGAGGCTACACCCTTATCCAAAGAGGGTGCCTGAGTTTAGGGCAGTCAGGAGCTCTATGAAGGGACTCGCTAAAAACTAGATTCTCAATCTTTGGGGTTAAGATTGGGAAATAAAGACAGAAGCCAGCAATTAGCAGCCACAATTGTGGCTAACAGGGAAAGAAGAGAGAGGGAGCTATGAATGAGCCAAAATTCTGACTAAGTAGAAACAACATGACAGAGAAGACACGCACAGAGAGTAGATAAGAAAGCCAAGTAAAAACAGCCAGAGAAGCAGGTAGGCATGAACAAAGCAAACACACGCTGACTGGCTAGTTACACTAAGGTTAGAGGATCCAGAATAGTGAGGACCCAAAATTTCCTGCTGCTGAGGCCTTATCCACTTCCCAGTCCATACATAGACATTTCACTGCAATTCCCAAGACCGAGATCCTCAACTTTTCCAGGGATGCTACAAAACCCAGGATTAGGGATGAGATTCCTGTCCCCCTATTCCCACATCTATCTTTATAAAGAATGCCCCATTATTTGGGTTATTTTAGTGAGTCCCTGTTCCTTATCACCTAAAGGGTAGATTAACCAATTTTGTTATATTCTATGATCCAGACTTCTCACCAGTTCAAAAAAATTTTCCATAAATTTGCTCATATGAATAAATTTCATCACACTTCATTTTTTAGACCATAAGTGATGCAACTTTCGTTCCCTAAACTGAGGCGATAATTTTTTTCTTTTCCAATCTACAATTACCCAACCATCCCACCCCACCCACCATTTTCTCCTAACCTTAGATATTTTAGGTCTGGGTGAAATCGGGAATAAGGCAAGATGCCTTCTCACTCTAACTCCCTGTTACCTTTAAGGTCAGTAATGGGAGCAACTAAGCTAGCATTTAATTAGTACAACTGGAAGAAATTTTCACAGTATCTATCAAAAGTATAAATGCAATACCACTGGCCCTAGCCATCTGAAATTCTGGACATCTATCCCACAGAAATAATAAAAACTTGGAAATAATCAATAAGTTCATCAAGAAAGGAATTAGTTAAGTAAATTAAGCTGTACTCATACAACAGAAATGGATCCAGAATAGGTATTTTTAAAGGAGGTGGATCTCTGAGAAATGGCCTGGAATGACAGCTGTGAATATTTATAATGTGTACACTTTACTAAAAATATTTACAGAAAATATACAGAAGTAAAATACCCAAGTAATATATATATTACTTTGAAGAAGTAAAATTTACAGGTTGCAGAACATTATGTATAGTTTCCACATTACATGTAAAATTATTACATTTTGGAAAAATCTTTATATAGATGTATACATAGAAAAAATCTGCAAGGATACACACTAAACTGGCTATACAGCCCATCTCTGGGCAATGAAAGTTGGGAGCTATTTTCATCTACTTGATTCACAAATATTACACATTTGTAACTTAAAAAACTTTTTAAATAAAGACTAGTCATGCCAAAAGCTATTTTGTCCTTTTGTTCTAAATACTATAAAATCATTAAAATTTAGAAGACCACAAAATTCAACATTCATATCATCAAATTAAATTCCTATTCATTTCTCCCACACCCGTATGAAATCATTTAGCTAGCTCTACAAAAAGATACCACATATTTAACTCATCTAGAAAATCCTCACACTGCCAGCTCTAGGTTTGATACGAAGTCACTATGAAATCCAAAAGTCACTACTCTGTTCAAACATATCCACAAACAGTAAGAAAGTTACTGACTCTTAACTTCTCTGTGGCAGAACTTTTTGTAAAACAATTTTTTTTGAGATGGTATAACAGTACATCTCCCTTCCTTCTATTATTTCTAAACTAAAAAAAAAAAAAAAACAAAAAAACTAAAACAGTCTGCTGTGTCGCCCAGACTGGAGTGCAGTGGCGCGATCTTGGCTCACTGCAAGCTCCGCCTCCCGGGTTCACACCATTCTCCTGCCTCAGCCTCCTGAATAGCTGTGACCACAAGTGCCTGCCACCATGCCTGGCTAATTTTTTGTATTTTTAGTAGAGACGGGGTTTCACCGTGTTAGCCAGGATGGTCTCGATCTCTCCTGACCTCGTGATCTGCCTGCCTTGGCCTCCCAAACTGCTGGGATTACAGGTGTGAGCCACCGCACCTGGCCAAAACAATTTTTCTACCAATTGACGTGCCAAATATCAGAATAAGGTGATCCAATAGTATCTGGAAGACAAAAGGCAAAGTATAATAGATACTCCTAAAAAATCTAAATTGTAACACAGACATTAAGATTAGATTGTATTAGATATATTCTGTGATTCTGAAAACACTTAAGTATGAGAAAAAATACACTTATACACTTTGCAGTAATCATAAGGCATGCTTGCCTATCAGTGTATGCCAAAATCTCAAGAAACAAAATCACTTTTGCCAAGCAAGTATTAATCTAAGACTAGTTTATTTTACTTGCTCTGACAAATTAAATGTGAAAGTACTGGGAATACAAAAAAAGTAGACATTTCCAAAAATATCAATTTACGTTTTTTTTTTAAAGTCCTATGCTAAGTAAATATATACTCCTACATTAAAATTCAAATAGTATCTAGCCTTGGGTGATGAGGTTACTTTTCCTGCTTTTCACTCAACAGTGTTACATAAATTTTCAACAATGACCATATATTATTGTTTGTATAATATTTGAGAAGTTTAAAATAGGGCCAGGCTCAGCGGCTCACACCTGTAATCCCAGTACTTTGGGAGGCTTAGGTGGATAGATCACCTGAGGTTAGGGGTTTGAGACCAGCCTGACCAACATGGTGAAACCCCATCTCTATTAAAAATACAAAATTAGCCTAGTGTGGTGACACATGCCTGTAATCTCAGCTACTTGGGAGGCTGAGGCAGGAGAATCGCTTGAACCAGGAGGCAGAAGTTGCAGTGAGCCAAGATTGTGCCATTGCACTCCAGCCTGGACAAGAGCGAAACTCCATCTCAAATAAATAAATAAATAAATTTAATTTAATTAAATAAGCTGGGAATTTTTAATAACCTCAGAGATCCAAGATAACATCTTTTTCTCAGTGCTTCTTCCTTACATGAGAAAGGAACCCAGGTCAGCCATGGGAAGGACGCGCTACAATTCTAATTCCACGTCCAGACCTGTCTTCCAATGTAATAAGCAGGTCACTTAGCCTTTAAATCTCTAACTTTATAAAGATAACACTTAGCCCTCTTCCCACATCTAAAAGCGTATAACATTTTATGATAAGGGCTTTTACCAGAAAGACTTTACAACTTAATAAAAGGTAAAATAGGCCAGGCGCGGTGGCTCACGCCTGCAAACCAACACTTTGGGAGGCCAAGGTGGGTGGATCACGAGGTCAGGAGTTTGAGACCAGCCTGGCCAAGACACCAGCCTGGCCAAAATGGTGAAACCCCGTGTCTACTAAAAATACAAAAATTAGCTAGGCGTAGTGGCAGGCGCCTTATAATCCCAGCTACTCCAGAGGCTGAGGCAGGAGAATTGCTTGAACCCAGGAGGCGGAGGTTGCAGTGAGCTGAGATCGCACCACTGCATTCCAGCCTAGGCGACACAGCAAGACTCCAACTCAAAAAATAAATAAATAAAAGGTAAACAGTACATCTCCCATTATTTCTAAACTAAAAAAAAAAAAAAAAAAAAAAAAAAGAACTAAAAAAAATGAAGAGGGGCAAACTCTGTAATTCTGTCAATAACTGTTATTAAGCTTCTAATATTTCTATCCTAATAGGCCAGCAATTCTTCTTGAAAAACTGTGAAACATGGAATAAAATATTGCTGGACTGACTTCAAAGTAAAGAAACTTCCTTAATTATCTAAGCAACAATCTACCTTTAAATTGAGTGATACACAGACAATGTGTTATTTTTCCGGCTGTGACAAATCTAGCTCATGACTTGTAGGTGGCAGGAGAAACAAATACATATGCATGCAAACAATCTATATTTTTAATGTGGTGTTGAGTTTTAAGAAACTCAGTCTGGAATAAAACACCTCAAGGCTAAAAAAGGATCAGCATTACACACACACACCCTCCCTCACCCTTCAAATATCACATTGGAATCAACATTTTTAGATTGTTTAGCAAGCGACACACTCCCGAAGTCACTTCTATAGCAAAAGTCACTCTGATGCTTAGTTCATACAGCAATGAAACCTATAGTCCATGAAACCTATAAACCATGCCACTATAACAATGAGAGTGTAGACAGGGTTGTTGGGTAATAATTTCCCCTAACACATGTGAAAAACAAAAGTTAGATGAATGACAAACATTGTATATTCATCTTCCTTGTGCTAAATTAAGCTGCTGTGGCAAGGAATCTGCAAAATGGCAATAAGAATTCCTACCATCCTTGTATACACATCCCTCTGCCATGTGATTTTACCACTCCTCCCAAAAAGTAGAAAAATCTATTTCCTTTCCCTATGAATTTGAGCTGGCCTTGTGATGTGCTTTAACCCACAGAATTTGGCAGAGTGGCATTGTGTGACTTTCCAAGACTAGGCCTCAAGAGTCCTTGCAGCTTCCATTCTCACTATCTTAGAACACTGCTGCAGTCAAGAAACAAAGTTCAGGCAAGTTTCTTTCAGGATGAGAAATCAGTGAAAAGTGAGGGCCAGTCAACAGCCACCACCAACCACCTCACACGCAAGTGAGACCATTTGAAAACAGAGCCCCAGCCAAGCTGACCATGGGTCTGACCCCAAACTGAAGAATTGCCCAGCCCAGCCAAACCCAAATTGCTAACTTGTATTATAAGTAAAATGGTCCTTACTTTAAGCCACTAAGTTTTGGGGTGGTTTGTTATACAGCTATAGATAGCTGATACAGTGAATTTCAGAATCCATGATGAGAGAACCAAGCCTTTCAGTCTGTCAGAGGCACCCTTGATGGCAAAACTTCAAAAGAGGTACCTACCTCGACAAGAGGCTGCTGCTGAATCATCCTTGGAAAAATTACACTCTCCCTGCCAATTTCCTTGCCTTGATCCCTTGTCAAGTCCTGCAAATTGTAAACTTGGAAATGCCCCCAAATTCTTATTCTCCCCCTTTCTCAGACCTGCTCAGGTCTGAGGTCTCTTGAGGTCTCTTGCTGCTGTGTACTAGTCTTTGCCTCAGAATGAGTCCATCCATTTTCTCCCTGGCTTTGCAGACCTCACTGTAGAATCCCATCCACCACCCTACCAAACTCCTCTCAGCCACCATCAGCTTTTACTTTTGCAATCCCTACCTCTGTGCCAACAGCTCACTGTAATCTCCAACCAAGTCCTAGTCTTATCACTTCTATGAAATAGTGATCCAGAATTTATTACAAATAATAGTAAACAAAACTGACGGTAAACAACTAACAGCGCTATCATGCTAAAGAGTCATTCTGTAAGGTTACATACTTATTCCAATACGAATACCACTGCTTAAAACATCGTTGGAAGTATTTTAAAAGCAAATTAATGTCACCTTAGAAAATTAGTCTCATTTCTTCATAGGAGGACTGATAGAAATGGCTAATTTTGTTGTTGTTGTTGTTTACCAGAAAATAAACACCACCTTTATCAAAATAATAACAACAGAAAGGAGTTTCAATTTCTCAGAAGGAAAATAACATGACACCAGTACAAGTGTTAAAAGAGTAAATGGCTACATTTCTTATTCTGATAGCTTCCCACCACACACCGAAGGTTCCTCAAGGACAGCTGCCACCAGAGCTGCTGCAAGAACATACTTTTCACTGGGCGTAGCTTCACAGTCAACTCCTCAAGCAAAGACTAAAATATTATTTCTTTTTAGAAGATCTTGGTTGAGGGAGAACATATCAATATGGAGAACAGATCTTTGCTTCTCGAATTCAAGAAAAACCATTAACTAATCTATCAATTTTTCTCTGATACAGTGTGCCAGAGTGCTCTGTGAAGAATCCTTTTCCATCCCTACCACGTGTCTAGGTGAAGGGAGAGGAGGAGGTGGCCAAGTGCCAGTACACTAGCAGACACTCCTGGTGATGCTCTGGGCTCCGCTCCCTTTCTGCTGGTAGTAGTAGGCATCTTTTCTGGCAGCTGCAGCAGCTTGATGTGGGGGGGGAGGAAGGGGCCACCCACCAATCACCTCTTCTTGAAGCCATATTTTTTTGCGTTCATAGAAGAGATCTTAGAGCTCCTCAAATTGACAATCTTTGGGCAGCCATCTCTGTCCTTCTCCTGGATGGTGCACTCCTTACAATAATAGGCACCAGAGACTCCAAGACCTCTACGGATCACACGGTGCCCCTGGTAAAATCCACAGTTACACTCATCACATCATCAAAGTGCAGGGACACACACAGGAGTCACAAATCACACACTCGCCATCACATTTTTCACCCAGTCTTCCGATGGCAACATCAGCCTGCTTGTGGCAAAAGATCTAAGTTTTCATTTAAAAAAAATGTAGCTATAAAGTAAAAATGGACACCCTCCCACACACCCCCTGAAGGAAAGAACACTTTCTGTATATAACAATTCTGATATGATTAATTTAAAGTCAGTCATACCTCATAAAGATCATCTTTCCTATTTTTGTCACTCCCTCTCTTCCAGGTAGCTCCAAAAGACAAGGAAATATTTAGTTTTAAACAACTACATATGGCTAAAAATAATTTCATTTTTTAATATGATAGATGAACAAAACGAGCATCCAACTGTAAGTTTTACCTGTCCTAGTCACTGGAACTTCAACTATCTCCCTTTTCCATAAAGGCTGTTTAAGCAAAAATATAAGTTACAAAGCTGCCTATATTATCTATTTCCAATGGGCTTTAAAGAACAGGACATGAAGGCCAGGTGCAGTGGCTCACGCCTGTAATCCCAGCACTTTGGGAGGCTGAGGTGGGCAAATCACGAGGTCAAGAGTTTCAGACCAGCCTGTCCAACATGGTGAAACCCTGTCTCTACTAAAAGTACAAAAAAATATTAGCTAGACGTAGTGGCGGGTGCCTGTAATCCCAGCTACTCGGGAGGTTAAGGCAGGAGAATCGCTTGAAGCCAGGAGGCGGAGGTTGCAGCAAGCCGAGATCGTGCCACTGCACTCCAGCCCAGGCAACAGAGTAAGACTCCATCTCAAAAAAAAAAGAAAGAAAAAAGAAAAAAGAACAGGACACGAAATTATAGCCTTCAGAAAGTCTTGTAGCATTTATGAAGATAATCAGAAAAATGGCTACAGATGAACTGAGAGGCTCAGCATCTCTTGGCCCTAGAGATCAGAGATCGTCACTTGTTAAACAACTGGTGGGTATTTACTTTATTAAAGATAAACACTCTAGCCCCGATCTTGACTTATGCCAAAAATATTACTATTCTTAAGTTCATCCTAATGATCACAATTTGAAACTACACAGAAACACTTTCCCTAGTCCTATTTCAGCCACCCCCGACTACCCAGGAAAGGTGCCATATTAAAAATGTTTCCACAACAACTCGTGTTTAAGGTCAGGCACTGGGTTTAAGACTTCAGAAACTTGAAAGGGCATATACAAGGAAAAATTTTAAAGGGATTACATAGTAAAACATTCTCCGCTACAGCTCCGGTCACTCAAGGGACACTAAATGTGAGAAAGCACACACTGTTCCTGAATTGCCCAAAATTAAACCCACTTAATCCCCCTATACAGATTTTTTTCCCACCCCTCAGTCATTAATTCCTTCTCCCAAAAGAGCAGGTACCCTACCCAAATAGTGCTTGCTGAGTTTGAATTTCTATTAAGGTACTGGCTTAAATGATGTTTTACTTGCTTTGTAAGGATAAACTATTAATCCTTGAATTACTCAAATACCAAAATGTTTCTAACTCAAAGGAAAAGAAGGGACTACGATTCAAATTCACCGTTTAAGTGACTAAAATTAATTTTGGTATTATTTTTCCTAATTAGGGTTAATTTCAGAATTTCTCTGTAATTTCATTTTTTAAACCTATATAATCAGTCCCTTCTTCATAACATAAGACAAACCGAAGTGATTTCTGACTACGATATCCAACCCAAAGACTCTAAAATGATCTTTTTAAAGAAATGTCACATTTAGATATTTCTGAAAGTACTGGGTTTCATTTGGACAGAATCTGTGTTTAGCCATCACAAGAACATTTCCAAAATGATGTAAGTCAGTAAGATAAAAACTTATACTTCAAAACTATCCTCCTGAGTCAACAGGGGTATCTGTTTCACCACACACAAGAATACTCTTCCTCTGAAAAGATGAATTGACTAGCTTGCAAATAGGCAGAGTGAAAACAAAAGATTTTTAAAAAATCAGGTGATGCGTGTCTCCTTTTTGTACTAAGTCAGTGGCAATACCTTTGCATGTTATAAAAAGGTGGCCTCATACTACTTACAGCCATTATAGTAGTATTTAGCCAGTCTTTGAACACTTCCAAGAAATTACCATTCAGCACCATCCCATACAACTTTCTGTGAGGAGGGAAACAGTCTGTATCTGCACTATCCAATAAGGCAGTCGTAGCCACAGTTCATTAGTGAGCACTTGAAATGTGGCTAGTGCAACCAAAGGACTATATCCTATTTCTTTAATTTTACTTAATTAATTTAAATGTAAATAGCCACATGTGGTTAGTGGCTACCAAGCTAGACAGTGTGGTGCTAGCCCCTTTCTTCTGGGAACACTGCTGCTGCTCTGTTATAAAATACCAGCCCCGCCTAAGGGACCACCTCCCTCCAACTAATGATGGGTCATGCAGTATGTCTATTTCACGTACTTTTCGTCAACCCTCAACTTCCTGCTCCTCAACCTTACTTTACAACACACATCCACCTCCACCTCACTGACAGATGATCACCCAAGATTAAAAATATAATCTACTGTAATAGGCCAAGCAAAAGGTGATGGCTGAAATGAAGACACTGTATGTTTACATATAACCTGGTTACATGTTAAATAAACATGCCCTGATGAATAAATATAGGTAAATAAAAATCATTTAAATGCCCCTAAAGGCATAGATTTTTACTGATTCCTATATAATAAATATGTTCTCGGATATATTTTTACTCTATTAAAATTGAGTCATAGGCCAGGTGCAGTGGCTCATGCCTGTAGTCCCAGTACTTTGGGGAGGCCAAGGCAGGAGAATCACTTGAGGCCAGGAGTTTGAGAAGAGTCTGGGCAACATAGTAAGATTCCATCTCTACCAAAAAAAAAAAAAAAAAAGTTTTAATAGTTTAAAATTTATTGAGTCAATAATCTTTTTTTTTTTTTTTTAAGACGGAGTCTCGCTCTGTTGTTGCCCAGGCTGGAGTGTAGTGGCGCGACTGGAGTGTAGTGGCGCGATCTCGGCTCACTGCAACCTCCGCCTACCAGGTTCAGGCAATTCTTCTATTTCAGCCTCCCGAGTAGCTGGGATTACAGGCATGTGCCACCGCGCCCGGCTAATGATTTTGTATTTTTAGTAGAGACGGGGTTTCACCATATTGGCCAGGCTGGTCTCGAACTCCTGACCTTGTGATCTGCCTGTCTCGGCCTCCCGAAGTGCTAGGACTACAGGCGTGAGCCACCACAGCTGGCCCAAGTCAATAACATTTCTAACATCTGTCTTTACACCAATAAGGAAACAATGTGATATAAGTGGAAGAAAATACTGAATTAGGGCAGAATCATGAGTCTGGGATCCTAAGGACTTTGTGGCCATAGGCAAGTTTCTTCAACTTTGGCCATTAGAGAGTTTTCAGTTACAAGACAAAGCAGCTGGGATGGATTTTTTTTTCCTTTGGTCTCTTCTAAAATTAAATTTCCTAATTCTCTCTATATTCTTGTGCCACCCTAGGAACTTACTTATAAAAGCCAGCAATGACCTGCCATTCTTTCCCCAGGAACCCCCATCTGCTGCTCCTCTTCCTCTGCTTTCTTGAGTCACCCCATAATTAAAGAGAGATAGTGACATTGCCAGAGAGAAAGAAAGAGAACCAGATGATTCAAATTAAAATCTAAGCTACACAGGATAGGTCAATAGGCACCAACCCCCCAAAATATAACTCTTTTTCAATCCCCAGACTAAACAGAGTAGGAAATAAGCAGTTGGAATACCCTTAATACAAACTCTGGTTCAAATTGATGCAACCAGTTCAAAACAAAATCATTGATTCTTCTAAGAATTAATCCACAGAATGATTATGAGAAGTCTCACAACTATCACAGGTCACTGGCTTCCAAAATACTCCCTGAATGAAGATCTATCATAGAGGTCATCCACCTCTACTTTCCATCTAGTTTTTCTGACAAATAGCTCCAGTGGTAACTAAAGGTTAGAAACCTAAACCCATAAATGTCAATAAAATGTGTATTTTTACCTAAGGGAAGAATCGTACGAGCACCCCCAATACTAGGCTTCTGAGAATTATACTAAATGCCACTTACCTGGAAGAGGTTTCAAAAAAAAATCAGGGATAATATGAATGTAGAGGTCTCTACCATTTCTATCTTAAAATGTTTTCCCATATATCAAACTACACAATCAGTTTAAAAGGTCAATTCATCTCAATCCTCAATGTCCAAGAAGTTTCTTAAAGCTAAGCCAGAGTTTATTCTCAAATGACTGTTTGGCAAGTGAGAAGAAATTTGAAATATATCATTTACTCACAACAGATTCCAAAGTATTTATCTAAATCAACTCTAGAAATAAAGTACTGCCAATCCATTCTCTAAAGGATTTTTATTTCTCTTCTGCTTTTCAGTTAAGCCAAGTCTGAAATGCCTTTTTAATTAATATATTGAATTCTTGTCTAATATCAAAAACTTGGCCAATTAATGGCAGATAGGGAAAAGAGAAACACTTGAATCACTTCGACTAAGAGCTGTTTTGGTATAATCTAAACAAAACTATCCTAGAGGAGAATGTATGACTTCACATGATTACATGGGGAATTATATTTAAATAGGAAAAAAAACTTTCCCAAAAAGTACACTGTAAAGGAATTATAACATCTATTAGATCGGTTTTGACTTAAAAAGAATGACCTGGTTCTATGGTCTTAGCAGGTACCACACCCACCCTATCCTGTTAGTCCCTTAAAAAAATATTTTTATAATTTATAAAAATAGAACTCCTGCCATTATAACAACCTTTGAAAGCCACTTGTTCTGCAGTTCTGCTCCTGTGTTTCACCTATATCCCTGATGGTCTCCAGCAGTCCTGATTCCTACACAGGAAGACGTTCCACAGAACTTCAAGGTGAGCGTTATATATAAATACATGAACAGCAAGAGACAGAGATCACTGGTATACTCAAGAAAACAAAGCTCTAGAGCTTTTGAAGGGCAGTGTGGGACTTCCCCACTCCACCCTACAATGTCTATGGATGCCAGAACTGTGGCAGGGAGCTCTGGGTCCTTTCATCCAGCCAGAAAGGCCACCTCTCAGTCCTATGACCTCAGGAGAGCCAGGCCTCTGCATGCCTACCTCCACAACACATGCAGGTGGATGCACTCAAAGTGCTTACTCTTCATCTGTGAGGATTAATGAGCTAATTTCTACAGAGTCCTTTAAGCTGATTGGCCCAAACGCAACTAAATAAGCACCATCATTAACCACAGGCAAGATCAAATCCTCAGGATCCAGCGAGGCAAATTTTTAGATGTCAGGCAATGTTCCTCTTCCACAAGGTGAGGAGGGAGTATTTATCCAAAACTCAGACCTTCATCCAGAAAACATTTATTAAATACCTATTATGACATGCGGGGTATGGAGATGAGAGACCCTATCCTCAAAGAAGACTTAACAGTCTACAGCCAGGCTGGCAAGGAAGAAACAATTTGCAGACAGTATGAGAACTGCCAAGGAGCGAAAGACCCAACAGAGCCTGAAGGGCAAGTCGGGAGTGGGGCTCTAGAGGCAGAGATTATTTGTGTGACAAGAAACCACCTGTTCAGGGTATGAGAAGGGAGGCCCAGTCAGGGTGCTGGTTACATGGTGTGTTCAATTCATGAACATGCACCAAGATATACATTTTTTATATGTACACTTTTCCACATGCAAATTATACTTCAATAAGGGCAATATTTAAAAGAAGAGACAGAGCTCTTTGCTACATAGATGAAAATGGAAGGAAGGATCTTGGAATAAGGGTCTTGGAATGGTGTTCCAAGCAGAGGGAAATCTTGCCTAGAAGAGGCATTTCAGCAACTACAAAACGTTCCCACTGGCTGAAGAGTCTGTCCTGAGACTGGAAATGACAAGATGTGGCTGAAAAGGGAGGCAAGAGACAATTCCCAAAAGACCTTAAGCACTGTGCTTCAAATTAGTCTTGAGAATGATGGGAGAGTTACTAAAGGCGTTTCAGCCTGGGAGAAACGTGATAAAGAATTTTGGTATAGCAGTATCATTCTGGTAGTAATGCACACTACAGCCAGAAACAAGAATGGAAAAAAGGAACCTGATTAGGAAATTATTACAATCATCCAAATAAGAATCGATAAGGGCCTGAACTAAACCAGTGGTGGCCGACATGAAGAGTCAGAGTCAAATCAAAGAAGATTTCAAGGAGGTGGAGTATTTAGGACTGGGTGACCAAACAGATGTGAGAGATGGACGAAGACAGAAAAGTACAGGATGGCCAGCCTCTCAAGAAGATGAATATAGAAGGAACCAGATTAGGACTGAGGCAAGGGTGGAGAGACAATGAGTTTAACTGTATGAAGTCCCTGTGAAACATTCAAACGAAGACATTAAAAAGGTAGTCCAAACACTGGTCTATAGTCAGGAAGATCTCGGCATTTGAGGTGGTAGTTGAAGCCTCAAACAGATAGAGATGTGGATCCTGCATCCGAGGCAGGCAGCGGAGTACAGGAAGTCCAGAAGGAAGGCATGGCATGGAAGCTCAAGCAAATGCCTTTCCAAAAGGAGAATGAAAGATGGCACCTAACCCTGCAGAGAGCAGAAAGAAGGACTGCAGTGTCCACTGGCTCTGGCCACAGAAGAGTCACGGTGATTTCAGAGAGAGTAACTTGGGTTTCTCAGGGAAAGGGCAGAAGCCAGACTGCAGTGGGCAGAGAGGGAAAGGGAGGTTCCTTGAAACAGTTTAGCAGTGAAAGGAAGAAATGAGATAAGGGAGTAGCCAGAGGAGAAAGAAACAGGGAGAGTGTTTTGTTTTGTTCTCTTTTGTCATTTAAAGATAAGAGACCGGCTTGAGAATATTTATAAACTGAGGGAAAAGCAGAGAAGGAAAGAAGGAGACAGGGAAGCCATGGTGATGACTTTATCTGAAAATGAAGGCCTCTGTCCTCACACTGGCTGGGACACACAGGGAGTGTTTCTTTTAGTCAGCAGCATTTCCTGCCAGCATGGCAGCCTCCAGGCAAACTCAGAGGTGGAGGAAAGTGCAGTCTTAGCAGGTTGTTCTCGGAGCCCTCTTATAATGGGCTGCTCCTCTTCAGCAACCTTCCCGCAGGATGCTCTCATCACTTGTCAGAGGGCCATTTGGCACCTAAACCCCTGAGCTGTCCAAATCGCCAGGAGCTCCACAGGTCTCTTCAGTTTCCTCCCATAGCAGTGGAGGTGCAAGGAGAAGCCAGATCCCCGGGGGCCTCTCCCCTTATAAGCCCCTTCCAGCAGCCCAGCAGAAGAGTGGGACTAGGGAACAACCTCTCCTTCCTACCTCCTCCCTGCTAGAAGCATAGCAGAGAAACTCTTCAAGCCACTCCAGAATCTTGCCAAAGATAGGACTGTGTTCTCTCCTGATAACTTGCATCTGATTAGCAAATGAAGTCTATAGAAGTTATGGCTAAGACTAATTGAAAGCATGCTGTGTGCCAGGCACGATTCTCAGTGCTTTACATTCTCTCATTCCTCACAACCCTATTTTTATCATCTCTATGTTACCAATGAGGAAACTGAGTGCAGACACATCTAAGTCATTTGCTCAAGGTCGCAGCATCAGTGACTGCCATTGCAGGACATGAAACAGACCAGGCTGTCGGACTCCAGGGCCGGCACTACTGCAACTTATTTTCAAACACCGTCAGTAAATGTAGTATACAATAAACCATAAAAGTCAGGGAAGAATTCATAATATCATTAGTTAAAAATCAAATACATATATAAAGGATTACAGTCACTTTACCATAGTTTCTTTTTACCTTGAGATCTCCCCCCAGCCCCATGACAGCTAGAAGAGTATTTATCTTGTAAATATAATTAATTCTACTGAATTGCACACTTTAAGAATGGTTAAAATGGTATAATTTTTGTTGTGTATATTTTACCACAATAAAAATAATACAAAAGAGGCCGGGCAAAGTGACTCACACCTATAATCCTAGCAATTTGGGAGGCTGAGGCACGCGGGTTACTCGAGGCCAAGACTTCGTGACCAACCTGGCCAACATGGTGAAACCCCGTTTCTAACAAAAAATACAAAAATTAGCCGGGCCTGTAATACCAGCTACTTGGGAGGCTGAGGCAGGACAACTGTTTGAACCTAGGAGGCGGAGGTTGCAGTAAGCTGAGATGGTGCCACTGCAATTCAGCCCAGGCAACAGAGCAAGGCTCTGTCTTACAAAAAAAAAAAAGAAAGAAAGAAAGAAAAATTATATATATAAAGAGGCCAGGCACACACCTGTAATCCCAACACGTTGGGAAGCCAAGGCAGGAGTATCGCTTAGCTCAGGAGTTCAAGACCAGCTTGGGCAACATAGTGAGACCCCCAACTCTTTTAAAAAAAAAAAAAATAGGCAGGCATGATGGTTTGCACCTACAGTCCCAGCTACTCATGAGGCTCATGTGGGAAGATCACTTGAGTCCAAGAGTTCCAGGCTACAGTGAGGTATGATTGCACCACCGCACTCTAGCCTGGGCGACAGAGTGAGACCCTGCATCAAAAAAAAAAAAATACAAAATACAAAAGAACATTTCTATATACATTTTTCTACTTATAAAAAATAAGTGAAATGAAATTAAAATCAAAGCCCTGTCTTCTTTGAGACAAAGCATCTCAGGCATCATTTAGTATTTTAAAAACAACAACAAACAAACTAATCAAGGTCAAAGAATGCACTGCAGCACCAAGGCAGCCTGGTGTAAAGGTCTGGGAGATCAGAACACACACTCAGCGCTCCGGTTCCCTTACCCCAGTGCCAGCAAAGGTACCACTGTCCTCAGACTGCCTCTAGGATATCTATAAAAACCAGTTCTAATCCCCAAACCATTTAAATCCACAGAAACTCTGAGAGCACACAGCGAAGTGGGAATGCCCGGGGCTGTTTACAATCTCATTGTACGAGAGGCTTAAAGACCTGGCCATAGGCACTATTACCTGGACCTGAGGAAAACATACCTCAATGGATAAACAAAGCCTCATAGGAGAGAAATAAAGCATTCAAAGGAACCCTCTGTCAAACCACGTCCAGGATTCTAGAACTGAAACTCTTCGTGTTGACTAAGATGGCAATTTGTTACTTTTAGGTCATTCTAAATGACCACCCCGGACAAAAGTAAAGCAACACTGAGAAATCTAGTAGAAAACTACATAAAGAGAGGTGCATCCTGCAAAAAAAAAAAACTAAGAAAATCAAACATATACGTTGAGGCAGGAGTCTAGTGTTTCTCAGAAGAAATTCAGCAAAGATAACAACACTGCTGGAATCATCTGATTCAAATACAGAAACTGGTACTTCAGTGACTACAACTCTTTGAATGAGAAGCTCCATTCCATTACAGACGGCCAAGTAAACACTTATATGATTCACTTTCATTCCCTGTTTAGCAAATCTAGGTAATATTATTAATACCACCAACAAATAAACTAAGTTTTCAACTGGCATAGCTTTAAGTGCCCCTTATACTTCTAAAGGTAGGGGTACCTGCCTTTGGGGGCTCAACTCACCCCCAAATTCCTTCTTTAGAGAGGTACGGAACAAAGATTAACAAGGCTGAAGAGTATAAACAGGTCGGAAAGCCTCCAAAAAGATAGAAATATTTGAAATCTACTAAGACAAGGATATCAATGGCTAGAAGAAGGAATTTAATAATTTCCAACATTTTTAACCCCTCTGTAAATATAAAACTCCTTCCAATCGATTTTACATCACTTCCAGGTCATGAATAAACTTCTGAACCAGAATACTCCTAAGAGCATTACAGTTTCTCCACCAACCTTTTAAAACACAAGAACAACAATACAATAAAGAGAAAACTTTATTTTTAGGCTTGCAAAATCCTGTGTTTATTTTTCTAAAACAGAAGTCAAACAACTGAACGTGCTTTGTTTGGATTTTAGGAAACTTATTCTCTCCTAATCCTGGGGGCCCCAAACTCTGCCCAGAAGGAAATAAAGAAAAAGTCCTCCGTGCCCGTGCCATGCTGGAAAGTTAAAACACGGTGCCTCCTTTGGCTTTCTGCTCAGGCACATCTGAGCCTCCTGCTGCTGGTCACGGTTCACACTGCTGGAGTCATATCATATGACACCTGCCGTATGGCGGGTAGAAGCAAAGGCTGTCAACTGGCGTTCATGTTGAAACTGGTTCAGTGTTTGAACTGCTAACTTCTGCATGTAATGTTTAAGCAAAAGTGCTTAACCACAAGTTCAGTCTTAATCGCTCAACTAGCATTAAACCCTAAATGGAAACAGGTTTGTAATTCCCTATAAACATGAAGCCCTTGCGAAAAACCTAATCCAGCAATTTGATTTTTCAATAACAGGGCCCCCACACAGGCCATCTCTTTCTCTTTTAGTTGGGAAAATATGAGATAAACTTCCTATTTTTCATAGAAAAGCCCTTCCCACAATGCAAATGTGCAAAAGTCAGGGTAGAATAAGCAGGTGTTTTTGTTCTCAAACTCTGTTTGAGAGGAGTTTGAGAACAACAACAAAAATTTTATTTTTTTCCACTAAATTGACCACCATAATTAACACCGCTGGGACTGCAAACTGAAAGAAGTTCTGCCATTAATCCCACTCAACTTAAACTCAGATTTTATTAGTTCACCAAAAAAATACTGTTTTCAAAAGGCAACGTCTGTATTTTAACCCTAATAATTAACCAAGTAGGTATATAAATTGATTATAAGTTCTACCAATCCTGTGGACTCTATGGAAAATTATGTGGTAGATACCATTATTCAACTTTTATGGCCCACCTCTTCCTGTCAGAAACAGAGTTCACAGCTGGTTACTGAAGGTAACAGTGGAAATAATTAAGCACCTTACAAACTCAGACCTAAAACCTAGCTCAAATATGACCTCTACTAAGAAATACTCCGCTTCCTTCTCTCTCCTGGCAGTTACTCCCTCCTTCAGGCTCTCCCAGCACTTACTCATCACATCCTATAGGATCCTTTCCCTATGTCTCCTAACAACTTAGGGCAGGGATCTTTTCTTAATTTCTATATTGCTAGCAACTGGGGCAATGCTTGGGACATAGCAGGCCTTCAGATCTTGTTGCACAAATAACAACTATGAGGTTATATGCTATAAAGTCTGCAAAAAGAGGGGCAGAAGAAACCACAGCATTTTGCCTTGAAAGCAGAGGGCCTCTCAAAGAATATTCACACTCACCTTGGAAGCAGAGTGAGATTTAGTACACAAAGATGGGCACTCACGGGAGGGAAGAGCCTCTGCAAGGCAGCAAAGAATAGAGGACCAGATGTGCGGAAGACAGCGGTGTATTCAGGAAGCAATGAGTGAGAGGAGACAATGGGAAGAGGCAGGCAGGTTGAGGGTACAGGGCTTATATGCCAGGTTAAAGAGGTTTCCATGGAATATTCCAGGCTTTGAGAAGTCCCTGAAGCTATTTATTTCAGGCAGTGACATGAAGACTCACCCCATGAGAGTCTTTGGTCAAAAATTATGGAAGATCTGGGTTTTCAAAGAATTTTGTCTACAGATGCCTATTATAGGTTATCTGAAGCTTGTATATATCCTAGGTTACTGACCTGCCCAACATTTTCTCACGTATTTCTACGCATATAGTGATATATATATTTCCGTCTATGCTATGTTTTATTCCACAACAGCAGGTGATAAAGGCTCATTTAAACACCTAATGAAATTTTTGTAGCTGTTTTGTTTTAAAGGGAGGTGACGAATTTTTTTAAGTGAAAGTTAGAAAAAATACTTAAGATAAATATCCTGAACACCTTTTTCATCGCTGTACTTACATACCAAGATTCTGGGAAGGCAACATCCCATCCCTGCGTCAGTAAGGTTAGACGCTGAGGGCCCACTTTACCTGGAGGCTTCCCTAAGTGACAAGACTCTCAAACTGGATGATCCAATAGGTGAAGGGACAAAACAAATCTCCTGGCCCTTCATGTGCTTGGCCCAAGAAAAAGTAACGCCGAGCCCTGCGACTCTGCCAGGTATTTAAAAATGTAAGATAAGGTGATATTTGTGAGCCGGCCAGAAGGCATCGAAAGGCAGGGAGCGGATCACCGGCAGCCTCGGGTTTCACTCTTGTAGCTCGGCCTGGACCAGAGGGAAGCATCGGCCCGGTGCAGGGCAGGAGGCCAGGGCACCCGCTTTCCCCGGGGGGCCGGACTGGGCGGCAGGCGGCGCACCCTGGCACGGAGGGAGGCGGGTACCCGGCGCTCCGAGTGGCGCTGAGAGCCGGGCTGCAAGGCGGGCGTGGAGTGGCGGCTGTCAGGGAGAGAGGCCAGCATCCTCCTCGGCCTCGGGAAAGCACTGGCGCCTCCGCGGCTTCTACGTGGCCCCGTTACCCACGGCGAGAGGGTAACGACGTGAGGCAGAGGAGCTGCTGCGCCCGCAGAGTCCCCCAGGACGCGGCCCCCGGGGCACTGGAAGTCCAGGGCGGCGCCCCGGCAACCCCACCCCACCCGTGGCTGCCTGTCCGCGTGGCCATCGGCCACGGGCTGCGGCCCCGGCACGCGGGGGGAGGGAGATGCGGCGGCGCCGCCGGGTCCCCCGCTCCACCGCCCCGGCGATCCGGGAGATAAAAGTTTGCAGCATGCGGCTCGTCTGCAGTGCGAGTCACATCCGCCGCGCCGCCTCCTGCAGCACCAGCGCTCAGAGAACGAACAAATACATTTAAAAAATAAAAAAACTGTTGAAGCCGGTAGGCCTGAAGCTGGCCGCTCTGCCTCCAAGGCGTGCATGCAGACGAGCCCAGCATCCCGCGCCCCCTCCCGCCCCCGGCCGCGCCTCCCGCCCGGCCTCGGCGCCCGGCCTGTGCCGGCCCCGCCGCGCCCGCAGCACTGACCGATAACCTCCTGCAGCTCGTACGCGTCCCTGCAGATGGGCCAGCCCACAGCCTGTGCCGCCGGGGCTGGGGCTGGGGCCGGGGCCGGGGCCGGGGCCGCGGGAGCTGCTGGGGCCGGCGCTGCTGTCGCGGCCGCTGGGGCCGTCGCCGCCACTGTCACCGGGGCCGCCTGCTGGGGAAGCTGGACGTGCACGGGCGAGCCGCTCGGCTCCGCCATGATGCTGCGGAGGAGAGCAGGAGGACGAGCCGGCGGGTGGACGACCTTCCACTTGAAACTTCCTTTGCCTCGCCGCCGACACCTCTCGGCCGGCGCACGCCCTCCCCGCCCGCCGCCGCCGAAGCCAGCCAGGAGGGGAGGGAGCAAGAGAGGCCGAGCTGGGCGGAGGGAGGAGGCAGCGCCGGCGGAGGCGGGGAAGGGAGGAGGCGGCGGCCGCTGCGCTCGCCGCGCGCCCCGAGCCTAGCGCGCGCTGTTCTCCGCCTCGGCGAAGGGAACCGCCGCCCCGCCGCCCCCTCCCGTTCCCGCTCCGCTGGCGGCCGGGGAAGTTCCCACCAAAGGAGAGTCAGGCCGCTTTGTGTGTGTTTTCGGGGCCGGCGGCCCTGGTTCTCCTCCTCCCTCGCTGCTAGCCCTGTGCCTTCGCCCCAGACAATCAGGCTCGCCAGAGGACGCCCCCTGGGGACCCCGAGGGCGGGGTCGTTGAACGGCCGCCAGGTTCTCACATTCAGAATTCTCCTGCCACCAAAGAGAACGTGAAGTTCATTTACAAGTTAGCGAGCGGGATACCTACACGGTGTCCCTTTGCAAGACGCCAGTTAGAAAATAACCCAAGTTGTAACTTTCCGGCGCTTTACCTGCCAGTATCCCTTTCCCACCTTGCCTAATCTAATCGCAGTCCTTCTAGTTTTTCTTAGTAAATGAAACTTGATTCCTTAGGTCCCTGGCTGTTCAGACTTCTTCATTTTTTCCAAGCCGCTTGGATCCCAGGGAGGCGATTTAAGGGGCTGTGGAATTAGAGTAAGACATGCAGGAGAGGTTTAGAAAGTTTGCTCAAATTCTACACGCTTAATAATTGCCACATTAGCCCGTGAGGACACTGAGGCCAGACATTAGGTATTTCTTTAGAGTATACTTGGTAGGGAAATAATTTATTGAGGCATGAATAAACTGTTGGAACTTTTAATTGCTGCTTTTTCAACACCCCAAAAATAACCTCATCTGTAAAACTGCTATGGTAAAACCATAGGTTTTCCTGATTATAGGTATCATATTTTAACAGTGAATGTTCTCTGTGTTCCCTCCGTGGAGGTGACGAGGATCCACCATTCTTGTCTCCAACTGAAACGGGGCAGTAAACCAATAGCATTGGTCGTTTGGCCGAGGTGATCTTGTCTGGTTCTCATTGCTAGGACTACTGAAGAAATAGGTAAGAATAATGAGGATGTAATAAAAACTCCAGGGAAATCATGATTTTGTCTCCCCAGTGTATGTACAGAAATCTCCCTAAAATTTTTGAAAGATTATTCAGAAGAAGCCCAGAAATTTATTAGAAAAGTTAGTTGTCTAATCAAAACTTTGATGTCCACTGAAGATGAGGGCACTTAATCTCTTGGAGCATTACGAAAGTTGGAGTAAAGTAGCTACCTCGCTCTGGTCTGGAAGCAGAAGTTCATGCTGAAGTAAGTGTACACTCTTTGATGCAGAGGAGTTCAAAAACTGTGTCTTGTCATGTCTGTCAAGAAACAGAGCCCTTCGTAAACAAATTCCAGGCCTCTGAGGAACAGGGGAGCTCTTTATACCAAGCCATGGCTGCTGACCTCTTCAAGTGCTGCCTCCACCCTACCCCAAAGAACTTTTAAGGACTGTTTTTAAAGGAAAAGAAAAATGATCAAATGAATGTGACTTCCATTTTGTCATATGAATTTCTATTTTTGACTTTCAAACCATGAGGTGGGATTATGAAGGCCAGGAATGTTCTTGGGACTTAGTAGGAAAACATGATGCTCTCAAGATCAATATCACAGAATTGAATCAAACACAGATCAGTTAGTCTCCCAGAAAAAACAACTGTTCCACAGTCACAGACTACATGTCGGTCTCTAGTCAACTGCTTTCCAAAGGGCTACCAGGATGAAGACTTGCTTGAGTGGATGACTCAGTGCAGATCCATCACTTCTACAGTCAATCGGTTTAGAGAAGAACGTCCCCTGGCATTGCTCTTTGGCATCATTTTTATAAACGAAGAACAGAATATGAATAATATTTTAAAATTATACAAAAGCATTAGAGTTAATGCTTCTGTAAACAATTGGGTAAAACGGTACTTAAAACTTAGAAATATATGTTTTGTAAAAGTGTTCAACTGATATGCACTTTTCCCGGAAAATCCATTACTAAATTTAAGTTGAAATATGGGGATGGAGGCGGGTGCCTTTAAAATATAAACAAGGTTTATTTCAATGCATAAAGAGTACATTCAGCCAGCGATGTTAAAAATAGAAAGGAAAAATAAGGGTCTAAATGTTTTAAAAATGTATCCAACTGCCTCATGATGTGTCAGGGTTTCTCAGTCTCCGCGCTGTTTTGTGCCAGATAGTTCCCTTCATTGTAGAGGTCTGTTTTCCTGTGGTGTGGTCTGAATGTTTCTGTCCTCCCAAAATTCATATGTTGACACTTAATCAGCAGTGTAATAGTATTAAAAGCCTTTAGCAGGAGATGGGGTCATGAGGACAGAGCCCTCCTGAGTTAGATTAGTAGTGCCCTTATCAATGAGACTGGAAGGAGCTTGATGACTCTTTCCACCAAATGAGGATGCAGCTAGAGGCACTAGCAATGAAGTAGAGTGCAAGTCCTCAGTAAATATCTAATTTGCTGGCACCTTGATCTTGGACTTTCAGCCTCCAGAACTGTAAAAATGAATTTCCGTTGTTTGTCAGCTACCCACTCTAAGGTATTTTGTTATACCAGTCATAGCAGATGAAGGCACGCTGGCCTCTACGCATTAGACGCCAGTAGCACCACTGCTGCTGACGTTGTGACTATCAACAGTGCCTCCAGACGTTGCCAAATGTCCCCTGGAGGGCAAACCGTGCTTTAGGTGAAGTAAGTATATCACATTTTCATTTTATAAACAGATTATTGCAGTGGTTATTTGTATTACAAAGAGCTTCCATAGAGTTCCATTATTTATTCATAAACCCTTTGAACATCTAAGACAGGATGTGTAGTGAAGTGGCCAATGTCTTGAAGAAAGAAAGTGCTGGATTCAAATCTTGCCTTCGATGTTTTGTTTTGTTTTGTTTTTTGAAACAGAGTCTTGCTCTTATCACCCATGTTGGAATACAGTGGCACAGTCTTGGCTCACTGCAACCTCCGCCTCCCTGGTTCAAGTGATTCTCTTGCCTCAGCTTCCTGAGTAGCTGCGACTACAGGCGTCTGCCACCACGCCCAGCTAATTTTTGTGTTTTTAGTAGAGACAGGGTTTTGTGTTGTATTTTTTTTAGACGGAGTCTTACTCTTGTCACCCAGGCTGGAGTGCAATGGCACGATCTCGGCTCACTGCAACCTCTGCCTCCAGGGTTCAAGGGATTCTCCTGCCTCAGCCTCCTGAATAGCTGAGATTACAGGCATGTGCCACCACACCAGCTAATTTTGTGTGTTTAGTAAAGACTGGGTTTCACCATGTTGGCCAGGTTGGTCTTAGACTCCTGATGTCAGGTGATCCACCCAACTTGGCTTCCCAAAGTGCTTGGATTACAGGCGTGAGCCACTGTGCCCAGCTCAACAGTTTTTCTAGAGACAAAGTCTTGCTCTGTCACCCAAGCTGGAGTGCAGTGGCATGATCATGGCTCACCGCAGCCTCTAACTCCTGGGCACAAGCAATCCACCTTCCTCAGCCTCCCAAGTACCTAGAATTACAGGTGTGCGCCACCATGCCCAGCTAATTTTTATTTAATTTTGGAGAAGTAGGGTTTTGCTATGTTGCCCAGGATGGTCTTGAACTTCCTGGTCTCAAGTGATCCACCTCAGCCTTCCAAGGTGCCGAGATTATAGTGTGAGCCACCATGCCTAGCCTCATTTTTTTAAGTCTCTGCCTTTGGACTTACTTCACTGTCTGAGTCTCAGTTTTCTCCTGTGCCAAAATCAGTACAATAATAGCTACCACATGGGTTGTTATAATGGCTTAGGATAATGGATGACACATAATAGAAGTTTAACAAAATGGAAACCACCACCACCATCATCATCATTATTCCTGTCTGCTAAGATTTGTAGCAAAATATGTAGTGCAAAGATATATAATTACAAGAATGAACTTTGCAGAATATAAGCTCCCCGAGGGCAGGATTTTTTGTTCCTTTGGGTTACTGCTGTATCCCAGTACCTAGAAAAACACCTGGCACAGAGTATACTCTGTAAATATTTGTTAAATGTTAATATAACACTTTTTAAATACATAAAACATGCTTTTAAGCATCAGAATGAGTCAGCACTGTCAAGGGTGGATTGTATGGGAGGAAACTGGAGGCAGAGAGACAGACCTATTGGAAGCCACTGCAATAGTCAAGTTAGAGAAATGGAAATATTAGCTATTATATTGAGGATAATGATGAGGAAAGTGACTTTAAAAATTATTTAAGGAGAGAGAAGTAGAACTTGACAACAGATAAGATTCTTTTAAAAGTCAAATTGCCCCAATGCATTAAAAAACTGGATATGCACAAATGCAATTTATAAAATGTTTTAGAAATGCATCCATGGGAGAAGTGAGAGGTTCTCTTGACAGATGATCATTTTCCTATGGCTAAAATGTAATCTAACACAAAAGTATCATCATCGCATGGTGGAAAATAGTCAGATATTCTAAGGTCTGGAGAAAATCGATCACCAGTATTTGTCCTGGCCAAGTCTCTCATACCCACTCTTTTGGTAACTCTGTTTGAGTGAAAAGTTGTGAAAGAGCTGGACTTGGGTTATAATAATTGCTTCCAAAGCCAAAGATCAAACTTTTTTTGAATGAGGGTAATGGTAGGGCATGGTGGAAAGGGCATGGCTGAATTGAAATCCTTGTTCTACACTTTCTAGCTGGCAGTCTAAATTTTCTGAGCCTCTGTTTTCTTAAAATTGGGACAATTAGCCAGGACTATAGGTAAGAATTAAATGAGCTGGTATGTGCAACATGCCTGACCCACACACACACGGTAGTGGTATAGTGGATGGCTCCGGAATTTCTGACTGGGAGGGCCCAGGGGTAGCAGTCTCAGGGGAAGGTAGGTATTAAGGTTGAGTCATATCCCCTAAAAGGGTTGAAGTCCTAAGCCCAGGTAGTTGGGCATGTGAACTTATTTGGAAACAGAGCCTTTGCAGAGGCAATCAAGTTAAGATGAGGTCATACTGGATTAGTCTGGGCCCTAATACAATGACTGGTATCCTTATAATAAAAGAGGAAATTTAGACACAGAGACAAATAGACAGAAACACACACACACACACACACACACACACACAGAATGCCATGTGATGATGGAGGCAGAGATTGGAGTGATGTGTCTACAAGTCAGGAATGCCAAAAATAGCAGGCAATCACCAGAAGCTAGGAAAGAAGCAAGGAACAGATTTTCCCTCAGAGCTTCCCATAGAAAATCAGCCCTGCCAACTTTGGGAGGCCGAGGCGGGTGGATCATGAGGTCAGGAGATCGAGACTATCCTGGCTAACATGGTGAAACCCCTCGCCTCTACTAAAATACAAAAACTAGCTGGGCGGTGGCGGCTCTGTAGTCCCAGCTACTCTGGGAGGCTGAGGCGGAGAGAATGGTGTGAACCCGCAGGCAGAGCTTGTGGTGAGCTGGAGATCACCACCGCACTCCAGCCTGGGGAGGTCATGACTCCATCTCAAAAAAAAAAGAAAAGAAAATCAGCCCTGCCAAAGGGTTGATTTTGGACAGCTAGCCTCCAGATTGTGAAAGAATAAACTTCTGTTGTTTTAAGCCCTCCAGTATGTGTATTGGTTACAGCAGCCTGTCAACCTAAATAACAAACAGAGAAGGAGACTCTGAAAGAAAATGGTGCTTATTTTGGAATAGGTGTTCATGTACATAGTAAACTCTGTGGGTATTCAGGGAGATAAAGGAAGACAAAGGTTTTTTGTTTGTTTGTTTGTTTTAAAATGAGGATTCAATAATTGTTTTCAGATCCTTGGCTACAAGGATCAATAACAGGAGTAATACCAGTCTGAGGTTGGACAGGCAGTTGTTGGACAGATGTCCTCACAGAAGTATTGTGTGCCTATATGTGTGTGTGTAAAGTTGCAATGGCCTTTTTGCAAGGTTGTGGTTTTTGCAGCCTTTTGTGCATGAGAGCCCTCCCTTCCTGTCCTTCTCAGTTCTGCTTGTCAGGGTTTTTGCCACAACTCCATTTTGATTCTGACAACTTTCAGAAGCCCTAGGAAACTAGACAGTGGAATTATGGGATTTGCTCTTTAGCCAGTTGCATTTTATTTGGACTGGCTTTAGCAGTGAGCACTAATGAAAATTAGCCACTGCTGCCTGGGTGCAGTGGCTCATGCCTATAATCCCAGTACTTTGGGAGGCCGAGGCGGGCGGATCACCTGAGGTCAGGAGTTTCAGACCAGCCTGGCCAACATGGCGAAACCCCGTCTCTACTAAAAATAAAAAAATTAGCCAGGCATGGTGGCAGGCACCTATAGTCTAGCTACTCGGGAGGCTGAGGCAGGAGACCGCTGAACCTGTGGGAGGTGGAGGTCAACTGCCACTGTACTCCAGCCTGGGCAACAGAATGAGACGATCTCAAAAAAAAAGAAAGAAAGAAAGAAGGAAGGAAGGAGGGAAGGAGGGAGGGAGGGAGGGAAAATCAGCCACTCTCTACCAAAGCCCTAGACTTTACAGCTCACTTTTAATATTATTGTAAATGAGAAGAAAACTGCAGACATAGTAACTATCTGAATGAATTCTCAGCAGTGACAGCAACTGTCCATCCGAAAAATGCATTTGAGAATGTATGACCCTTTCTAACTTTGAAGACCAAGCCATCTCACACTGAACATAATGACAGAGGTGTCATGTGCCTTCCACTGACACAACTAATGCTAATACCCAAAGTCCAGAGCTGGTGTAACTCAATTTTATTAGGATTAGCACAATTTAGTGTTCAGGTGTCATTACTACCTATTTCCAAACAATAAACAGAAAGAGGATTTATTTTAGATTGAATTATTGCAGAGACATTGCATCGTAAATTCATCACGTTTGATTTAATGGGTTAAATTTATAAGAATTATAACTTCCAGACGTGTTTTCATTTGTTTCCCAACCAGCTATTGAAACTGACTTTCTATTGCATTTTATATTACACACAAAATAGCTCTGGGGACAGTTAATGTGTTTTTATTAATTCAGAAGTTTCTGACCCTGATGTGGGTACTGATAGAGTACTCACTAGAAGCCCTACTATCTCTACCCATAGGGGAAGACTTCCATATTTAGCAAGGATTGCCCTTGGCTAAAACACCAGAAGGCATTATAGTATCTGTATGGCAGACATATTTCTTTCATGCTGTCATCTGTCTAAAGCCTGATAGTCTCGACCCAGGCAGAATGACATAAAAATGTAATTTAAAGCAATTGATTTTTTAGTGCAATCTCTGTTGAAAAACCACTTCAAGAGGAATCCATTCATTACACATGAAACAGCACTTTCTGAAAATATTTTGTTTATCCCTCTCACCTTCAGATTCTTACAAATACCAAGGATATCTGAAAGCCTTTTACTTCTTTTCTATTCAAAAAACTTCCCATCAAAACCACCATAAGCCCTAAACACTCTTCTGTCTCTGCTCTGTGCCTCCCCGCCAGGCTCAGATCTTTATCTGGAGAGACATCTTGGGTTACATGTATTCTGAAAAATAAAGGAGGGCCAGGGACTGGCCTGGCTTATTAAAAAGGATGTATGTAATAAAACACAATTTAACTCATCAATATTCATTCATTCTGTAAATACATTCTTAGGGATTAAGTGTGTGGCACTTTGCCAACTGCTGTGGGTAAAATAGATAAAAGAATCTCAGCCCTTAAGAACTGTATAACCTGGTGAAAGTCCACTTTATCCAGTGTCCAGCCTTCTGGAGCTCCAAAACATGAACAACACTTAAACTAGTGAGAATGGGCCAGGTGAGGTGGCTCACGCCTGTAATCTTAGCACTTTGGGAGGCCGAAGCAGGCAGATCACTTGAGGTCAGGAGTTCGAGACCAGCCTGGACAACATGGCGAAACTCCATCTCTACTAAAAATACAAAAATTAGCCAGAAATCTCTTGAACCTGGGAGGCAGAGGTTGTAGTGAGCTGAGATCATGTCATTGCACTCCAGCCTGGGCAACAGAGTGAGACTCCGTCTCAAAAAAAAAAAGAAAACAAAACAAAAATAAAAATAAAACTAGAGAGAATGGTCCAAACTAGAGGTCACAGATGTATTAAGATGGGTCAGGTTTACTGGTCAAAATAACTTCTTTTACTATGGATGGACAAAGTCTTTAAAACAAACCCAGGTCCTTCTGGTACTAAAGTCAAGAAAAGAAATGGCAGGGCATGGCAAGAAAATAAAAATGAAAACCAGAGAAAAGAGAGAGCAGAAGGAGAGGCAGCGAGAGATACAGTAAGAGGCAGACACCTTTGGCATTCAGCACTTAGGAGAGGACAGCAGAAATGGCCTTGAGGAGAGAAAAGAATTGGAATGGAAGGAAGTTCAGTATCAGGGGCCAGATCCGCATCAAAGGAGACACAGTCCAGGTGCATGTGCATATGTCTACACAGTGTGACTAGTGGGACCATGTCACACCAAAGAGCCTTGGCCCAGTAAGGCACGTTGTCCTGCCAGAAAGCTAGTCCTGCATTGCCAGACCTTCCTGTTGTTTCAAGAGAAGCCAACAAATCTGATTTCATGTGAAATGTCTCAGTTTTAAAATATTGGCCCAACTTTATAAAATACTGTACAGAATCTGTACCATATACTTAATGCTTAAAAACAAGAGAACACTAAATACAGTCTTTGAATACATATTTAGTGAAAAATGATTGGAATGATAAATTCCAAATCCAGTTGTTACCCCTGGAGAGGGAGGGAGGGAAGGAATGAAGGGAAAAGGTACACGAAGGGCTTCTATTGCATCTATGAAGTTTTATTACTTTAATAAAAATATGTAATAAATAGAGCAAAATAATAAGATTTGTTAGACTGGACAGTAGGTGTGTGAGTTTTTATCACATTATTATCCCTACTGTTCTGTAGGTTTGAAATATTTCACAATTTAAAAACAATAATACTTTGCAGGACAAACAAAACATTTGTAGTCCACATCAGACCTGTGGAGCACTATTTGCACACTTTGCACAGCATGTTTTCATGGGCATAGAGCCCATGCTTACATCAGACCAGGAAGAACAGCCTTTTGCTTATCCCCAGAGTAAGGCACAGGTGATCCAGGTGTTCTTCAGTCTGGCTGAGTATCAAAGTCACCTGTGCAACTTGTCAACAATTCTCATTCCTGTGTCTCACCTGCATTCTACTAAATCACAGTCTGCAGGTAGAAGTCAGGCATCCAGATAACTCAAAAGTGTAGCCAGAGTTGAAAATATCTATGGTAGCCCTGAGAACATCATTGTGACACAAGAAAGCCACACTAACCAGGAAAGCACAGGGGTCAAACAGCTCCCAACAGGGTGACAACTTTAAAAAGCTCAATGGTCATGGTGACTTTCCTGAATCAGACATGACAAATGACAATTAAAGCAACATGACAAAAAGAAGTAAACCTGTGATGGTTAATACTGAGTGTCAACTTGACTGGATTGAAGGATACAAAGTGTTGATCCTGGGTTTGTCTGTGAGGGTGTTGCCAAAGGAGATTAACATTTGAGTCAATGGGCTAGAAAGGGCAGACCCACCCTTAATCTAGGTGGGCACAATCTAATCAGCTGCCAGTGAGACTAAAATATAACAGGCAGAAAAATGTGAAATGAGAGACTGGCCTAGCCTCCCAGCCCGCGTCTTTCTCCCATGCTGCACGCTTCCTGCCCGCGAACATCGGACTCCAAGTTCTTAAATTTTGGGACTTGGATTGGCTCTCCTTGGTCCTCAGCCTGCAGACGGCCTATTGTGGAACTTTGTGATCATGTGAATTAATACTTAATAAACTCCCCTTTATATATATATAAAGAGATATAAATATATATATAAAGATATATATTTATATTTATATAGAGAGATATAAATATATATAAATATATAAAGAGATATAAATATATATAATGAGATATACATATATCTCATTAGCTCTGTCCCTCTAGAGAACCCTAATACAGATTTTGATACTAGGAGTGGTTCTAGAGGAAGAGAATATTGACGATGGAGTTCTTTCATTGGATTTTGGGTTTCTGGAGTTGGCTGCTTAATATGATTAGACCCCAAAATGCTAAGGACTCTACTTCTAATAGTATGGAGAACACTGATAGTCCTTGGTGTGAACTATTTAGAGAGTTATGCAAAATAAATGCATTTGACACTCCTGATTCATGGCTCATGAGAGGCAAAGAGTTTAGTGACTCTGTCGCCCAGGCTGGAGTGCAATGCCATGATCTTGGCTCACTGCAACCTCTGCCTCCCAGGTTCATGTGATTCTCCTGCCTCAGCCTCCTGGGTAGCTGGGATCATAGGCGCCCACCACCATGCCTGGCTAATTTTTGTATTGTTAGTAGAGACAGGGTTTTACCATGTTGGCCAGGCTAGTCTTGAACTCCTGACCTCAAATGATCCACCTGCCTCGGCCCCCCAAAGTGCTGGGATTACAGGCATGAGCCATTGCACCTGGCCTGATGAACTTTTTTTTGCCAGAAGGAAGAGCTTCCCCATCCCCAGTAGTGGCAACATCCCCTTCACCACCCATTCTGCCATCAGCCTTTCCACCTTTCTCTGAGGAGACAAACCCTGCACTGCCTGAGGCAACAGTGATGGCCTCCCCTGAGGCAGTTGCCAGGCAAAATAATGTAGATTCTCCTCAGGAGCCACCCCCAACACTCCTGTTTGCTTCTAGACCTATAACCAGACTAAAGCCCTGGTGGGCCCCTAGAGGTGAGGTTGAGAGTGTGACCCACGAGGAGGTGTGCTACACTCAAAAAGAAAGGCTTGAATTTTCTAATTTATATAAACAGAAATCTAGAGAACAGGCATGGGACTGGATATTAAGGGTGTGGTATACTGTTGGAAGGAACGTAGAGTTGGATCAGGCTGAATTTATTGATTTGGGCCCACTAAGTAGAGACTCTGCATTTAATGTTGCAGCTTGGGGAGATAAAAAAGGTTCTAACAGTTTATTTGCTTGGCTAGCTAAAATATGGATTAAAAGATGGCCCACTGTGAGCGAGCTGGAAATGCGTGATCTCCCTTGGTTTAATGTAGAGGAAGGGATCCAAAGGCTTAGGGAGATTCGGATGGTGGAGTGGATTAGTCACTTTAGACCTACTCATCCCAGCTGGGAGGGTCCAGAAGATATACCCATGACCAATACCTTGTGAAATAGAATTGTGAGGGCAGCACCTGCATCTTTGAAGAGCCCCGTAATTGCTCTTCTTGTATGACAGATCTAACAGTGGGAACCACAGTCACTCAAATACAAAATTTAAATACAATGAGAATGATTGGATCCAGAGGTGGCAGGGGCCAAGTGGAGACACTCAACCATCAAAGGCAAGGTGGGCATAGCTACCAAAATGGACAGCAGAGGCAAAGCAGCCATCAGAATAGTCTGAGTTGTGTAGAGCTCTGGCATTGGCTAATCAATCACAGTATACCTATAAGTGAAATTGATAGGAAGCCTACTTCATTCCTACTTAATTTATATAAGCAGGAAACTTCTAGGCTGAATGGGCAAAAGACTAATTTGAATTATAAAAACAGAGAATGATGGCCCCTCAATCAATTTCCAGACTTGAGCCAGTTTACAGACCCAGAACCTCTTGACTGAAGGGGAGGCTGGGCCCCCTTGAGGAAGGACCCCACTACATTACCAATAATTTATGCAGTGAATCTTTCTCCCATCCTCCCCCAGGTAGACCTCTGGCCTTTTACCAGGGTAACTGTGCACTGGGGAAAGGGAAATTATCAGACATTTCGGAGGCTACTAGACACTGGCTCTGAACTAACATTGATTCCAGGGGACCCAAAATGTCACTGTGGTCCTACAGTTAAAGTAGGAGCTTGTGGAGGTCAGGTAATTAATGGAGTTTTAGCTCAGGTCCGACTTACAGTGCGTCCATTGGGTCCCTGCACTCATCCTGTGGTCATTTCCCCAGTGCCAGAATGCATAATTGACAGAGACATACAAAGCAGCTGGCAGAACCCCCACATTGGCTCCATGACTGGTAGGGCGAGGGCTATTATGGTGGGTTGCTTCCCTGGAGAGATTGCAGAGATTAGTGTCACCAGCAAGGACTTGAAAGATGCAGGGGTGGTGATTCCCACCACATCCCCATTCAACTGTCCCATTTGGCCTATGCAGAAGACAGATGGATCTTGGAGAATGACAGTGGCTTATCATAAGCTTAACCAAGAGGTTACTCCAATTGCAGCTGCCATACTAGATGTGGTTTCATTGCTTGAGTAAATTAACACATTTCCTGGTACCTGGTATGCAGCCGTTGACTTGGAAAATGCCTTTTTCTCCATTCCTCTCCAGAAGGCCCACCAGAAGCAATTTGCCTTCAGCTGGCAAGGCCAGCAATATACCTTTACTACCCTACCTCAGGGGTTTATCAACTCTCCAACTTTGTGTCATAATCTTATTTGGAGAGACATTGACCACTTTTCGCTTCTGTAAGATATCACACTGGTCCATTACATGGATGATGATATGCTGATTGGATCCAGTGAGCAAGAAGTAGCAAACACACTGGACTTATTAGTGAGACATTTGCATGCAAGAGGATGGGAAATAAATCCAACTAGAATTCAGGAAACTTCTACCTCAGTAAAATTCCTAGGGGTCCAGTGGTAGGGGGCCAGTTGAGACATTCCTTCTAAGGTGAAGGATAAGTTGCTGCATCTGGCCCCTCCTACAACCAAGAAAGAGGCACAATGCCTAGTGGGCCTGTTTGGATTTTGGAGGCAACACATTCCTCATTTGAGTGTGTTACTCTGGCCCATTTATTGAGTGACCTGAAAGGCTGCTAGTTTTCAGTGGGGTCCAGAACAGGAGGATGCTCTGCTACAGGTCCAGGCTACCGTGCAATCTGCTCTGCCACTTGGGCCATATGACCCACCAGATCCAATGGTGCTTGAGGTGTCAGTGGCAGATAGGAATGCTGTTTGGAGCCTTTGGCAAGCTCCCATAGGTGAATCACAGCAGAGGCCTCTAGGATTTTAGAGCAAGGCCCTGCCATCTTCTGCAGATAACTACTCTCCTTTTGAGAGACAGCTCTGCCTGTTACTGGGCTTTGGTGGACGCGGAATGTTTGACTACGAGTCATCAAGTCACCATTGGACCTGAACAGCTTATCATGAAATGGGTGCTTTTTGACCCATCTAGCCATAAAGTGGGTCACACACTTTATGTGTGTGCAGCATTCCATCATCAAATGGAAGTGGTATATACGTGATCAGGCTCGAGCAGGTCCTGAAGGCACAAGTAAGTTACATGAGGAAGTGACTCAAATGCCTATGGTCTCCACTCCTGCCACCCTGCCTTCTCTCCCCCAGCCTGCACAGATGGCCTCATGAGGAATTCCCTATGATCAATTGACAGAGGAAGAGAAGACTAAGGCCTGGTTCACAGATGGTTCTGCACAATATGTAGGCACCACCCAAAAGTGGACAGCTGCAGCATTACAGCTCCTTTCTAGGACATTCCTGAAGGACAGTGGTGAAGGGAACTCCTCCCAGTGGGCAGAACTTCAAGCAGTGCACCTGGCTGTGCACTTTGTATGGAAGGAGAAATGGCCAGATGTGCGATTATATACTGATTCATGGGCTGTAGCCAATGGTTTGACTGGATGGTCAGGGACTTGGAAGAAGCATGATTGGAATATTAGTGACAAAGAAATTTGGGGAAAAGTTATGTGGATGGACCTCTCTGAGTGGTCAAAAACTGTGAAGATATTGTATCGCATGTGAGTACCCACCAAAGGGTGACCTCAGCAGAGGAGAATTTTAATAATCAAGTGGATAGGATGACCTATTTGGTGGACACCACTCAGCCTCTTTCCCCAGCCACCCCTGTCATCTCTCAGTGGGCCCATGAACAGAATGGCCATGGTGGCAGGGATGGAGGTTACACATGAGCTCAGCAACATGGACTTCTACTCACCAAGGCTGAGCTGGCTATGGCCACTGCTGAGTGCCCAATTTGCCAGCAGCAGAGACCAACACCGAGCCCTCCACGTGGCACCATTCCTCAAGGTGATCAGCCAACTACCTGGTTGGAAAGGGCAGAGTTTTGTCCTCATTGGAATAGACACTTACTCTGGATATGAGTTTGCCTATCCTGCACACAAAGCTTCTGCCAAGACCACCATCCCTGGACTCACGGAATGCCTTATCCACCATCATGGTATTCCACACAGCATTGCCTCTGACCAAGGCACTCACTTTACGGCTAAAGAAGTGAGGCAGTGAGCTCATGCTCATGGAATTCACTGGTCTTACCATGTTCCCCATAATCCTGAAGCCACTGGATTGATAGAACGGTGGAATGGCCTTTTGAAGTCAAAATTACAATGCCAACTAGGTGACACTACTTTGCAGGGCTGGGGCAAAGTTCTCCAGAAGGTCATGTATGCTCTGAATCAGCGTCCAGTATATGGTACTGTTTCTCCCATAGCCAGGATTCACAGGTCCAGGAATCAAGGGGTGGAAGTGTAAATGGCACCAACTCACCGTCACCCCTAGTGACCCACTAGCAAAATTTTTGCTTCCTGTTCCCATGACACTACATTCTGCTGGCTTAGAGGTCTTCATTCCAGAGGGAGGAATACTGCCACCAGCAGACGCAACAATAATTCCATTAAACTGGATATTAAGATTGCCACCTGGACACTTTGGGCTCCTCCTACCTTAAAGTCAACAGGCTAAGAAGGGAGTTACAGTGTTGGCTGGGGTGATTGACCCAGACAATCAAGATGAAATCAGTCTACTACTCTATAACAAAGATAAGGAAGAGTATGCATGGAATACAGGAGATCCATTAGGGCATCTCTTGGTATTACCATTCCCTGCGATTAAGGTCAATGGGAAACTATAACAGCCCAATCCAGGCAGGACTACAAATGTCCCTGACCCTTCAGGAACGAAGGTTTGGGTCACTCCACTAGGAGAAAAACCACGACCTGCTGAGGTGCTTGCTGAGGGCAAAGGGAATACAGAATGGGTAGTAGAAGAAAGTAGTCATCAGTACCAGCTATGACCACGTGACCAGCTGCAGAACAAAGGACTGTAATTGTCATGAGTATTTCCTCCTTCTTTTATTAAAAACATGTTTGTGCGTGTATACGCTTGTACCAAAAAAAAAAAATGTTCATTTTATTTCCTTTTTCCTTTATCATGTGACACAAGATTTATTGACTTCACGTCAGCATTTAAGTGCTGTTAACTTCATGTAATAGTATTTGGGTTGGGGACTGGTGCATTGTACGAAGCATAATTGTATTATGTTAGCCATAATTATGACCTTATTATTGTCTTTATTTGAAGATTATGTATGATCTCAGGAGACGTGTATGGGTTCAAGTTGACATGGGGTGGATTTGTGTTGGTTAATGCTGAGTGTCAACTTGGTTGGATTGAAGGATACAAAGTATTGATCCTGGGTGTGTCTGTGAGGGTGTTGCCAAAAGAGATTAATATCTGAGTTCGTGGGCTGGGAAAGGCAGACCCACCCTTAATCTGGTGGGCACAATCTAAGCAGCTGCCAGCATGGCTAGGATACAAGCAGACAGAAAAATGTGAAATGAGAGACTGGCCTAGCCTCCCAGCCTGCATCTTTCTGCCATGCTGGATGCTTCCTGCCCTCGAACATCAGACTCTAAGTCTTGAACATCAGACTCTAAGTCTTCAGTTTTGGAACTCGGACTGGTTCTCCTTGGTCCTCAGCCTGCAGATGGCCTATTGTGGGACATTGTGATCGTGGGAGTTAATACTTAATAAACTCCCCTTTATATATATACATACAAATATATATCCCATTAGTTCTGTCCCTCTAGAGAACCCTGACTAATACAAAGCCTTTTTGAAATAATGTGAAATAACCATTTGTTTAAAAGACTTTCATTTTTTTAGAGCAGTTTCAGTTTCACAGCAAAATTGAGAGGAGGGTACAGAGAGAACCCATATCTCCCCTGCCCTGAAACATGTACAACCTCCCCCATTATCAACATTTCCCACCTGAGTGGTAGGTTTGTTACAATCAATGAACTTACATCACATTGTTATCATCCAAAGTGAAAATTCTGCATATGAGACTATAATGGTGGCTACATTTCATTATACATTTATTTAAACTCATAGAATGTACAATACCAAGAGGAAACCCTAATGTAAACTATTTTTTATTTTTATTAAATTAGATTTTTGTTTTTTTGAGACAGAGTCCGGCTCTGTTGCTCGGGCTGGAGTGCAGTGGTGCGCTCTCGGCTCACTGCAACCTCCGCCTCCTGGGTTCAAACAATTCTCCTGCCTCAGCCTCCCAAGTAGCTGGGATTACAGGCACCAGCCACCATGCCTGGTTAATTTTTTGTATTTTTAATAGAGATGGGGTTTCACTATGTTGGCCAGGGTGGTCTCGAACTCCTGACCTCGTGATCTGCCCACTTCAGCCTCCCAAAGTGCTGGAGTCACAGGCATAAGCCACCGCGCCTGGCCTAATGTAAACTATTTTTTCATCAAAATGGTTAGGATGAAATAATATTTAGTGCATTATATTAAAGAAACTCTTCACCTACCAACTACCACGTGTAAGCTTTCTGCATGGGATTGGGAAATGATGGAAAAATGAATGAGACAATGTCCCTACCCTCAAAGGAGCTTAACGTCTAATGGGGAAAACAGACATGTAAACAAATGATTTGTGTCCTGGGGATAAGAAAAAAATTGTGATGTGCCGAAGATTATCATTTTGTTTTGAAGACTCCAACACTAGAAATTCAAGTTATTTGGCCAAAAGGTCCTATTTCAACCATTCTCTGATGGCCTAGGCTGGGTAAAAAGACCACTAAAGCCAGCAGAGAAGACCAGACTGGGATAGAAGAGCCACTGAAAACAGTTTAGACTTCATACAGTGTTAATCTAAGAAGGATTCTAAAATGATGCATTTTTGGGAGAATGTTCTTGCCTTAATCAGCTTTATCCACAAAAATTAAGCTTTTTTTTATGTATAAAGATTTTATTTTCTTTTAAAGGAGCCATCAATGTGACTTTGTCTTTGGGAACCCCACAGGTGAATGAATCACCGAATGAATGAATGAAATTTTAATCCTCATAACAAAGATAAGGTTGGATCCTAATATATTGCTTTAGGATGATTTTCAGGAAGCTCTGTAATTCCAAGCATTTCCTCCTACAATAATTTAATAAAAATAGCTAGAGTTTATGGAGACATTATGGTAAGTCTTTTAGATATGTTGTCTCACTGGATACTCACCTACAACCAGACGACGTAGATTACATGATGTATATTTTTAACAGACGGAGAAAATGAATTTCACAATCGGTTAAGTTATTTAAACAGAACCTTAATGTTGGTTCACCTGTAGCAGAGCCAGGATTCAAATCTGCTCTAACTCTGCACAGCACTTCTCTTCACAAAGGCATTGCATTTGTTATTTTAAATTAAAAATTTTTAACCAAATTATATTAATTTAATTAAATTATTAAAATGACTACTGATGCACTATGCAGTTCAATGCCATCAAAAGCCAGGAAGTAAGGCTACAGATAGCCAGAAAACAGTCTCCAAGAATGAAGTATTCTTTCTTAAAACAACAATTTGTTGGTGATTTTCAGTTTAGAGATAAATGTTCCATATGTGCCTCTGTTTCTCCATCCAAATGTTTTAAAAGTTAGCTCCAAAATTACCTTTATACACCCTTCACAATACTCTGTGAACCATAGTCACTGTTAATCTGTGCTTGAAAACTGCTAAAGTAACTGTTAATTTGAATAATCAATATAAATAATGTATTAGTTTGCCCCCCAAATCAAGAACAAGCTACATGACAGTATTTCATGGTTCATTAGCTCAATGGAACAGTTAATTCAGTCAAATAGTGAATAATTTTTAAACAAGTATTCTTCAAATACAAAGGATAGTGGTGTATATAAGCATTCAAGAAAATGGAAAAGGCCAGGTAATACTATAGAACTTTGAGATATATTTCAATAGATAACCCAACAATTTTTTCCTATTTATTAACTTAGATTTTTTTAAAATTACATAAAAACATGAAAGTAAATTTTGAAAAAAGTTTTTCTGTGTTATTTTTCTGTGTACTATTTTTCTGTGTTATTTTTAAGTCATGAATGCACACATTATTTGCATATTGACAATCGTAGCAGGCTTACCATTTTGTGTTCCTATAGCAGGGCAGTTAAAGCAGATCAGTCACTGCCTTATCTAGCTGTATGCATAAAGAAAGAACATTATTTAGTCATGTCTCATGAAAATTTTTGGCCCATCTTCTATTTCTCATGGATGTTGTATGAATTTAACTCTGCATGTGAAATATTTGCTGTACTCAAAGACTTACGGAGGTAAGCTCATGTGAACAAAAATAAATTTTGGGCACAATTTTTTATTGTTGTTTTGTTTGGTTTTTGAGGCAGGGTCTCACTCTGTCACCCCAGCTGGAGTGTAGTAGTGCAATCACAGCTCACTGCAGCCTCAACATCCAAGGATCAAGTGATCCTCCCACCTCAGCCTCCCAAGTAGCTGGGTCTACAGTTGAATGTCTACAGCTGAATGTCACCATGCCTGGCTAATTTATTTTATTTATTTATTTCTTTTGAGATGGAGTCTTGCTCTGTCGCCAGGCTGAAGTGCAGTGACACAATCACTGCAACCTCTGACTCCCTGGTTCAAGCAATTCTCCTGCCTCGGCCTCCCACCACACATGCCTGTGATTTTTATATTTTTATATTTTTAGTAGAGATGGGGTTTCACTATGTTGGTCAGGTTGGTCTCAATCTCCTCACCTCATGATCTGCCCGCCTCAGCCTCCCAAAGTCCTAGGATTACAGGCGTGAGCCACCGTACCCTGTCCATTTATTTTATTTTTTTGTAGAGAGAGGGTCTCACCATGTTAGCCAGTCTGGTCTCAAACCCCTGGGCTCAATTTATCCTCTTGCCTTGGCCTCCCAAAGTGCTGGGATTATAGGCATGACCCACTGTGCCTGGACTATCTTTTAAAAGATAGAAAGAACATTTACTATGAGGTGGAAAGCAGTAGGCCAGTAGTCCAAAGGATTGATAATCTACTGAAATAATTAGAGATTTGTTTTTTCAAATAAGCCATTAACCATGGGAATACTGGCTAATGACAAATTTAGAATAAGAGTTTTGTTTTTTTTTTTTGAGACAGAGTCTCACTCTGTTGCCAGGCTGGAGTACAGTGGCGTGATCTTGGCTCACTGCAACCTCTGCCTCCTGGGTTCAAGCGATTCTCCTGCCTCAGTCTCCCAAGTAGCTGGGACTACAGGCGCGCGCCACCACACCCAGTTAATTTTTTGTATTTTTAGTAGAGACGGGGTTTCACCGTGTTACCCAGGATGGTATCGATCTCCTGACCTTGTGATCTGCCCACCTCGGCCTCCCAAAGTGCTGGGATTAGAGACCTGAGCCACCGTGCCCAGCCAAGTTTCATTTTTAAAAATTACTTTGCTTTTAAGTATTTATTACATGCACTGTAATAAAAATTAAAGGTAGAAAAGAGTATAGGGTAAAAATTAATAATCTCTCCTCATCCCTTATCTTCCAGCCTCCTGGTTCTTTTTCCTGGAAGTAACTACTATTACACTGTTCTGGCATCCTTCAAGAGATATTCTATGAATATATGATTATGTTCATATTTTTTTCTATACTAATAGTAATATACATACTGACACATAGCCCTTTTTTTTTTTTACATAATTATTGTCTTTAAAAAAGTTTCATGGAGTCTATGTTTTTTAACCCAATTCTACACTGTCCATGTTTCCTTTTTTTTAAAACTGAGGTATAATTTACTTTCACTAGCATCACAGATCCAGTTTGATATATTTTGACAAGTGAATACACAGGTGTAACCAATGTCTAAAGCAAGATATAGAACATTTCAGAACTTTCTATTATTTTAAGAGCTAATTAATATTCCATTTATTTAGCCAGATCTCTTTTAATGGACTCTTGCTGTTACAAACAGGGTTGCAATGAATATGTACACATATGATATTGAGTATGTCTAAGTATACCTATGGGAAAATTCCTAGTGGTAGGATTGCTGGATCAAAGAGCATGTGCATTTTTAATTTAGAAGGATAGTGGCAAATTTCTTACTATAGGGGTTGTACTAATTTACACTCCTATCAATTTACAAAGGTTTCTTTTACAGCATACCACAGTTTTTAATCTTCTTGACTTTTGCCCATTTGGGAGGAGGAAAAAAATGTGTAGCTTGATTTTTGTTTGTCTCATTCAGAGGGAAGCTGAGAATCTTTTCTTGTGTTTAAAAGCCATGAAGCGGCTTCATTTTGAAAGAAAATTTGAGCAAAAGCAAAGGTATTATGAAGACTATGAGGTGCATGTGGAGCAATGAGCAGAAAGAGAGATGACTTGACATTTATTCTAAACTTTCAAGAGAAACTGGACAAAGTAATATGGTTTTGAGTACAATAGAAACCCGGGGAAACTTGATATTTTCAGCATGACCTGAAAAGATTCCAAAATCTTGAATAAAAAATTCCTCCAAGAACCTAAAGATCTCAGGAAGTATGCCTATCCAAATCTCAAGGGAAGGCAATATTAATTTGTTTCTTCAACATAAATGGTATTGTCCATGCTAAATTAATCCGTAAGGTCAAATAGTCAGGCTCATTATGCAGGAATTCCAAAAACATTTGTGGGATTGTGTGCAGCACAAATGATTACTTGATTATTCATTTTATTCACTGCAGACCTTTTAGCCCTCTCCAAAATCTGAAAGTCCTTTAATCTCCTGTAGTCATAAATACGTCCCCTTTTAACTAGCTAGAATAGATCCTGTTCTTTGCAAAACTCCAACAATATATTTTATACACTTTTTCCTTGAGTATTAAATTTCAGATTTTGCTTTTTATCATGGGTATTGGTAAAAGAAAATGCTTCCCAATGTAAAACATACATCTTCCCAATGTAAAACATATATCTTTCTTAACCCGTAATTCTGAAAACAGTTTTGTTTCCAGTTGCTACTTCTGGGTCTATCAACAAAGCCCTAATTAGACATAGCTGTGGGGAAGAGAGCTAACAGTTATTGAAAAACTACTATATATAATTAGATATAGCTGGGGGAAGAGAGCTAATATTTATTGAAAAACTATATGTCTGTGACTTTATTAATTAGGCAAGTACAACATGTTATCTGCATTTAACAGGTTAGAAAGCTGAGGCCCAGAAAAGAGAGATAACTTTAGCAATATTTTGTAGCTAATAAGTGAGAGTCTAATCAGTTTAACAGTAATGTTCTTTCCATTGTTCTATTGTTCCATGAAATACTCTATTGGAGTGGGAGAGGGTAGTTGAAAGATTTTAAGTATCCCTGATTGACAGATTAACATGGTATAAATGATGTAATTATCCAGCAATGAAACCCAATTTAAAATAAAAACTTCAAAATCTAAGGGAGTATTGTTCTATTTAAGTAAGTCACATTGGGAGCTAGGTAGTTATTTTAAGCATTGCCCCAAGTATTTTGAATCTTTTCTGTCAGAATTGCCCTTAGAACTGGAGTCACACTCTTGAATATCCTCAATGGTGAGTTTTCTTTTCTTTTCCAGTTGCTTTTTTTATTTTAGAAAATCAGAATGGCTCTGATTTTAAGGACCAGCCCAAAGTTGTTCACAGCAAAGTGTAGTGAATAAAATGGGTAATCAAGCAATTATTTATGCTGCACCCAATCTCAGAAATGTTTTAGAATTTTTGCGTAGTTGGGGGTGGGGGGTGAGGGGAGGGATCTCAGAGGACAGGTCAATAGGTGCAGAAAACCACCATGGCACACGTATACCTATGTAACCTGCACATTCTGCACATGTATCCCTTTTTTTTTTTTTTTTGGAAGAAAAAAAGAAATAAAAAATTTTGCATAATAAGTTGGATTGTTTGACCTTGTGGATTAATTCAGCATGAACAATATGATTTCTGTTGAGAAAATGAATTGGTTAATCTTAAATCACATCCAGAACCCTAGCTGTAAGACAGCCTGGGAAGTGTAGTTGTTAGTTACTAGTTTTCCAGCCTTGTCAGGTTCATGATTATGCCAAATGTCATGTCCAGGGTCAGGTTCCAGCCCATGCTGAGGTTCAAGGGAGTGGGTAGATGAGCAGAAAGAACACTTGGGGTCGTGGGCAGGTGAAAGATGATTTTATTCAGCAGCAGCTCTCATCAACAGATTTATCACACTGTCCGCCCTGTCTCGGCTACTTAGTCCAGTGGCCCCCACACACAGCTGCACAGCTGGCTCTCCCTGGCCTTTAGGGTCAGCAGCTTAACTCTTTCTCTGGGCACAAGTGACCTGAGCTTGTCCTGGCTACCCTCTGTCCATCTGCAAAGATGGACAGCTTTGGTTCTCTCTCTCTCTCTCTCTCCGGGCACCAGTGTACCTGCACAGTATCAAGAGGGCAATTATACCTTTTACAGACAATAGTGGCTTAGGCCAAGTGGTAGCCTTCCCATGTATGGCAACATGGCTATGTTAACAAGTGGAGTTATATGCCTGCATTTCAAACTCGCTGAGTCATGCAGGATGTAAACATCCTACCTTGGTCTATCCTTGACCAAAGCATGACCATGTTCCTTACAAGCCTCCACAGTACGGGAAGATGGGATAGATAGGAAGCACCAATCTACCGTATCTACTATAGATTGTTCTTGAAATTCTTCCTTTTATTCAGAAATTACCATTTTAGATTTATTAAATCTCTTAATTTCCTTAACCCCAGTTATCACATCTGTATAAAACTATGATTTTATGTGATCTCCAAGATACACTCTAGATTTAAAATTCTGGATTTTTCAATCATTTTAACCATGTATAAACCTGTACACACATATTTTTCTACATAGATGTATCCACATAGTTTTCTAGGCATTCTCGAGAAAGGATACTAGTTTAGAATTCTACAGCATTTCTATGCTAACATTTTCAATTGGCTAGGGTTTAAAGATGTGCATAGAGTATATTAACTCTTTGGAAGGGGAGAATTTGTGTAGAGATGTGTGGTGTGTGTGTATATATGCCCATGTGTGTAAATGTATTGTGCATGTAAATCATTCAGTCAGCTAAATTTTCTAATGACCAGAATTCCACATGACTAGGGAAAAATAAACTGGCAGAAATTCAATACAAATATTAGAGACTGACAATGAATTGGACTATACTTGAAGTTTTTGTTTGGTTTTGAATTCTTACATTTGCTTCCTGCATTTCTTTTTTTCTAAAATGAATCAGGCCCATTAAACTTCACATGACTAAGGTTTTCCAGATCTAAAAATGAAATACTAAGTTGTGCCTTGCCGTGTTGAATAACTATTATAAAAGTATGCATTTGTGGGCTGGGCGCAGTGGCTCATGGGAAGCTGAGGCAGGCAGGTCACGAGGTCAAGAGATCGAGACCATCTGGCCAACATGGTAAAGCCTTGTCTTTACTAAAAATTTAAAAAATTAGCTGGGTGTGGTGGCATGTGCCTGTAGTCCCAGCTACTTGGGAGGCTGAGGCAGCAAAATCGCTTGAACCCGGGAGGCGGAGGTTGCAGTGAGCCGAGATCACACAACTGCACTCTAGCCTGTCGACAGAGTGAGACTCCATCTCAAAAAAAAAAATGTACATTTGTATTATTAGCTTTATAAGTAATTATATATAAATTGGTTGATTACTTATAATTTTACCACTAGTTTTATTTTTATACCAGGCAGGGATCTTTGCATACAATTCATTTCCTTAATATCTGGTATATTATCTGTCTATAAAATAAGAACTAGTGTTCGATGTAATGGATTTGCAAAAATGGCCACAAATTTTTCCATACTCCATATCCAACTCTTTTCATGATGTAACTTTTCATCTCCTCCCATTAATAGGTGGAGTTTCTTTTTCTGCTACTGGAATCTGAACTAGTCTTGTGACTTGCTTTGGCTAATGGAATGCTACAAAAACAATTCCTGCGAGTTTCAAGCCTGAACTTCAAGAGTCCTCGCACATGTCCCCTAGCTCTTTCGTAAACTTGATGAGTGACAATGTGCACAGACCAGGGCTAGCCTGCTAGAGATCAGAAACAACATAGAAGAGTGCCAAGACACTTTAGCCAACAATGAGCCATTCCTAGTCAACCCAGAAGCTGATCACAGTCATGTACATTAGCCCAGCTGAGACCAGAAGAACCACCCAGCTCAGCCTGGGCCACATTACTGACCCCCAGAATCATGAATTAAATAAATGGCTATTATTTTAAAGACTATGTATTGTGGTAACTTGTTATACAGCTAACTACTATTCTCAGTTAACTTTCTTTAAATTTTCTGACTCCTTCAAAAATTTGAGTTATTTACTTTCAAGAATAGCACTCTATTTTCTATTCAAAATTAACTATGTTAATTATAGAAAATTTGAATAGTACTGAAATGCAAGAAGAGGAATAAAAATAGTATATGATATAGGACTGTAAAATAACCTTAATAAAATTTTAATTTATCTCTTACCAGTATATTTTCTAAATATAGAAACATTTTCATATCATTTGATATATTTGCTTGCTTTCTTTTTTTATTATTTCTTTTCTTTTCTTTTTTTTTTTTTTTTTTTTTGAGACAGCTTCTTACGCTAGCACCCAGGCTGGAGTGAAGTGGCATGATCTCTGTTCACTGCAACCTCTGCCTCCCAGGCTGAAGCGACTCTCATGCCTCAGCCTCCCCGGTAGCTGGGATTCCAGGCGCATGCCACTGCACCTGGCTAATTTAAATTTTTTTTTAAGTAGAGACAGGGTTTCAGCATGTTGACCAGGCTGGTCTCAAACTCCTGGCCTCAAGTGATCTGTCTGCCACCATGACCTCCCAAAGTGCTGGGATTATAGGTGTGAGCCACTGTGCCGGGTCAATTTGAGGTACTTTCTAAATAAATTTTTATTTTTTAAAACATCCCTGAACACATTTCCTTGCAATTGATGTTCTACAATTTTAAAAATGTTTGCTTCGTATTCCATCTTACATTAATTAACTTTAAAATACTGTCAATTTAAAAAATCAATTCCAATTAATTGATATTATGAATGACATAATAAACATATTTGCACATTAACATTCCCATTAATAAGTGTATAACAGTGCCCATTTCACTGAGTCCTAGCCACTACTATATATTTACATTGAAAACAAACCAACTTTCCTGCCCTGATAGGTTAAAAAAAGTTAACTGTGCATGCATATAATTAATTAGAGTTCAATATTTAAGATTTTTAAGGTGAAATTTACAATGAAATGCCCAAATCTTAAGTGTATCATTCCATAAGTTTTTAACATGCAAACCCAAACCTCTATTAATGTATAAAACATTACTATGAACCCCAGAAAATGCCTTCCTTCCCTTCTCAGTCAACATTAACCCTGCCTTTCAGAAGCAACCACTCTTCTACTTTTCTCCATCATGGATTTTACCTGTTCTAGAAATTTATGAAAATGGAATTATATGTAGTCTTTTGTTAAAAATGTCTTTCACTCAGCATAATGTTTTTGAAATTTATCCGTACTGTTGCATCTATGAGTAGCTTCTTTCATTTTTTTACCAAGTAGTTTCCATTGTATGAATATACCACAGTAGGTTCAGCCATTCTTTTGCTGATGAACACCTGGACTGTTTCTAGTTTTTGCATATTGCAAATAAAGCTGTTATGAATGTTCTTGTACAATTGTCTTTTTTTGTTGACATATGCTTTCATTTCTCTTAGGTAAACACCTAGGAGTAAAATTATTAGGCGCTTGGGTGGGTATATGTTTAGTTTTGTAGAAAATTGCCAGGACTTTTTAAAGTGGTTGTACAATTTTACAGTCCCACCAAAAGTACATGAGAATTATGGTTACTCCACATCTTAGCCAGCATTTGACACTGTCAGTCTTTTTAATTTTAGCCATTGTGGAGATGCATAGCCAGTCTACTTTTTAATTAATGAATATTGGGAATGGTTAACATAATCATTTATATATAGCTCAAAATTTGAAAAGTGCTAAAGACTATACAAGTAAAATGTAAGTCTCTGTCTTAGCCATTACTTTACCACCCAGTTCTTGTGTATACTTCTAGAGATAGTCTACACATGTTAAAGTACATACAAGTATGAATTCCTTTTAAAGATATTTTCACACAAAACCGTATCTTGTTTTTTAACGTAAAAATATTTCAGTTATTATTTCATCTCAGTATACCAGTATTCAACCAGCTCTGTTTCCCTACACTTAGATTGTTCCTAGTCTTTTGTTATCATAAAAAATGCTGCAAATGATTTTCCATATGTGTGTGTAAATACAACATTTTACATGTGCAGGTATATCTTTAGTGTAAACTCTTACAAATGAAGATTGGCAAGTGTGATAGTTTTGTATGTCACTTGGCTAGGCTATGGTATCCGGTTATTTAATCAAATGTAGGTATTGCTATCAAGATATTACAGTTAATATTTACAATCAGTTGACTTTAAGCAAAGATTACCGTAAAAAATATGGACGGTTCTCATCTAATCAGTTGAAGGCCTTAATAGCAAACACTAAGGTTTTCAGAAAAAGGATGACTTCTTCCCTAACACTGCAGCATTAACTCCTGCCTGAGTTCTCAGCCTGCTGGCCTGCCCTACATATTTTAGATTTGCCAGCCCCCACAATCATCTGCACCAATCCCTTAAAATGACACTCTTTATACATGTATTCCATTGAGTCTGTTTCTCTGGAGAAGGCTGACTGATAGCAGTGAATTGAAGACGATGAGTGTTTTAAATTTTTATGGATATTGCCATATAGTCTTATGGAGGACTATTTATGCATTACAAACAATACTTTAAAGTTTCTGTTCCTTCTACACATTCACCAGCATAGTGTGATACCAAACTTTCTCTCATCTGATAAGTTTAAGACAGTATCTTATTTTAACTTTAATTTACATTTTCATCCATTAAATAATTGAATTAGTTTTAGTTTTTTATTTTGTATGATAGGAGACAGGAACATAAATTTATTTCTCACATAATAGATAATATAATCCATTATCCCTGTGCCATGGAGTCAGTGAATGATATTTTTTCTCACTCTAAAATGCCACCATTGTCACGTACTAAAAATATATGTAAGACTATTTGGGATATCCCTTTATACACATATTCCTGGGTCAAAGCACATGAAGAGTGTCAAGGTATGAACCCCATTTATTGACTAGGCTGTTCATTCCCTACTAGTTTGAAATGCTTCTTTTTTCATCCATTAAATTATATATATATGTATATATCTGATTCTATATATTTGTATATACAAATATATATACACTACTGTATATTAAATATTGTATTCTATATACTGTATATATTTTCCATTTTGTTCTATTGTTTTGCCCTCCTATTCAATCTCCTATTGATTACTGCAATGTTTTATTTTCCTTCTCTTTTTTTGTGCATATATGGTAAACCAAGATCTCAGTTTTCTCCCCAAAATTTTCATAGCTATTTTTGCTCAGAGATGAACTTTAAGATAGTTTTGTTTTATGTAGTTTTTTAAATTAAGTTTTAGTTAAATGTCACTAATTACCTAGATTAGGCTTTGGAAAATTGGCATATATATAGTGCTAGGTTTCTACCATTTTCACATTTTTTTTTTTTTTTTTTCTGTTTGAGACAAGGTCTCATTCTGTCACCCAGGCTTGAGTACAGTGGCTTATTCACAGATCACTGCAGCCTCGACCTCCCAGGCTCAAGTGATCCTCCCACCACAGCCTACCAAGTAGTTCAGACTTCAGGCGTCTGCCACTACACATGGCTAATTTTTGTGTTTTCTTTGTTGTTGTTTGTTTGTTGTTTTGTGTTTCGTAGAAACAGGATTTCCTCATGTTGCTCAGACTGGTCTTGAACTCCTGAGCTCAAGAGATCTGCCCACCTCAGCCTCCTTTGAGACAGGATTACAGGTGTGAGCCATCGTGTCCAGCCTTACATGATTCTTTAAGCAAGTTTATTTCTCTAAAAATTAGACAATCAGGCCGGGCACGGTGGCTCACGCCTGTAATCCCAGCACTCTGGGAGGCCGAGACGGGTGGATCACGAGGTCAGGAGATGGAGACCATCCTGATTAACACGGTGAAACCCCGTCTCTACTAAAAATACAAAAACTAGCCGGGCGCGGTGGCGGGCGCCTGTAGTCCCAGCCACACGGGAGGCTGAGGCAGGAGAATGGCGTGAACCTGGGAGGCGGAGCTTGCAGTGAGTGGAGATCGCGCCACCGCACTCCAGCCTGGGCGACAGAGTGAGACTCCGTCTCAAAAAAAAAAAAAAAAAAAAATTAGACAATCATATCATTTATAAATAATGATAAATTTATACCATCCTTTCTAGTATTTATCATATTTATTTTGATTTGGAGACAAATTGCATTGGCTAACTCTGAAAAGACAAATAGTAAAAAATAACAATTGCATTGATATCTTGCTTGTGATTTAATGAGAATGTGTCTAATTTTTCCATATCAAGCATAATGTCAGTTGGTAGTTATGAATAAACAAATACTTCTATGTATGGGGATATAGGAAAGAATTTATTCTTAAATATGTAAGAAAGTTTTAATTTCATAAATATGTAAATATTCCATTTTATTTTACTAATTCTGACTTCTGTATTCAGCTCTAATGTTTTCTTATATACAAGGATTATGAGGGAAGCAACATGGATTTTTAAAACTTAGTTTATTTACATTGTTCAAGCCCATCTACTACAATGATGCTTCTTTTAGCACTTAAAAATCACGCAGAGTGCTTATTAGAACATAGATTCCTGTCCCCTCATCTCCTGAAATTCTTGTTCGTTAGGTCTGGCTCAAGTGTTGCATTTCAGACAAACTTTCAGGTGATGGTGCTGCTACTGGTCTATAGACAAACTTAAAATAGCACTGTACTAATTAACAGGTGACTCACTCAAGGTGCTCTTGAGCAAGCAGGCCCAGAATGTCTGTATAACTTGCCGTCTAAGCCTTCCTCATCTCATTTCACCTGCTGCTGTATTCAAAAGCCTCCTACATTTCACTAAAATCCTCTGTCTCAGTGAATCCTTCCATATGACACATAATTAGCACTTACATCATGCACATATACTTTTTTTCATTTTAATGTGTTACATGGATAAAACCCTCCTTGATCAGCAGTAGTAGGATCTTCTTGGTTGTTCTAATCACTGGTATTCAGGCAGCAAGTATCAGTGCCCTAGGGGTACCTCAACATGCCTTCTCTTTTTCTTTCACAATAATAAAATATTTGGCTGAGTCCATGGAAGTCAGAAATAAATAGAACATTTTTGAGCCTCCGTTGCAGCTAAGATGAGTTCTGTCATCAATGGGATTTAGGAGGAGGTAGAGTATGGCACTTTCCCGGAACCTTCCTTACCAGACAGCTCCCAAACACCCATTTCTCCCATTCTCCCTTTCCTCCATTTGGTGGCCTGGCATGAGTTAGCATACCTGGCACCATAAAGTTAAGGCCACACACAAGAAGCAAGTAGAAGGAGTCCAGGTCCCTGTCACCATGGAAAGCCGTGCCCTGGACCACCTGTCTAGAGCTCTACAAGAAAGAAGTACTCATTTCTCTCCTGTTTAGGCAATTGTTAGTTTGGGTTTTCTGTCATTTGCAGCTGAACCTAATGTTTTTTTTGTTTGTTTTGTTTTGTTTGTTTGAGGCTGGAAAGCAGTGGCTCAATCGATCTCAGCTCACTGCAACCTCCGCCTTCCAGATACAAGCGATTCTCCTGCCTCAGCCTCCCGAGTAGTTGGAACTACAGGCATGCATCACCATGCCTGGCTAATTTTTTTTGTATCTTTAGTAGGGACAGGGTTTCCCCATGTTGGTCAGGCTGGTCTCCAACTCCTGACCTCAAATGATCCGCCCGCCTCAGCCTTCTAAAGTGCTGGGATTACAGGCGTGAGCTGCCGCGCCCAGCCAGCTGAACCTAATCTTAACTAAATCACTGGGGCAATTAGAAGAGGTATCTAAAAACTTAAGTCTTAGCAAAGGAACCCTTTGTTCTAACCTGATGAACTCCACCTGTCTCGTTTTTGTGGTTACAGGATTGTAAACATTCAGATCCTGTCAATGCCTTCAAACATCTAATTGACCAAGACATGCTCTCATAAATACACTAATTTAGTACATTCTGTTTCTGCTGCCACATGGTACGTAATATGCTTGTGTACATAATTACATAATTATATGCTTATAAACCCTCTAAGCAAATACATTTATGTACTTATCATTAACCTAAAACATTTCTCTCCTGATAGGTATTACTCATCATTTCCACATCTGTTACATGATTCTTTTTAAATTTCTTCTCCTACCATATGCCTTCTCCACCAAAAACTAAAACAATCATGTAGACATTATAGCCATATTTCTATATATTTAAGTTCAATCTCATCATGTCCTCTCTCAATTTTTTCACAATTTATGATTATTAAGTAACATATTAACCAAGAATTCATGTTCAAAGGAAATGAATCCTCATTAAAGTATAATTGCGTGTGTGTGTGTATGTATGTGTGAATAAAAAAATGATAGACTTCAGGTTACAATTTGATCAGAAGCTTTGATAAGAGAATAATCTGTAGATATAAGTACTTAAGTGATAAGTTGAAATTGTTCTTTTTTTTTTTCCATTTTGGTGACCACGGAGATACTATAAGCAAAAGAACACCATCAGAGATTAGCTAGGGGTAGCAGTGATATTATTTGGTCTTAAATCTACATATTCTCTATTTTTTCTTAGCATTATAATCAATTTCTGTTTTTATGTTTCATGATAAAGGCAAGTGGATTTTTGTAATATTTAACTATTTATAATAAAGTTTTTGCTGCGTCTCCCGAGACTGGACCATTCATCCATGAAGCTTGAGTGACTAGAAGGTTTGTTAGACTTGTTCATTATAGGAACATGTGCTTGCTCACTTGTCATTAAATGTGTTAGTTGTGTGCTAAAGCCTACTCACGCCAGCCTGCAAAAGCCAGTGAGGAATATATCTTCCCAACCCTGCTTTCAGTGACGTCATGTTATTAGCTTGAAATCAGCCAGAATAGGAATATTATTGACACCACCGAAATAGGCAAATGCTAAAAATCACAGCTCTTTTCTTACCCTAGAGAGCTGGTTGTAAAATATTTACCAGCACACTACTAAAATATTTGTTTTAAGAAATTTAATTTGCCACTTAAGCTGTAAATGAACTCCCTAAATTTGTGTTAATTAATTTACTGTTCTACCTACTATGTATTTCTTATTAAGCATGGAACATTTTGATTCACTCTTATACATATGGAAAAATTAAACTCTGGCAGAGTTTATTCAAAAATTTGTCTTTGTACTTATACTTGCTTTTCCAGTTTCCCTATTTCCTTATTTAATTTTTGTCCACTTGATATATAAAAACAGATGGATGTATGTTTAAATATTCCCACTAATGGTTTTGTCAGTTTCATATTTTAAAGGTATCATTTAGCTTATAGAAATTATTAATACTATATTTCTGTTGTATATTCTACCCTTAATCAATATAAAGTGATTCTTCCATTTAATGATTTTTTTCTCAATTTCTACTTTGATACTAATAATGCCACTTTTCCTTTGTTTTACTCTCACACATAACTTTATTTTCACCTTTTTATTAACAAGTTGTATTTGGACGTGATTTTTGGACTCAATATGAAGATCTTTATCATTTAAATTCAAGTTACTTGTATGTATTAAGGAATGGATATACATGGTTTTCCTTTTTTTGTATATATTTTATGCTTTCTTGCTGTTTTTTAAAAAATTATTTACTATATTGTGTTAGAATCCTTGCTTTTTTCCTCTTTTGGTGATTTGACATTTTTTATTTTGTTAATGGTTAAACTACACTGTCCATATTTTAATTTTTTATATTATAGACCAATCTTTGATTGCTTAGAATAATTTTAAGAAGTATATGTGATAAACTAGAAATTTTTTTGCAGCTAACACTCCAAAATATGATTCCCTCTCCATTATAGGGTTGCCAGCAATTAGGAAGCAAAACACTCACAGCCCAATTAATAAACAGGCATAGGATATGAACAGAAAGAAATACAAATGATCTTTAAACACATGAAAACATATTTACCTTTCTTTCTTTTTTTGCTTTTTGAGACAGGGTCTTGCTATGTTGCCTAGGCTGGAGTGCCATGGATATTCACAGGTGTGATCATAGCGCACTATCACCTCCAACTCCTGGCTTTAAGTGATCCTCTCACCTCACCTTCCTGAGCAGCTAGGACTACAAGCAGGTGCAGCTGCTCCGTCATCTAACCATTTTTGTTTTTGTTTTTGTTTTCATCATTTTGAATTTCTTTGTCTTTTTAAGTTCTGGGAAAATTTCTTGAACATGTTTCCTAATTCCCTGAATCAATGTTTTATCATATTTCATTTGCTTTTATTTCTTCTTATTGTTTATAATTTAGCAGCTGTGATTTGCATTTCCAAGAACTCTTTCCTACTCTCAATTATTTTCCTTTTCATGGTTATGTGTCATAGTTTTATCAATGTATTGTCTTTATCAATCTTGTTGAAAGCATACATTAGAATTTTCCAAACTTCTTATTTCTTCAGGAACAACTTATTGTGATGATTCAGATTGGCTGCAGCTGTTCAAAATGTTGTATCTGTTTCTATATCTGATTTTCTCTGATCATCCTAAAGAAGAGATCCTAGTTATATTGCTAATAATAATAGCTAGTGTTTATTGTGCATTTATTATAAGACAAGGTTTGTGCTAAAGGATTCACACATGCCATTTAAGTAATCTTCACAACAGCTGGATGCTAAATATTACTATCCTCATGTCCTATGACTACTACAAGTTCTCCACCCTTTCACAAGAATAAGGTTACTTCACAGAGTATTCTGGGCACATCCCAATCTACCTCCCTGCAAGAAATGAGCTACTGAACTGAAAGGGGAGTGCTTCATTCCTTGCAGGTGGGTAGACTGTTATGTGCATTTCCCCCACCTGTGTAGAAGATCTATTTTCCCAGCTACTACCTCCAAGTCAAAAGTGTTCTGGTATCCACAGCTACATTCCAGTTAGCTTTAGCTTTGCAGACAATTAGCTTGGTAGTTCTACTTTGGTCTTCCAGATAATCCCAGCCACAGTAAGTAACTTTTACGTGTCCTTCATAGACTTATGTTTAAAAGGCAATACTACATGTTTACCAAACTTAAGCTGTAAATGAACTCCCTAAATCTGTGTTAATTAATTTACCGTTCTATCTGCTATGTATTTCTTATTAAGCATGGAACATTTTGATTCACTCTTATACATATTTACCAAACTGATATGAGCTCTATAAATAATTCATATCACTCAAGTGTTGGAACCAATTCTCCCTTGCCTCTCTACATGGATTTCTGTTGCAAAGTCTTAGATCTAGAACAAGTAATGTTACAGTCATTGTGTTTTTCACATGGCTTAGAGGTCCAAATTCTCTGGAAATATAGTGATACAGAGGGAGCTATGGCAGGATATTTGTATACTATGTCCCTGTAGCAGCATGAAGGTAGCTGGGCCATTATCCCATTTCTTTGCCTCACACAGTTGCCCTCATTAGCAGTAAGCCATAGTGGGGTCCCTACTCTTTTCCTGACACTGCTGTCCTTACCATGTGTAAACCTAAATGCAAGCCAGATTGGGGGATGAACCAACTGGGCAGGTGTTTGAGCTACCAATATACAAGGGGGTTATATTAGTTACCCACCACTGCATAACAGATCACCCCAAAACTTAGTGGCTAAAAATCATAGTTATTTACGATTATTTATGTGCCTTCTGGGTAGTGGGGATGGCATCTACGCTGGGTTAGATGGCTGGCTCTGTTCATCTTGGCTGGGTTTGCCTTAAGTCTGTGGATCAGCTGACGGGGCAACTCTGCTCCACTTGTTTCTTATTCTCTTTGGCCCAGTGGGCTAGCAGGGTGAAGGCAGAAATGCAAAAGGAAATGCAGAAAGATTCATGGTCTCCTACGGCCTAAGCTCAGAACAGGCACACTGCACTCTGCCCAAGTATCACTGGCCACGAGTCCTATAATTAGTTCAAAATCAAGGGAAGGGAAGACAGTCCACTAACATCGAGGGCTTGAAAAGAATGTAGTTGCAGGAAGTGGTAAGGAATTCGGATCAATAATACAACCTAATCCAGGAAATGTATTACCAAGACCTCCTTTAAAAGGAGTACTGTATGTGTTTGGAAGGAATTCTTTGTTAAGAAACTTAAAGTTTGAGATAAAACCCCCAAAGGATTTGTATGCTTAAAACCAGTTGATCACGGGCAGAACGCGGTGGCTCATGCCTGTAATCCAGCACTTTGGGAGGCTGAGGCAGGTGGATTACGAGGTCAGGAGTTCAAGACCAGCCTGGCCAAGATGGTGAAACCCCATCTCTACTGAAAATACAAAAAAAAAAAAAAAAAATTAGCCGGGCGTGGTGGCAGGCGCCTGTAATCCCAGCTACCTGGGAGGTTGAGGCAGGAGAATCCCTTGAACCCGGGCAGCAGAGGTTGCAGTGAGCTGAGATCTCGCCACTGCACTCCAGCCTGGGTGACAGAGTGAGACTCTGTCTCAAACAACAACAACAACAAAAACTAATTGATCACCAAACTACTGTTCAAGAAATAATGTTAGGATAACCAAGGCACTTTGTTTTAGAGCAGGATATGTGAGTTTGGACCAGAGCCAAATGCTTGGAAGGAGAGAAAAGAGACTGTGCTGCTACCATTCTCTGTCTTTTATTCATGGGGTGTTTACTCTCTTCTATAAATAGATGCTTAATAGAAATTCAGTTTAATGGGGCAGAATATTTCCACACAGCCAAGGGCACCTGCATATTCTGTTCCAGCCCTAGCTAGAGGAAGCCTCCCTGTAGAAAGTGCTGGACTCATCTGGGCCCACATAGACTTCCTGAAACCCATCTTGCCTCCAGCCCTTCCTGCGTGAAGTGGAGAATGTCAGTGTTGTTCTTGAAGGATACACTCTTATTTACTTTCAAGTTAAACTTGTTTTTCACATGTGGTGTGCGTTAAGTTGGGACAGCCCTCCCCACGATTGTGTGGCACCTGCAGTCTATTTTGTGGCAATTTCTCAAAGTCTGTACAACAGATAGGTTTTTTTGTTTTGCTGTGTAATCCACGTGGTAACCGATGTTTCAGCCAAAGTTTACCCTGGAAAGAGAAACCTCCTGAATATGTAGACTAGGGCATCTTTAATGCAGAGAATTGGCTACCCACAGAAATAAAAAAGCTAAGACATCAAAATGTGGCCATTAAAGCAACCTAAATATTAGCAACATCAGGAAGCCTCTACTATGCTCAAGCTGTAGGGACCGAAGGAGGAGAGGGTAGCATAAGGGCACAAGGTCACCAGAGGGTGCCTGCTGTCACGCTGTGCCTGATTACCTGGATCCCTCCTTCCCCTCCCGCTGCAGCTGCTGGAAGAACACTTCCCAAGCAGAGGGAGCCTGGCTTCTCTAGCGCCCCCCACTGGCTGAACCCAGCTGTCAACAGCAGCCATGGAGCCTGGGAAATTGGATTTATAGCCAGCCCCAGTCAGTACCCAAAAAGAGTAGGAAGAGGTTAAAGGAAGGACTGGCAGGCAAACAGGCCCACAGCTGGCAAGCTCCTTCTCCCCATCTGAAGCACTTTTAAAAGCCTAGTGCTCTCCCCAAGATTTATATGAATGAGGAGACTGGTTTGGCTCCAAACTCCCTTCCACTGAATATGTCAGGTTTAAGGATCATCTCAGCATCATAAAGGTGCTATTCTTATTAACCCAGATAAAAACTTTTCTTAATTTTCACTAAACAAAACAAAAAAGAAAAGTTACAAGACATTCATGAACATATCTGACTCTATGAAGGTATACAGGAACAAAGAGATTTGCATTAAGAGTAATACAAAAACTTTTCAAATGCTATCAGACAATCTTGTGCTTAAAAAAAAAAAAAAGTCCCACTGTCATTTCTGCAGATCGGGCTCCTGTTTTCTTCCATCTCATTCAACCTTCATCTCTATTCTCTTTCTCTCTCTCTCTTTTTCTTCATCTTCACTTTGCTGCATTCCTCACAAGGTCAAAAAATTAAAAAACAAAACAACAGCCATACTTACTGCCTCCCCTGACCCCTTGTCTTTGTGTGTTTGTATGTGTGTTTTAGGTCTCTTAAATCTCTCCTCCCAACTGAGTCCCCAGACTTACCTTTGCACATCCAAGGCCTTTGGCTGAAGTTTTGAAAATGATATTGGAAGGTTCTCATAAGGGCAGAATGGTTAGGGGGTTCCTCTGTCCCTACTCGCCCTGGAGAGCCGTATCCTGCCTGGTTTAACATTTATCTCTGATTTTTCATTTTCAACGAAGCATTTTTACTAAAGTTGCATGATAATAAGCCAGGACAGGGTTGGTAGATACTTATCATGCACATCCAACTTCTACATGAGAGTTACATGTACAGTGAGCAGAGTTCTCACTTCACTGTGTGGTTAAATCTGAAAGATGACTAGTAATAATCTTCCAGACCCTTCCTGCAGGCAGTATAACAACCACCTCTTTAAACAACAACATGCTGGGTGCTTGCTGATACAATGAAGCTTATCCTGACATAAGTGGCTAGTACAAGAAGCTAATTGCTCCTTTCCTCTAGTGGACATGAGAGAACTATCCAAAACTGCAGTCAGTTACCTGGTGTTACAGCTGGTTGCACTGTCTGCCGCTTGCCAGATGCATAGAGCTACGAGGAGATTAGCTGGTGGGACTGGTAGGAAATAGAGGAAATTATGATTTAGGTGTACATGAAATATCTGTGGGAACCGAGGCCGAAGGACATTCCTTTACCGTAGAAACGTCGCAGGTATCCGGGAACACTCTTTCCAGCATAACCCTTGTTTTACTGTTTCAGCAACTTTATATCTTTGCACAAAAGCTTCAGGCTGGGGTGGTACTGACGCCATATCCCAGCAATTTCTGGAAGGCTGAGGCGGGCTTGATTTCACCGAGGCCGCGGAGCCCCAGACCAGCCTGAGCCAGTCATGGCGAAAACCACGCCCTACTCAAAAATAGCTCACAGGTGGTGGTGCACGCTAACCCCAGCCACTTCAGGAGGCTGAGGTGAGACCGCGAACCTGGAGGTTGCAGTGAGCCGAGATCGCACTCATTTCAGCTTCTCCAGCCTCCATGACAGAGCAAACTCTGTCTCAAAAAAAAAAAAGCTTCTAAATAGCAAATGATAATTTAAAAATGTGAATATGCATGTTTTGATAATCTTTTACTTAACATTCTCCTCTCTCTTTCTTCTTCTCTTTTTCTGAGACAGAGTCTCACTCTGTCACCCAGGCTGGATGAAATGGGAGCAATCTCTGCCTCACTCTGCAACCTCTACCCTCCCTGGCCTGGCTGCATTCTCCTGCCTCTGCAGCATCCTGAGAAGTTGGGACTACAGGCTACCACTCACTAATGGCTAAGTTTTCTTGAGCATTTTCAGTAGAGAAGAGGTTCTCCACCATATTATTGCTGGTCTTGAATTCTGATCTTTGTGATCTCGGCCTTGCCTCATTGGCCTCCCACCCCTGGGATTACAGATTAGCCAGAGCCACTGGGTCTGGCCTCCTCCTTTTCTTTGAGATTCTCCCTTTCTTCACAAATTATCTCCAAAAATAATTGTGTTTTTTTTTTTTAAAAAAGTCTATCTAGTTGTGTTTTGGCTTTATTATTTAGCTACAGGCAGTGAGGAGTGTTAATTAATCAAAAGAGCCTCCTCCCTTGAGTTGGCTCAGCAAATCTAGAGCCATACAGTGTTAAGCAACTACAACTAGGTGGATTTTTCTGCTAATTTCTGCTGGGAGCATTTTTTGGTAAGCCATTATGCAGCCTTGTAAGGTCTGTATATTTTGCTTTCTATTCCATATTAGAAACTGCCCGTGGAAACTCTCCAATGCACTACCTATAGTTTGGGTGAATTCCTCTTTGCTCAAGAACCCCCAAATTTGACAGTTCCTGGCCTGCTAAGGAGTAAGCTTGCTTACTACCTGAGGCTGGGATTTTGAAAGCCATAGAATAAGACCAAGCCAGTTTTCCTGTAAGGGCTTTTTCAGCATTGATTCTACATGAAAGTACAACTCTGGTTCCTTAATAGTGAACTTGTTATGCTTGAATGCAGAGAATTAGTCACGAGTATGGTACATCAGGTTTAGCCTTAGTTGCACAAATAATGTTCCATTTTTTCTCTAGTAAAGGCAAGAGATATTCTCGCTGAACATATGCAAATAATCATATCGCCATGAAAAATAAGAATGCTCAGTAAAAGTATTTGCCTCTTTTGAATATGCTTTCTTATTTAGCCAAGCAGAAAGTTACAGATAAAATAAAAAGAAAGAAAAGGGGCTTCCGTGTATACATATGAGCAGAATATAGAATATACATATAATGCCAATAACATTTCCAATAAACCCAGTACAAGTAAACATCTCTTATCAGTTCGTGTTATTCTAGGTAATTAATTCTTAGACCTCTGGATTTTGAATCATTAGTCTGTCACCTGTTTCTGGGCTAAAAAGAGTCCTGGAAATCTCCGTTCAGTCCTAGGGTATAGTCTGAAAGTTGTCTGTGTTGTCAGCTCAAAAGCCAGCAGCCACAGGCTCATCGTTGAAGGGTGTGGCCCTTCACATGAGGTTCGACACTGCCTTATGGAAGACGCAATTTTCATCTCATAGCTTATAACAGAACCTTCAGGAAAGCATTAGAGGACAAGAGAACTACTTGTAATGACACAACTAATTGGCTGTTGTTAATTTATTACAATAACCAATACAATTAGAATGAAGGAGAATTATGTCCTTTATTGTGGTTACTGTTACTATTTCATAAGGAAGTGATCGTTATGTCTCCTGAAGATAAAAATATATCATGGACAGTGAAGGTATTGATAATTTTCCAGGGCTTTCTTTTCCATTCTGGAAAGTGCACAATCTCTGAAACATTGATATTAAATACATTTTACCAATATTAAGTATCCTCTGATTTGACAACTCTTTTCATGAAATTCTTAGGGCAATTTTGAGCTAATTAAGAAACACGGCCAGGCATGGTGGTGCACACCTGTAGTCTCAGCTACTTAGGAGGCTGGAAGGATCACTTGAACCTAGGAATCTGAATCCAGCTTTGGCAACATAGCGAGACCCCATCTCTTGCGAGGTGGGGAGAGAAATAAAAGCAAGAGAAGAGAAATATGGAGTATAAAATGAGCCTAAATATTGACAATATTCTTCTTTTCATAAGATGAAAACACAAATCTTTGTGATTTTCCACAGTCCCTTCTTTGGGAGATCTCAAAGATAGTTTTATATGAAAAAAAAATCCTAAAAAAATGTGCAGTTTCTTGATTTGACGACTCTTTTTTGACAACTTGATTTGACAACAAAAACCATGTTTTTGCTTTCCGAGTATTTTTTATTTTATTTTTCAATTTTCTTTGAGACAGAGTCTCTCTGTTGCCCAGGCTGGAGAGCAGTGGCACGATCTCAGCTCACTGCAACCTCTGCTTCCTGGGTTCAAGTGATTCCTGTGCCTCAGCCTCCCAAGTGGCTGGGACTAGAGGTGTGTGCTACCATGCCCAGCTAAATTTTTTGTACTTCTGGTAGAAATGGGGTTTCACCATGTTGGCCAGGCTGGTCTTGAACTCCTGGCCTCAAGCGATCTGCCAGCCTCAAATTCCCAAAGTGCTGAGATTATAGGCATGAGCCACTACACCCAGCCTGTTTTCTGAGTTTAGAGTCTGATCTTGGGAAGACAAAAATCAAAAGAGTTATAAACTTGGTCACTTGACTTACCTAAGATTATGGGAGCCTGAGAACAATAGCTTGAAACTGCAGCCCACCCCAGGAGTCCCGCTCTGTCGCCCAGGCTGGAGTGCAGTGGTGGGATCTTGGCTCACTGCAACCTCTACCTCCCGGGTTCAAGTGATTTTTCTGCCTCAGCCTCCCGAGTAGCTGGAATTACAGGCACCCACCACCACGCCTGGCTCAGTTTTTTTGTACTTTTCGTAGAGACGGGGTTTCACCATGTTGGCCAGGCTGGTCTCGAACTCCTGATCTCAGGTAATTCACCTGCCTTGGCCTCCCAAACTGCTAGGATTACAGGAGTGAGCCACCACACCTGGCTAAAAGCACAGTTTTTAACTACTAAAGTACAAAATAGAGCTTTTAAAAAATTCATCAGCACACTTCACATGAACATGCGTATAAGGATCTTGAAAGAAAATTGACAAGAATTGAGGAAAAGTGGATGGATAGTGGAAGGCAATGAAGAGGAATATCCCTGGGATTGAGTGAGTGTGACGAGTATCTGTTATATTTATGTAGCACTCCCCCCAATCCCCTAAACAATTGCAAGTCTCCAGTCATGTGAGTTTTCTAATTTTTCTACATTTAATCATTTCTTTTTTTTTTTTTTTAATTATACTTTAAGTTCCAGGGTACATGTGCATAGCGTGCAGGTTTGTTACATATGTATACTTGTGCCATGTTGGTGTGCTGCACCCATCAACTCGTCAGCACCCATCAATTCGTCATTCATTTAATCATTTCTAAAACAAGGTGCTGTTCTTATACGATGCTACCTTCCTGGTCAAGTTTGGTCTGGAGTAGGCACCTGGTCAAAGCTGCCTCAATTATAATATCCTGTCCATTTGGGCACAGGTAACTGGACCAGGTCCCAAAGTCCTCAAGAATTTCCAGTTAAAACTCAGAGAGCTTTAAGATTGTATTTCCATGGTGGAAGACACAAGATATAATATTAGGGAAACTGCGAGGCACTTTTCCTGTAATGGAGAGAAAGTCAGTGCTTATATCAGAGAATAAAACCAACACTCAGAGAAGCAGAAATGGATGACAAAGTGTCTTGGTGGAGGGACTTCCTTGTACATTTGTTCCTGAGGCCCAGCTACATCAGTGAATATCATGTGTTTGTGCTGGTTTAAACCTCCTTTAGGTTTCATGAACCAATAATTTCCCCTTTGAGCTTAAACTAGGTTTTTGTGACTTGCAAAGAACTACAAAAGGCACACTCTCTATTTGACAGATTACGTAGGATCACCTTGTTTAAAAATTTGAGTTTCAGGCCACACACAGTGGCTCACATCTATAATCCCAGCACTTTGGGAGGCCAAGGTGTGTGGGTGGATCACCTGAGGTCAGGAGTTTGAGGCCAGCCTGGCCAACATAATGAAACCTCGTCTCTACTAAAAATACAAAAATTAGCCAGGTGTGGTGGCCCATGCCTGTAGTCCCAGCTACTCGGGAGGCTGAGGCAGGAGAATCGCTTGAACCTGGGAGGCAGGGGTTGCAGTGAGCCAAGATCACGCCACTGCATTCCAGCCCAGGTGATAGAGCAAGACTTCATCTCAAAAGAAAAAAAAAAAATTGAGTTTCAATTATTGTTACACAATTTAGGCATCTCAGCTCCTCTTTATGACCTGCATGTTTCTAAAAGTCATACCTTTTAATTAGAACGCTATTTCTGTTAACTGGCTATCATGTTTGTGAAAAACCTTATTTAAAAATTCATTGGAAATTTAAAAATCAAATAGCGAAGTGGCTTATGGCATTCTTGTTCCTTCACATGAAAGATTCAGAGAATGTATGTCATCACACAACTACCATAAAAATGGGCTATGCTGGGTTATAAAACAATGTTGTCAACACTTTAAGCGAGGTTTTCATGTCAGAGTGTCTGTCAGTGGAAAATCCTATAAATATTTTTCATAGGTAATTAGTTCTAAGGACATCTCTGTTAAAATATTTTTCTTCTTGTTTATTCACTTGATTTTCTTTATCATCACGATTCCTTATTTAAGGATAGGTGACAGGACTTCATGAAGACTTGTTAATAGAATATTATTTCGGTAGGTGGGGAAGAATATATGATATTTGGAATAGAGGGTGTCTGTGAAGGGCAACGTTAGAATTTGGCTTAAAGAGTTTAAGGAGATGCACCCTTTTGAATTTCTAAATTCGAATTCTCAGTCTCTTGGGTACTCTGTGAAGCTAATTTATTATGAATGATGGACAGAGCTCCCATTTCCAGTTGCTCTTTTCACGGCAGTGACCAGGGAAGAACATAAATGGTCAGACAGTGCTGCTAAGATGAGGTTGCAGCACAAAAAGGCCCATTCCTCAGGCTGGCTCTGAGTCAACTCCAGCAATAGAGATGAGTTCTAAGGGTTCCTGCATGGTCCCCAGCCAGTAAGCTTTTACCAGGACTTTCCTAAAGATGCTGTGAGTTTTTTGGACACTGAGTAAGTAATAAAGAGTAAAGAAGTAACTTATTAAATAAGGATGATTGCATTCCTATTTCAGGACTAATGTTAAATCGGAATTGGAGAAAACCCTGTTGGCAGATAGAAAAGTTTAAAATCTATTTCATTCCTGTTTTCCCTTTTCTTTTTCTTTCTTTTTTTTTCTTTTTTTCTGCTCACTGCAAACTCCGCCTCCTGGGTTCATGCCATTCTCCTGCCAGCCTCCCAAGTAGCTGGGACTACAGGCTTCTGCCACCACACTGGCTAATTTTTTGTATTTTTAGTAGAGACGGGGTTTCACCATGTCAGCCAGGATGGTCTCCATCTCTTGACCTCGTGATCCGCCTACCTCGGCCTCCCAAAGTGCTGGGATTACAGGTGTCAGCCACCACACCCGGCCCCCTTTTTCTTTGTTCTAACTAAAGATTTGCAGAATCCCTGACAGACTGTAACTACCTATGGCTCTTGTCCGCCTATTAATATTTTTTTAATCTAAAACCAGGGAACTATGGGATATTTGAAGTGGTTGGAGTGACCTCATTGACAGAAGTGTGCATCCCTGAGTTCCATAAAAATGCTTAGGGTCCCCAGAAAATCAGTCATCACCAGCCTTCCCCTCCCTCTATTATTTATGATGAGATTTAGGGTGATAAGCTGACTGATTTCGGAAGGAGCCTAAAGAAAATATGGTGCTATTTGGTAGGCACTCATCTATAACATTGTTATAGAAGCATTCACTTTTGAGTCAGGCTTGGTATGCTCTTTGGGTCAGTAACATTTCAACAACCTTGTATGAGTGCGAGAAATGCCCAACATCTCTCTCTTCGGTTTCCAGGGTCTCTGAAAGATCATGACCTCAGGGCAAGGGACCATGATGTTGGTAATATCTTTAGTGCCTAAACTGAAACTTGTGTATTTAATCTTTAATAGTTGGGACCCTATGTGTTCTTACACATTCGATGAAATGTCTTATTATTAAGAAATATCTGTCATATTCATTCCAAATAGAAGCAATCTAAATGTAAAATGTGATAAATATTAGCTTTCATAGCTAAACTTCCATAAGTAAAACTTACTGTTGTTTTGGAGGTAAGAATTACCGTATTGGCATATTGGTAGTTTTAAATCAGGATTTTAGTGTTTGTCACTGTTTATTATTATTATTATTATCATTATTATACTTTCAGTTCTGGGATACATGTGTAGAACATGCAGGTTTGTTACATAGGTATACATGTGCCATGGTGGTTTGCTGCACCCATCAACCCGTCATCTACATTAGGTATTTCTCCTAATGCTATCCCTCCGCTAGTCCCCCATCCCCCTACAGGCCCTGGTGTGTGACGTTCCCCTCCCTGTGTCCACATGTTCTCATTTTTCAACTGCCACTTATGAGTGAGAACACGTGGTGTTTGGTTTTCTGTTCCTGTTTTAGTTTGCTGAGAATGATGGTTTCCAGCTTCATCCATGTCCCTGCAAAGGACATGATCTTATTCTTTTTTATGGCTGCGTAGTATTTCATGGTATATATGTGCCACATTTTCTTTATCCAGTCTATCACTGATGTTATTTGGGTTGGTTTCAAGTCTTTGCTATTGTGAATAGTGCTGCAATAAACATACGTGTGCATGTGTCTTTATAGCTGAATGACTTTAATCCTTTGGGTATATACCCAGTAATGGGATTGCTGGGTCAAATGGTATTTCTGGTTCTAGATCCTTGAGGAATCACCACACTGTCTTCCACAATGGTTGAACAAATTTACACTCCCACCAACATGTCACTGTTATTTTTAATCAACCCAGTGCTACAATTATGCCTCATATCCCTTCTACATTTAAGGCAGTTTGTTTCATGGTGAGATTGTTGTTTTGATCCTTGGTATCATCCTTAACCCAAACAGAAGTGACTTCTGAGTGTTCTGTTGTTTTCAATTTTCTGATTAACAGAAAAATACCATACAAGTATTATCTTTTGGCTTTTACTTCTATGCATTCATGTGTTTAGTTAACTTGTTGTGCTTTAATGGCAGGACATCAGAGGGTTTCACATGTGCGTTGATATAAGAATTGCATTTCACATTAAGAAGCCAAGTTCAATAAATACAAATTAAGTTTCAGTGGATTCAACGTCATTTTCAGATTGAAAAATAAACAAATGAATAGTCTGTGAGAAAAGAGGTAACTACAGTTCAAAAGATTAGAAAAAATATGTTCTATGTTAAAACATTTCTGGAGATGATTTTAATTATCTCTATGGGTTCCTTTTGACCCCCAGAATCTTGTCTTCAGGGACATAAACATTTCCTGCCAATGTGCAGTACTATGGATGTGGAAGGTATAGCTGGCTTTTTAGGTCTTTGTTGTTTCTCAGTTAATTAGAGATAATTTTCTTGTATCTTTCACCTAAAATGAAGGTTCTAAAAATCTGTCACAGTGAAAAGGCCTGAGATGTCCTGATTTTTTTCAATAAAATGATATCAGCTTGTTTATTTGTTACTTGTTTCTTTTTCATAAAATTAGAAGAAATAAGATATAGACAACTTACAATCTGCTATTTAGCCTTTTGGATGTTAGAATTTTGGGTGTATAGATGTTTCATTTAATTGTGTGTTATATTAAAACATTTTACTAAATTTTCTCTTTTCCTTTTCAATTCACTTTGCTTATAAATCCAAGGTATTTATTATATAAGGCCTCAAATATCCCGAAAACAAATAAAAATATAAGAAAACATGTGGTATCACTTTATTATCATTTCTTATAGGATTATTTGCCTGTAATCATTATTAAGAAATTTGAGTTATTTCTTTAAGTAATTACATCACTCATTCTAAAATGGCATCCCCTTTGTTTGCATAATAAACTATCTCAAAATTTTATGGCTTAAAACAAAAACTTTCATTACATCTTATGAGTTTTGGGGGTCACAAACTTCAGCAGTTTGGCTGGGTGATTCTTCTGTTCCACATGGCGTCAAGGAAGGTCACTCAGTGGTGTTGAGTTGATGGTCTGAGGGTCCTTGACTGCTTCACTTATATAACTGGTGTCTTGGCTCACCTGGAACTGTTGACCAGAGTACCTATGTGTGGCCTTGCCAACGCGGTGGCCTCAGCATAGTTGGTCTTTACTCATGGCTGCTCTGAGAGCAAGTGTTCCATTGATCAAGACAGAAACTCTGAGATTTCATGACTTGGCATTGGAAGTCACACAGGCTCACATCTGACTTGTATTGGTTGAAGTAGTTACAAGCTCATTCAGATTCAAGTGGAGGGGACACAGATGCCATTACTCCATGGAAGGGGTGTCCAATAATTTGCAGTCATGTTTTGAAATGGCCAAACCCTTCCCTCTAATGTCTAAAATATTTTTTCTCTTTCCATGTAGACTCCTAGAAATGGTGCAGTTCTATGAAATCATTTGGCTTTAAATTCACTTATGGTGGAGTTTATAATTTCATGACATATATATTTTCCCCTAGTATTTCTTGCCGGAAATAAGAGTGCCAGTATCTGTGTTTATAATATATAAAGCTAGAAATAATAAGAACTGTCTTCAGAGGGAAATAACTCATCCAATAATGGACTTTATATTCTATTTCCATGATAAGATGCAGATTTCCTTTAAAAGCCAAAACATATAAAAATATAATTCCAGCTTATTAAATGTAATAGCCTAAGAAAAACATAGAAGTAGAATATCCTCACAGTCCTGGTTTTTAATTTTATTGCAAATATAAATATTTTCTACTCGAAAACATTTCCTCTCAGCATCTCTCTACAAATAACCAAGCAAGCATTGATTGACAGATTAGGCTTCTAATATTGCCTTCCCTTTTCCTAAGTGAGCTGTTCTACTTGCGTTTTTGACAGTTGAAAATGACTGCTTGCCAACATTGTCAATGATATGTTGAGTAAGAAATTGTGTTCTTCTCTATCATTTTCTAACCTCCCATTTTTCTTCTTTTCTTTTTCTCTTCACATCCATCGTTCTTATTGAGATGAAATGATCAAAAATGATTAGAAATTGTTTTCCCTCGATCAGGTCCATTTATCCTGCGCTTAGTTTTTCTCAATTTATTTTTTTAAGAATATAAAAGATGGTATGACTCTGCTTGCCAATTCCCACAATGACACTGTACTTTCCTATCTAATCAACTCTGCCAGTGACAATCCCACCCATTCCACAGGGCCTGAGTCCCATTCACCTTTACTCTATTTGGAAGAAGAGCCATAGAACATCATCACGACATTCTGGCAACAGAGAACTAGGTGGCCCTCTGGGACATGACACAGGATTCCAAATGCTGAATTATAGCAGAGTAGTGTGGTAGAGTGAACCCTGGACTGGAATCCAAGATGCTTGGCTTATCATCCTGAGAAAATACCTGAAGATAACATTACTCCTATGTCTCAATCCCTGTGGTTCAGGGGGGACTGCAGTCATTCATCTCTTAGATCCAGAGCTAGGCACTTGGCCCTGGCTTGGCTAAGCAGCATATCTCATGCCCCTGGCACAGTTCAAGGGTGAGCATATTCCCAGTAAATATAATAAAAATTAGACTTTGGACTTTCGCTACGGCTACATAAAAAGAAGTAATTTCTCTCTACTGAGATTGTTAAACAAAACATAAATCTTGAGCTTCTGGTGGCCATATTTGCCATCACTAAAGAAAACCTGCTGTGAATTAAGTCAATTAGAAGAAGGCAGAGGTAACAAAAAGATATATTCTTCATTCAATTGAGCACTGCCTGAATTCAGAACTACTCCCCTGACTTTTCAGCTGTAATCTATACTTGTACCCTTTGATTCCATTTGTAAGTAATTCTTAAACCGGCAAAACTCACTCATAGTGATAGGAATTAGATCAGTGTTTGCCAGAAGTAGTGAGAGGTTGTTGACAGAAAAGATGTACAGCACGATTTTATAAAAAAAACCAGTTGACTGCACACATGTAGGTCTGATTCTGGACTCTCTATTCCATCCAAAGGATCTATATATCTATCCTTACCTCAATACTATACTACCTTGATTATTGTAGCTCTAAAATGTCTTGAAATTATTTTGGCAATTCTAGGTGCTTTGGATTTCTGTAAAAATTTTAGAATTGGCTTGTCAATTTGGACAGAATTGACTTCTTCTTTTTTTTTTTTTTTTTTTTCAGATGGAGTCTTGCTCTGTTACCCAGGCCAGGCTGGAGTGCAGTGGCATGATCTCGGCTCACTGTAACCTCTGCCTCCTAGATTCAAGCAATTCTTGTGCCTCTGCTTCCCTAGTAGCTGGGATTACAGGCATGTGCCACCACACCTGGCTAATTTTTGTGATTTTAATAGAGACAGGGTTTCCCCATGTTGGCCAGGCTGGTCTTGAACTCCTGGCCTCAAGTGATCCGCCTGCCTTGGCTTCCCAAAGTGCTGGGATTATAGACTTGAGCCACCATGCTTTAGCCTGAAGAGAATTGACATCCTAGCAATATTGAGTCTTCCAATCCATAACCCATAGTATTACCTCTCCATTTATTTAGTCTTTAATTTCTTTTGGCAATATTTTATAGTTTTCAGTACACTGATCTTGAACATATTTTTAGTAAATGCACCCCAAGTATTTTAGGGTTTTGATGCTACTGTAAATGATACCTTGTAAAATTTCAAATTTCAGGTGTTGCTAGTATATAGAAATGCAGTTGATTTTCTTATATTCATATTGTCCTACAACAATGCTGATTTCATTTATTAATGCTGTCTGTGATAAAGATACTCTTCTTTCTTTCAATATGTATGTTTTTAAATTTGTCTTGGCTTCAGTACAACATTGAATAGAAATAGTGAGGACAGATATATTTGCCTTGTTCTTGATCCTAGGAGGAAAGCGTTCAGTATTTCACCATTAATTATGTCGTTAGCTGTAGAGTTTTCAGATACCTTTTATTAAATTGAGGAAAATTCCTCTTATTCCTGGTTTGCAAAGAATTTGTGGGTTTTGTTGTTGTTGTTTTATCATGTTTTGTTTTATTTTATCATAAGTGGGTATTGAATTTTATCAAGTACCTTTCCTGGATATGTTGAGATAAACATATGGTTTTTCTCCTTTATGTGTCAATATGGTGGCTTACATTGGTTTTTTAAAATGTCTAAATACTAAATTATATGTTTTATTACATATTTAATAATTCTACATTATATATTTTCTTAAAACAAGGACATTATAACTATAGTACAGTTATCAAAATTAGTAAACTAATATCGATAATACATCTAATTTACATGCCTTTTTGTATTTAAATTTTTGTGTTGTCCTTTTCTGTGTCTGGGATTCAATCCAAGATTACATTTTTGTGTTGACCATTATATCTCTTTAGTCTCCTTTAACCTCTAATAGTTCTATAGTCTTTGTTTTTTTGTCTTTGATACTTTCAAAGAGTATTGAGCATTATTAGTCAGTTATTTTTTAAAATGTCCCTCAATTTGGATTTGTCTGATGTTTTCTCTTGATTTGCTCAGTAAGCATTTTTGGCAGAATGTCAAAGAAGGAATGTTATGTCCGTCTCAGTCATTGTTTCAGGAGGTACATGTCAATTTGTCCTATTAATGGCGATACCCCTGATCACTGCTAGGTTTCTCCAGTCTAAAGTTATGGCTTCCCCTATGTGATTAATTTGTGTCTTACAGGGAAGGTAGTCTGAGACTCTGTAAATATCCTGTTTCTCACCATGCTTTTGCCCACAAATTTTATCATCCATTGATAATTTTTGCCTGAAAAAATTATTACTATGATGGCTGCCAATTGATTATTTTCTAATTTACATGATTCCTTCTACATTTATTGCAGTGTTTGGTATTCTACCATAAGAGAGAGCTTTCCCTTCTCTCCTGTTTTTATTTTTTAATTCATACATACATATATCAAATATAATATCTTATTTGGATAGTTTCCATTGCCCTGTCTTCAAGTTTACTTATTCTTTTCTTTTTCTGCAGCATCCAATATATAATAGTAAATCCATCTGGTGAGTTTTTCATTTTGGATATTTTAACCTTCAACTTTAGAAATTTGACCAGGCTAATTTTTATAGTGTCCATGTCTTTCCTCATCCTATACATGCACTTCTTAAATTTTGAATTATGATAATTAGAGCTGATTTGAAGTCACTTTCTATTTATTTCATTGTCTCTGTTATATCTGGGTCTGATTCTATTAACTGACTATCTCCTGGTTATGGGTCACATTTTCCTGCTTCCTTACAGTTCCTAGTAAATTTTTATCTTATACCTTCTACTATGAATGTCATCTTATTGAGTGTAAGAATTTTCTCTTTGTTTGAGGAAGGTTAGGTTTTCATCCTTATGAATGGTTAATTTATTGCAGAGTCTCTTGATCTTTTATTTTATTTTATTTTTTAAGAGACAGAGTCTCACTCTGTTGCCCACACTGGACTTGAACTCCTGAGCTCAAGTGGTCATCCTACCACAGCCTCCTGATCCCTTGATCCTTTTTTGTGTGTTTCTGCTTTTGTTTTTGTTTTAAGACGGAGTCTCACTCTGTAGCCCAGGCTGGAGTGCAGTGGCGTGATCTCGGCTCACTGCAACCTCCACCTCCCGGGTTAAAGCAGTTCTCCCTGCCTCAGCCTCCCGAGTAGCTGTGATTACAGGCACCTGCCAACACACCCGGCTAATTTTTTTGTATTATTTAGTTGAGACAGGGTTTTACCATGTTGGCCAAGACCACCATGTTGGTCTTGAACTCCTGACCTCAGGTGATCCGCCCGCCTTGGCCTCCCAAAGTACTGGAATTATAGGCGTCAGCCACTGTGCCCTGCCTCTCTTGATCCTTTTGAGGTCTGTTTTAAAGCTTTGGTAGGGCAAGTGTACAGTAACCTATACTGTAGAGGTTATTTCCCCCGGTCTTAAAGCAAGGCCTTTCTGGAGTCTCTACTAAATGCCCAGTTTTTCAAGGAGGTCTCTTCAGTCTGGCTCAAGCACAGATCTGGAATGTCTTTCAGTTCTGTGGAAAGTTTAGTGGTTTTTCAGTTTAAAGTTCCCTAGTAGTTCTCTTTGCCTGGCCTCAGTGAGTCTCATTGTATGCATGGACACATTAATGTTCAACCAAGATTCAAAGGGACTGCTCTGAAGCTGGAGTTTTTATTCAGTGTAGTTGCATGCCACAAATTCCAGCCACTTCAGCCTCCCTAAAATCTGTCCTTTTAGCTCAGTGAGACGCTGTGCTTTGCTTGGGTTTGCACTCTCTGTAAGAGGGCCTGGAGGGTGCCTCTATGTGACAAATCTAGGTAATGTAGGGTTTACCTTGCTTATTTACCTTCTTTCAGGGATACTGGTCCTGTACTGCCTGTAGTCCAGTATCTGAAGACAGTTGTTTCAGATCCTTCTCCCAGTTTTCTAGTGTTTTACCACAGGAGAACTAGTCCAGTACCAATACTCCATCATGGCAAAAGCATAAATTCTAAGGTTTTTAATTTTTAAAACAGGAATAATTTTTCCAAGAGATATCTTCTAACTTAAAATAGTATTTTAAAATGATTTTTAGATTACCAAAGGGATATTGAGGTAAACAAAAAATATATGTGAGAAATCTCCAAGGTATTTAAATGCGGCTACCTTCATGCAGGTCAATGAAAAACAAAACTTTAAGACCCGAGTAGTAATTACGAGCTCATATCAACATTTTTCATTGTATGTCTCTTCATTTTTTTTTTTTTTAAGATGGAGTCTTGCCCTGTCACCCATGCAATCTCAGTTCACAGCCACCTTCGCCTCCCGGGTTCAAGCAATTCTCCTGCCTCAGCCTCCTGAGTAGCTGAGATTATAGGCACCCACCACCATCCCCAGCTAATTTTTTTTGTATTTTTAGTGGAGAGGGGGTTTCGCCATGTTGGCCAGGCTGGTCTCGAAGTCCTGACCTCAGGTGATCCACCCACCTTGGCCTCCCAAAGCGCTGGGATTACAGGCGTGGGCCGCCGTGCCCAGCCTGTCTCTCCCATTTTTAGGTCTACCTTCATCCTCCAAAGATAAGACATTCATCTGCAAAATATTTTTCTTCTAAAAATAGATTATTCCTTGAAGGGGTTTATATTTGATTAGTTATTTGGAAAATGTTTAAATATACAAAATATGTCTTTCAAAATTCCTTAAGTGGAAATTGTATTAGCTAGATTATCACGTGAGTTCAAATAAATGTAAAATCTTTTCAACTTCACTCTATCAATCTAATAATACTAGCAATAGTAATCATAATAATACCTAATACTTATATAGACTCTACCTGTACCAGGGAGCCAAAATGCCTTACAAATGTTAACTTGTTTAGTAAATGATATCATTTGGCTCTGTGTCCCTACCCAAATCTCATCTCGAATCATAATTCCCACTTGACAAGGGAGGCACCTGGTGGGAAGTGATTGTACCATGGGGGCAATTTCTCCCATGCTGTTCTGATAGTAAGGGAGATCTGATGGTTTAAAAGTGGCAGATTCCCCTGTGTACTTCCGCTCTCCTGCCACTATGTAAGACGTGCCTTGCTTCCCCTTTGCTTTGCACCATGATTGTAAGTTTCCTGAGGCCTTCCCAGACACACTCCCCAGTGGAACTGTGAGTCAATTAAACCTTCCTTTCTTTGTAAATTACGTAGTCTCAGGTGGTATCTTGATTGCAGTGTGAGAACAGACTAACACAATACACCCATGAGGTAGATACTTTAATTTATTCACTCTACAGATAAAGAAACAGAGCTGCAGAAAGATTAAGTAATTTTCCCAAGGTCACACAGCTAGAATGACTCTAATGTATTCGGAATAAATTTTGAAGAAGGTGCCTCTGTCCTAGCCAAAAATAAGACTTTATTAGATGATGTAATCATTTAAATTTACAATCCCTTTTGATTGCTGGCTCAAGTCCCAAACTCATAATCATATGTAAGGAAAATCTTGCCAGATAAAGTCAACTGAATCATTGCCTGCATTCATTGTATAAGACTCATATCATAAATATCTTGTAACCGAGACCAGAATTTAGGAGGAAAGTGGCCATTCACATCCCTGCTGTTACTTGGATTGAAAAACTCTTTGTCTCTCTTGCCAGCATCACAATAGTTTCATTTAAGACATTGTTCTTGTCTATTTAAATAAAACCAACATTCTGGGTTGTTTTGCTAAAAGAGATTTTATGTATTTTTTATAGGGTTGAAGGTTGAGAGACTTGGAAAGTGACTATGTTTTGAACTCTTGGTAGAAGACAGAACTAACTTTCAGCACATAAAATCAATCATAGAATTTGATGTATGTGGCCAGGCGTGATGGCTCACGCCTGTAATCCCAGCACTTTGGGAAGCCGAGGCAGGTGGATCACGAGATCAGGAGTTCAACATCAGCCTGGCCAATATGGTCAAACCCCGTCTCTACTAAAAATACAAAAATCAGCCAGGCGTGGCGGCGTGCGCCTGTAGTCGCAGCTACTCAGGAGACTGAGGCAGAAGAATTGCTTGAACCTGGGAGGCAGAGGTTGCAGTGAGCCAAGATCATGCCACTGCACTCCAGCCTGGGTGACAGAGCAAGACTCTGTCTCAAAAAAAGAAAAAAAAAGAATTTGATGTGTGTTAAAAGTCCACAGAGGACAATTGCTCATTTTATTTGGTTGAGAATCTACTGATGAAGATAGAAAGTAGCAACTAACAGAGGAGAAGAAAGTGTCCATTGAAACACAGGCATGCTAGTTGGAAAAAAGGGTGACCCAGTGTACTCACACCTTCCTCAGTTGGTGCAGCCTGAGTGGGTGAAATCCCTTAGGAGCCGAGCTGTGGTAGGGGAACATCACACACCGGGGCCTATCATGGGGAGGGGGGAGGGGGGAGGGATTGCATTGGGAGTTATACCTGATGTAAATGACGAGTTGATGGGTGCTGACGAGTTGATGGGTGCAGCACACCAACATGGCACAAGTATACATATGTAACAAACCTGCACGTTACGCACATGTACCCTAGAACTTAAAGTATAATAATAATAATAATAATAAAAGAAAGATCTATGAATTCTTCCAGCAACAGCAGAGACACTACAGACCTGATTTGTTAGGAATACCTAAGGGCATCTCTATAGTGGCCTAAAACCCAGGGGTATGTATGGGGTAGTCAGCACTACTTCCTCAGGAATTCTCTTTCCTCTGAGTCCCTGGCTGGCATGGCTCAGAACATACATTGATTACATCAGAACTGAAATGCACTATTGCCTGAGCAACATGGCCTAAAATGATGGCACAATTATATCTGCTCTGGGTGGGATGATCTCCACTAAGCTCGTCTCTTTTAGAGCCTCTAAGCATTGAAAACAAATTGGTACCCTTTTTCCAACACATATGTCTAAAAATAAAAACGATATTAAGCCAGAACATACAAATGTTACATTTAGGGGAAAATAAATGATTTCTTTCTGGATTTTAAGATGGCAATGTTCTGATAAATTCACTGAAGTGGAACCTAGCTTCCTCTCTCTCTCTCTCTCTCTGACGCCCCATGCATGCATTTAGTCTGCCCATTCAGTGATCCAGCAAACTCAACAGCCAGTTCAAGTATGCAAAGTTTCTTCATATCTCATCTTTATTTTAGTTTTGAATTTGCTGACCAGATATTCTCAACAGTACACAAAATTGAATTGTTGTATGAATATGTAGATATAGCTGAGATAATAACATTTACTTTTGTAAATTCTAGGGGAAAAACTTAAGATTTAAAAGAATTTCTGTAGTTATTTTAGTTTTTATCTTCATCAATGTCCTGTGACCGAAACCAGGATTTAGATGTCAGAGCAATAACAGGGTGGGGTTGAGTGAAGCTTAGCACACCTGACCTGAAAACATATTTTGATAAGCATTTCTTCTGGGAAACCAGAGAATTGAACAGTTCAAATTTTTGATATGGCAATGGGGAGGAAAATATCTAGTAGTGACTCATAATAGGTAGGTTACAGAGAACTGGAAAACATTACAGTAGAAGAGTGAGGAAGCAGTAAAACATTATTCATATTATATAAATCTGATGCATTTGTAAATTGTGACATGATTTATCTCTATGCAGAAATGAACATAATTTTATAATTATAAAATAAAGGAGTTACATTTCTAAGAAGAGCAAGCAAACTGAAATGAGTCAAATATTTCAGAACACTATCATTTAAGAAGTCATTTTGTGACAATAATGGAAATATTTTAAATTAACTACTATTTTCAAAAATCTAAGTCAAGAAAAAAAATTCTCATTGCAATTTTGAAGGTGGGTTAACTCATTTGGAAGTGGAACTATTTTTTGCTATGAATGTTAACACATATACCAAGTCTGTTACACATAGAACCATGTAGAGAAATCAGTTATTTGCAATGTAAATCAAACCTACCTAAATGAACTGAAAAACCTCATTTAGAATTTGGTAAACAAAAAAGTCAATATTTACAAATGTGCTGTTTATGTTAAGATCTTACAGGTGTGAAAATTGCTAATAAAAAGTATGACTTACTGGAATTTAAATATATCTTTAAAATTTTACTGCTTACTCAAAGTGTTTTAAAGTTATCTGTACTCTTTTAATCCCTGAATAAAATTTTCTTTCCTGGGCGCAGTGGCTCATGCCTGTAATACCAGCACTTTGGGAGGCCGAGACATGTGGATCACTTGAGGTCAGGAGTTTGAGACCAGCCTGGCCGACACAGTGAAACCCCACCTCTACTAAAAATACAAAAATTACTGGGCAACGGAGCAAGACTCCATCTCAAAAAAAAAAAAAAAAATTATCTGGGTATGGTGGTGGGCACCTGTAATCCCAGCTACTTGGGAGGCTGAGGTAGGAGAATCACTTGAACCTGGGAGGCAGAGGTTGCAGTGAGCCGAGATTGTGCCACTGCACTCCAGCCTGGGTGACAGAGCGAGACTCTGTCTCAAAAAAAAAAAAAAATTTCTTGGCAGGTGGACAGGTCCCATCTGCTAATTTACCAGTTAATTGGGCGTCTTGCCAATTGGAGTACTTTTTTTTTAATTTTTAATTTTAGTGGGTACATAGTAGATGCATATATTTATGGGGTACATAAAATATTTTGATATGGGCATGCAGTGTGTAATAATTGCACCATGAAAAATGGTTAACCCATCCCCTCAAGCATTTATCCTTTGTGTTACAAACAATCCAATTATACCCTTTTAGTTATTTTTAAATTTACACTTAAATCATTTTGACTACTCACCCCACTGTGCTATTGAATACTAGGTCTTACTCATTCTTTCCAATTATTATATATATATTTTACTCATTAGCCATCCCTGTCTCCTCCTCACTTCTCCACTTCCCTCCCCAGCCTCTGGTAACCATCCTTCTACTCTCTAGCTCCATGAGTTCAACTGTTTTGATTAGCGTCCCCGAATAAATGAGAACATGGGATATTTATCTTTCTGTGTTTGGCTCATTTCACTTAACATAACGACCTTGAGTTCAACCCATGTTGTTGCAAATGACAGGATCTCATTCTTTTTATGGCTGAATATTACTCCATTGTGTATATGCACCACACTTTAAAAATCCTCTCATCTGTTGATGAACACTTAGGTTGCTTCCAAATGTTGTCTGTTGTGAACAGTGCTGCAGCAAACATGGGAGTGCAGATATCTCTACGATATGCTCATTTCCCTCATTTGGGTGTATACCCAGCAGCAGGATTGCTAGATCATATGATAGCTCTATTTTTAGTTTTTGGAGGAACGTCCAAACTCTTCTCCATAGTGGTTGTGCTAATTTATGTCACCACAGTGTATGAAGGTTCCCTTTTCTCCACATCCTCGCCAGCCTTTGTTATTGTCTGTCTTTTGGATACAAGCTATTTTATTTGGGGTGAGATGATATCCCACTGTAGTTTTGATTTGCGTTTCTCTGATGATGTTGAGCACCTTTTCATATGTCTGTCATTTGTATGTCTTCTTTTGAGAGATGTCTATTCAAATCTTTGGCCCATTTTAAAAATCAGATTATTATACTTTTTCCTATAGAGTTGTTTTAGCTCCTTACATATTCTGGTTGTTAATCCCTTGTGAAATGGGTGGTTTGCAAATATTTTCTCCCATTCTGTGGGTTGTCTCTTTACTTTGTTGATTGTTTCCTTCACTGTGCAAAAGTTTTTTAACTTGATGTGATCCCATTTGTCCATTTTGCTTTGGTTGCCTGTGCATGTTGGGAATTATTTCAGCATTTTTTTCCCAGTCCAATGGCCTGGAGAGTTTCTGAAATGTTTTCTTGTAGTAGTTTCATAGTTTGAGGTATTAGAGTTAAGTCTTTGTGATGGTTAATATTGAGTGTCAACTTGATTGGATTGAAAGATGCAAAGTATTATTACTGGGTGTGTCTGTCAGGGTGTTGTCACAGGAAATTAACATTTGAGTTAGTGGACTGGGAGAGGCAGGCTTACCCTCAGCATGGGTGGACACCATCTAATCAGCTGCCAGAGCAGCTAGAATAAAGCAGGCAGGAGAAGATGGAAGAGCAGGCTTGCTGAGTTTTCTGGCCTTCACATTTCTCTCATGCTGTATGCTTCCTGCCCTCAAACATCAGACTCCAAGTTCTTCAGCTTTTGGACTCTTAGACTTACACCAATGATTTGTTAGTGGCTTTCGGGCCTTTGGCCACAGTCTGAAGGCTGGACTGTCAGCTTTCCTACTTGTGAGGTTTTGGGACTCGGACTGATCCACCACTGGCTTCCTTGCTCCTCAACTCACAGACAGCCTATTGTGAGACTTTACCTTGTGATCGTGTGAGTCAATTCTCCTTAATAAACTCTCTTTCACATATGCATGTATCCTATTCTGTCTCTCTAGAGAACCCTAATACAGTTATTAATCTACTTTGATTTGATTTTTGTATATTTTGAGAGATAGGGGCCTAGTGTTTTCATACTTTTTCATATGGATGTCCAGTTTTCCCAGCACCATCAGATTGTCCTTTTCCCAATATATGTTCTTGGCACCTTTATTGAAAATGAGTTCACCGTAGGGGTGTGGATTTTTTTTCCAGATTCTGTATTCTGTTCCATTGGTCCATGTGTCTGTTTTATGCCAATACCATGCCGTTTTGTTTACTATATAGCTCTGTAGTATAATCTGAAGTCAGGTAATGTGATTCCCCCAGTTGTTCTTTGTGCTTAGGGTAACTTTGGCTATCCTGGGTCTTTTGTGGTTCCACATAAATTTTAGGATTTTTTTTTTCTATTTCTTTGAAGAATGTCATTGGTATTTTGCTAGGGATTGCATTGAATCTGTAGATTGCTTTGGGTAGTATGAACATTTTAACAATATTCATACTTCTAATCCATCAACATGGAATATCTTTTCAAGGTCCTCTTCAATTTCTTTCATCAGAGTTTTATAGGTTTCATTGTAGAAAACTTTCACTTCTTTGGTTAATTCCTAGGTATTGTATTTTATTTGTAGCTATTATAAATGGGATTACCATCTTGATTTCTTTTTCAGATTGTTCACTATTGGCATACAGAAATGCTATGGATTTTCGTATGTTGATTTTGTATTCTTCAACTTCATTGAATTTGATGATCAGTTCTAAGAGATTTTTGGTAGAGTCTTCAGGTTTTTCCAAATATGAGATTATATCATCTGCGAACAAGGATAATTTGACTTCTTCCTTTCCAATTTGAATGCTTTTTTTTTTTTTTTTTTTTTTTTTTTGCTCTGTCACCCAGGTGATCTCAATTCACTGCAACCTCTGCCTCCCGGGTTCAAGTGATTCTCCTGCCTCAGCCTCCTGAGTAGCTGGGATTATAGGTATGTGCCACCACACCTGGCTAATTTTTGTATTTGGATGCTCTATTTCTTTTTCTTGTCTAATTGCTCTAGCTAGGACTTCCAGTACTATGTTGAATAACAGTGGTAAAAGTGGGCAACCTTGCTGTATTCCTGATTTTAGAAGAGAAGCTTTCAGTTTTTCCTCACTCAATGTGATACTAGCTGTGGGTCTGTTGTATATAGTTTTTATTATGTTGAGGTATGTTCCATCTATACTCAGATTTTTGAGGGGTTTTATCATGAAGGGGTGTTGAATTTTATCAAATGCTTTTTCAGCATGAATTGAGATGATTATATTGATTTGTCCTTCATTCTGTTGATATGATGTATCACACTAATTGATTTGCATATGTTGAACCAATTTTATCTCTGGGATAAATCCCACTTGGTCATGATGAATGATGTTTTCAATATATTGTTGAATTTGGTTGCAGTATTTTGTTGAAGATTTCTGCATCAATATTCATCGAATGTATTGGCCTGTAGTTTTCTTTTCTTGATATGGTATCAGGGTAATACTGTCTTCATAGAATGAGTTTGGAAGTATTCTCTTCTCTATTTTTCAGAAAAGTTTGAGTTAGGATTGATATTAGTTCTTCATTAAATGTTTGGTAGAATTCAGTAGTGAAGCCATCAGGTCTTGGGGCTTTTCTTTACTGGAACACTTTTAATTATGGCTTTGATCTTGTTACTTGTTATTGGTCTGTTTGGGTTTTGAATTTCTTCATGGTTCAATCTCAGTAGGTTGTATGCATCTAGGAATTTATCCATTTCCTCTAGATTTTCCAATTTATTGGCATATAGTTCCTCATAGTAGCCACTAACGATATTTTAAATTTCTACAGTATCAGTTGTAATGTCTCCCTTTTCATCTCTGATTTTATTTATTTGAGACCTCTCTGGTTTTTTTTTTTTCTTTGTTAGTCTAGCTAAAGATTTGTCAATTTTATCTTTTCAAAAAAATTGCTTTTTGTTTCATTGATCTTTTATATTGTTTCTTCATTTCAAATTCATTTGTTTCTACTCTGATCTTTATTATTCTTTACATAATTTTTGGTTTTGTTTGCTCTTGCTTTTCTAGTTCTTCAGTATGCACCATTAGGTTGTTTATTTAAATTTCTTCTTCTTTTTTGATGTAGGTGCCTAGAGCTATAAATGTTTCTCTTAGCACTGCTTTGGCTGTATCCCATAGGTTTTAGTATGTTGTGTTTCCATTATTATTTGTTTCAAGAAATTTTTCCACTTCCTTGTTAATTTCTTCATTGACCCACTGGTCATTCAGGAGCATATTGTTTAATTTCCATGTGTTTATATAGTTTCAAAAATTCCTCTTGTCGTTGATTTCCAGTTTCATTCCATTGTGGCCAGCGAAGAGACTTGACATTATTTCAATTTTTTGAATGTTTTAAGACTTGTTTTGTGACCTAATATATGGTCTATTCTTGAGACTAATCCATGTGCTGAGGAGAAGAATGTATATACTGCAACTATTGGCTGAAATATTCTGTAAATATCTATTAGGTATATTTGTTCTATAGTGCATATTAAGTCTGATGTTTCTTTGTTGATTTTTCATCTGAAAGAGCTGTCTAATGTTGAAAGTGGGGTGTTAAAGTCTCCAACTATTATTGTATTGAGGTCTATTTCTTTAGCTGTAAAAATATTTGCTTTATATATCTGCGAACTCCAGTGCTGAGTGCATGCATACTTAACAATTGTTATCTCCTCTTGCTGGATCGACCCCTTTATCGTTATATAATGACGTTCTTTGTCTCTTCTTACTGTTTTGGTTTTGAAATCTATTTTATCTGATATAAGTATAGCTACTCCTGCCTCTTTTTTGGTTTCTATTGACGTGGAATTTTTTTCATCCCTTTATTTTCAGTCTATGTGTATCTTTATAGGTGAAGTGTGTTTCTTGTAGGCAATAGATCATAGGGTCTTTTTCTGATTCATTCAGCTACTCTGTGTCTTTTAGTTGGAGAGTTTAGTCCATTTACATTCAATGTTATTATTGATAAGTAGGGACCTACTTCTGTCATTTTGTTATTTGTTTTCTGATTGTTTTGTGGTCTTTTCTTTCTTCTTCCCTTCCTTCTTGTCTTCCTTTTAGTGAAGGTGATATTCTCTGGTGACAGGAGTTAACTTCTTGCTTTTTGTGTGTGTGTATCCATTGTACGGTTTTCAGCCTTAGGTTGCCATGAGACTTGCAAATACTATCTTATAACCCATTATTTTAAACTGATGGCAACTTAACATTTGTTGTATAAACAAATAAGAAAAAACCAAAACCAAACAAAACAGAAACTCTGTACTTTAACTTCATCCCCTCACCTTTTAGTTCTTTCCTGTTTCTCTTTAGGTCTTCTTATATCTTGAAAACTTGTCATAGTTATTATTTTTTATTGGTTCATCATTTAGTCTTTCTACTTACGAGTAGTTTATACAAAATTACAGTGTTATAATATTCTGTATTTTTCTTTTTCGTTTTTGTTTTTGTTTTTCTTTTTTTTTTGAGACAGAGACTTGCTCTGTCACAGAGGCTGGAGTACAGTGGTGTGATCTCAGCTAACTGCAACCTCTGCCTCCTGGGTTCAAGCAATTCTCCTGCTTCAGCCTCTTGAGTAGCTGGGACTACAGGCGCATGCCACCATGCCCAGCTAATTTTTTGTTTTTTTAGTAGACGCGGGGTTTCACTGTTTTAGCCAGGGTAGTCTCGATCTCCTGACCTTGTGATCTGCCCGCCTTGGCCTGCCAAAGTGCTGGGACTACAGGTGTGAGCCACCACGCTTGGTCTGTGTTTTTCTTTAAGCTTAATATTACCAGTACGTTTTGTACCTTCAGATTGTGTTTGTTTGTTTGCTTGTTTTGAGACAGGGTCTCACTCTGTCACCCAGGCTTGAATGCAGTGGTGTGATTACAGTTCACTGCAGCCTTGCCCTGCTGGGCTTGAGTGATCTTCCCACCTCAGCCTTTTGAGTTTCTGGGACCACAGGCACACACCACCACATCCAGCTAATTTTTGTATTTCTTGAAGAGATCGGGTTTTGTCATATTGCCCAGGCTGGTCTCAAACTCCTGTTCTCAAGCAATCCACCCACCTTGGCCTCCCAAAGTGTTGGGACCATAGGTATGAGCCACTGTGCCTTGCCCAGATGATTTCTTATTGCTCATTGACATTTTTTTTTTTTTTTTCACATTGAAGACCTCCCTTTACCATTTCTTATAAGATAGTTCTGGTGTTGATGAAATCCTTCAGGTTTTGTTTGTCTGGTAACGTCTTTATTTCTCCTTCGTGTTTGAAGGATATTTCCCCCAAATATACTATTCTAAGGTAAAAGGTATTTTTCTTTAATGCTTTAAGTATGTTATGCCACTCTTTCCTGGCCTATAAACTTTTCACTGGAAAGTCTGATGCCAGATGTATTGGAGCTCCATTGTATACTGATTCTTTTCTCTTGCTGCTTTTAGGATCCTTTCTTTATCCTTGACTTTGGGCGTTTGATTATTAAATGTCTCAAGGTAGTCTTCTTTGGGTCAGATCTACTTGGTGTTTTATAACCTTCTTATATTTGAATGTTGGTATCTTTCTCTAGGTTTAGGAAGTTCTTATTCCTTTGAATAAACTTTCTATCCCTTCCTCTTTCTCTACCTCCTCTTTAAGCCCAATAACTCTTAGATTTGTGCTTTTGAGGCTATTTTCTAGATCTTGTAGGCATGCTTCATTCTTTTTTATTCTTTTTTTCTTTTGTCTCCTCTGACTATGTATTTTCAAGTGGTCTGCCTTCAAGTTCACTAATTCTTTCTTCTTCTTGATCAATTCTGCTATTAAAAGACCTGATACATCCTTCAGTATGTCAATTGCATTTTTCAGCTCCAGAATTTCTGCTTGATTCTTTTTAATCTCTTTGTTAAATTTATCTGATAGAATTCTGAATTCCTTCTCTGTTATCTTGAATTTCATTGCATTTCTCCAAAATAGAAATTTTGAACTATCTGAAAGGCCACATATCTTTGATTCTCCAGAATTGGTTCCTGGTGCCTTATTTAGTTGGTTTGGTGAGGTCCTATTTTCCTGGACGGTCTTGATGCTTGTGGATGTTTGTAAGTGTCAGTTAGGTATTTACTGTAGTCTTCACAGTCTGGGCTTGTTTGTGTCTGTCTTCTTGGCAAGGCTTTCCAGGTACTCCAAGCAAGTTGGGCCCCAACCCCAATAACACTATGGTTCCTGCAGACTCACAGAGGTACCACCTTGGTGACCTTGGATAAAATTCAGAAGAATAATCTGGATTACCATGCAGAGACTTTTGTTTTCTTCCCTGACTCTTTCCCAAACAAATGGAGTCTCTCTCTCTCTCTCTCTCTCTCTCTCTCTCTCTCTGCTGAGCCACTTGAAACTGCGGGTGTGGTGATATAAGCACCCCTGTTGCTACCACTGCTGGGACTGTACTTCATCAGACCTGAAGCCAGCACAGCACTGAGTCTTGCCCAAGGCCCACTGTAACCACTGCCTGGCTACCACCTACGTTCACTCAAGGCCCCAGGGCTCTGTAATCAGCAGGTGGTAAAGCCAGGCAGGTTTGTGCCCTTCCCTTGAAGGCAACAAGTTCCCCAAGGCCCTGGGCAGGTCTAGAGATGCTGTCTGAGAGCTAAAGATTGGAGTCAAGAACCTTAGGATTTTGCCTGATGTTCTTTTGTACTGCAGCTAAGCACTCAAACCAGAGTTTTGAGTGCCATTTTTTCTGGCACTCAAACCAGAAAAAATCCTTCTTGCTCTTCCTTCCCGTTTCCACAGGCAGAGGAGCATCGCCCTGTGGCCACTGCCACCATGGGTCCACAGGTCGGGGGTGTATTCTGCCACACCACTGCACATGTTCACTTAAAGCCCAAGGGCTCTTCAGTCAGTTTGTAGCGAATGCTACAAGGGCCAGGACTCACCCTTCAGGGTAATAGGCTACCCTCATGCCCTGGGCAGGCCCTGAAATGCTGTCCAAGAGGCTAAACCTGAACTTGAGGACTGCAAGAGCCTGCTCATTTCTCTACCCTGCTCTGGCTGTGCTGGTACCCAAGGTACAAGACAAAGTTCCCTTTACCTTCCCTCTGCTTTTCTCAAATGGAAGGAGTCTAAAGGAGTTTTTCACTGTAGCTACCACACCTGGAAATGTGCCAGGCCACACCTGAACTGAGCACATTTTCAAAGCCCAAGGCCCACAGCGTGCTACTCCAGTGTTGTTGCTGGTTATTCAGGACCCAAGGGCTCTTTAGTCAGCAGGTGATGAATCCTTCCAGGACTGAGTCCTTCCCTTCAAGGCAATGGGTTCCCATTTTTCCAGTGGGTTCCCAGAGTGTGTCTATAAATGTCCACAATTTAGGGTCTAGAATGGGGGAGTGCCTCACAACTCTGCCCAGTGCTCTATCCTACTGTGACTGAGCTGGTATCCTCTTAAGATACAAGATGAAGTCCTGTTTACTCTTTTATTTCCTCCCCTTAAGCAAAAGGAAGGAGTCACTTTCATTGCTGTGAGCTGCACTGCTTAGGGTTGAAGAAAGAGTGGCACAAGCACTCTTTTAGCTGTTCCAGCTGGCGATGTGCCAGGTCACCCTAGTCCTCTGCTCTGAGCCCAGCTCAACAGTAGGAGTTGCTTAGGAATTGCAGGCCTCGTGTCCTAGACTGTCTTTCAAGTTTACCTAAGACCCAAGAGCACTTTGGCCTATGGTGGCAAGGCTCGTCAAGAAACTCAAGTTCTGACCACCATGATGGGCGGTTCCCCTCTGGCTAGGTCTGGTCCAAATGTCCCATCCTTGAACAGGTGCTGGCTGAACCCAGCATGGCCTTTTTTTCTTCTATGACAGGGCGGCAGTGACTTCAATGTAAAGTCCTCCAGTTGCTGTGCTCTCCCTCCTCCAAGTGCACAGACTGTCCCCCCTGCACAGCTGCTGCTGGGGATGGGGGAGGGGTGGTGTTGGTGATTCAAGACTGTCTCTCCAACTCTCTTTAATGCCTCTTTTAGTGATATGAAATTAAAACCAGGTACTATGATTCTTCACCTTATTTTTGGCTCTTGTGATGGTGCTTTTCTGTGTGCAGATAGTTGTTAAAATTTGGTGTTCCTGCAGAGGAGACAAAGGGCATAGGCTTCTATTCTGCCAGCTTGTTCTGCCTCCTGGAGTATTTCTAAATGTGAGCTATTTATACAAAAGCTCAGGGGTGAGCTATTAGACTGTAGCTGCCTATGTTCTTTATCTGTGCTGTTTAATATGGTAGCCACTAGCCACATGTGTTGAACACTTGAAATGTGGCACATGCAACTGAGAAACTGAAAATTTAATTTTACTTAATTTTAAGTAATTTTAATTCTAGTTAATTTTAAATAATTTAAATTTAAATAGCACATGTGACTAGTAGCTACTGTATTGGGCAGATACAGTATTGGTCTTAATTATTCCTTATGAAATAAATTAACAAAACTTCATTTCTAGAGTGAATATTTTTTCCTGAACTCTGAGTTTAAATGTCAATTTAATACACTCCTCTTTAAAAAAAAAAAAAAAAAAAAAAGCAAAACACTCCATCTGGCATTTTTAAAAAAAAAACTAAAAAGATGTGTTTTTGTTCTTTTATCAAAACAAAAGCTTGCTATAAACTTGAGAACCAGATATTTTTGCTGGATGAGCCTAACCCTTCAGCCATTCCCTCTTCCACAGTGTGGCTTTTATAAGTTAAACATTTGCAGTGGTAACATAAATAATTTCTCTCCAAAATTAACACACACTGAATTTTGAGTGCAGAGAGACAGTCTCTGCATTCCACCCCTCCTCAACCCATCTTTCTGTCAACATGACCTGTCTCACCGAGCTGTTCTATGAATTGATTCGTTTATGAAATGTGCTTTTCTGCTCTTAAAAAGAAGACCTTACTGTGTAGAGAAATGGAAAATTAAAAATAAATGTGAACTCATATGATTTCTTTAGACTATCTCTTTGATAACTTGCCTTCAACTAAAACAGAACTGAGTTTGGTTAATAGTCTTATCCAACAGACTCCAGTTTTTGTCTCATCCCAACAGCTAAATATATATATAAAGCTCAATCATCTTTATAGGAGATATTTTAATTGACCGCAGGGCCGCAGTTTTACCCACAGTTATTTTTAGCAGCACGTTCATATTGGGCAATTGTATTCTCTGCCACAAGAACTAAAGTTAGGTGCCAAAGATTCATTTCTCTTCTCTGACACTCACTGGGCACCCATTCTCTAAAATTAGTTTTTGAATGTCTGACCACTCAGAAATAAATCCAATGGCCAAATATAATTTTGAGGTAATTGAAGTGAATCTGCAAAGAAAAATGATTCATTTTTGATTCTGTGATAAAAAGGCTAAGATATTTCATTTGGAAAATACTATATTTAGGAAGTCTAATTTGTACAACTTGTGATCAAAAGGTCTTTTAATAAACTATTGACATACCTGGGTGTTAGGAAACATACTTTAAAAACTGAGTCTGGAAGAACGTGTTTGAGAAGAATTACAATTCAAATTTAGTTAGTGGTTTGCACAATGAAGTATTTTCCACTCCGACGAAAACTTGGCTGCTAGCTTAAAAAAGAATATGATATTTTCCCCCAAACTCTCTAATACAGTGGTTTGAGAGATGTGCCATGACTATAATAATAATTTATTCAAGAATACAAAGCTATGCAAGTCTATATACAGTCTAGAAAAGTATCATGCAAAATCATGTTTAATTTAAAATGCCTGCTACTGAAGAAGGAAAGTCATATATCAGAAATGTACCAAGGGGATATGTAAGTAAACAAACGCTATGAAATTCAGGCTGATGCCTTAGGAGTTTTCTCCAGTGGGTTTGAATATTAAAAAGAATTATGCACTGAAGGAAGTATATTTGTTCCAAAAGTTAATAACAGTGCATCACTGGCTTGGTTTCTAAGTCCAAAATGAGATTGATTAAATCTTTCATCCATACAATATGGTAAGGACAAGTGCATGAGAAACACATAGATATACATTATTTATTTCTATTGTACTTAGCACAGTGGGATCTGTGCCCTTTAAAAATTAACTACTTAGACACTGAGATGGGTAATTTGAAGTCAGTGATGGATTTCTTATACAGTATGTTTCCTGTCTTCACCAAAGAAGTGATAGGAATAAAGGGACTCAAATCATAGCAAGAATTTTGCCTAAGGGGTAAAATAAGCTTCCTAAATGAAGGAATGAGGTATGAAAACAATTCCCTGATAATTAGTACAATCTCTGTTCCTAAAATATTTTAAAAATAGGGTATTCCTCATTTATCTGGTAGTGGTGCCTTAAATGTAGCTTCTTTGGAAATAGGGTCCCTACCTCAACTAAGGCTGTGAGTTGCGTGCATGTGCCCGTAAGTCTGGGATGCAGCTGTTTCTTTCTATCCATGCATATTAGTACTGTGTACCTTGCTTTGCAACTGAGCCAAAAGAGCTCCATATTCATTCGTTGGATCAAATGAATGAATGCAGAAACAAAGAAGTTAGTTTTTATTGCTACATAACAAAAATACCCCATATTTAGCAGCTTAAAACACAGACATTTACGATCTCATAGTTTGTGCGGGTCAGGAATTCAGGAGTGGCTTAGCTGGGTGGTTCTAGCTGAAGGTACATCATGACATTGTAGTCAAGGTGTTGGGCTGTGGTCATCTGAAGGCTTGACTGGGGCTCTAGGATCAGCTTCAAGATGGCACACTCATGTGGCTCTAGGCAGGAGGCCTCAGTCTCTTCTGGTAATTGGCAGGAAACTTCATTCACGAGCATCCTCACCACATGTATCAAGCTGCCTCTAGAGCAAGTGATCCACAAAAGCACCTTAGAAGACATAATGTGTTTTATGACCTAGTCTTGGAAGTCATGCTCTGTCATTATGCAACATTCTTTTGGTTATGCAAGTAAGCCCTGTTCAATGTGGGAGTGGACTGACTACACAACGGACATGAATACCAGGAGGTGGGGATCTTTAGTTTTCTTGGAGTCTGGCTGCCATAGAAGGGTTATTGGAACAGCCAATAAAGTTATATGTTATAGGTCTATAGTGAATCTCAGCTTGAAAGTGAGTTATAAGTTGTGTGCTTATCTGTTAGATGAATCCTTTCCCACCCACTATCCTGGCTGCCCTTTCTTTTCCATTCTGGATGTGGCTCTAGGCAAATTTGTGAGGTTGCTACTCAGTATCTTCCTTTACATACTTTAATTTGGCATACACATCCCTTTCTCCCCCATCACTGAAGGCATTCCATGGCAACGCTCCTCTTATAGATTATTTCTACCAAAATGTACCTGTTCTTTCATTTTTCAAGGCAGCTAATCAAATCTCAATTTCTGATTAATAGGTACCAATAAGCTAATGTGCTACACCATTCAGTAACAGAAGAGCCATTTTAAGAAATGTCATGAGGATGGACTGTGAAATTAGGCTATCTGAGTTCAAATGACCTCTCTAGCTGTATAGTTGCTATGTCCTTCATGCAAGTTTCTTAAATTATTTTTGCCTTGTCCGTAAAATAGAGGTGATCATAGAAGCTATATGGTAGGCTCTGACCAAGCCTATTGCATTGAAACCTCAAGTAAGCCCAATGATATAGTAAGAAACAGAACACAGGAGTGTGTAAATGTGGCCCAATAAGAATTTTCTCCAATAGTGATGAAGTGGGCCCTGGAGAGCTGATAGGGCCCCTCCCACAGCTGAAATGGTATGAAGGTAGTGAGCCTGTAATTCTGGGTCTCTCTGACCTTGTGGAGTTTTTACATTGTTCAAACTGAATGTACTTCTTTATTCTAGAAACAAACAAAAAAAAATGTACCCCCCAAGTCCACTTATGTTCTGTGCATGCCTTTTTGGTGGTTTAATTCCTATTTTATCTTTGTGGATAGAGCCTTGTTTCTAGTCCTTGATAATTCCATGGGCTGAGCAATGCTCATAAATGTCATAACACACATGGAGTGATGAAGGTCATAGTTGTAGAGGGGGTAGAGCAATGCCCAGAGGTTTATCTTGGGAGCATGCAAATCTCTAAAGAATCTCAGTGGAGCAAGACCCACTGTGCATGACTGGCTATGACAAGGGCCTCAAGAGGCATTGAGGTAGTTGGAAGCATAGACTAAGGCCTTTCAACTGTAGGAGTGTGGGAACCACAGGGACACTTATTAAGGAGCAGGAGGTAAACACAATGAAGAAAGTGGTGGAGATCTCAAAATGAGATGTACCTGGAATTAAGCCAGAGGAAGTGGAACTGTGTGAGGAAAAATGAGAGGGAGTCAGAAGGCCAGAGTAGAGGAGTAAAGGGTGAGCCCAGAAGCAAATGGATCATGCTTAGAACACGAACTTGTCCTTAGAACAAGGAAGGCAGGAGGGCAGATCACGGGGTGAGAAAAGAAACCATGTTGCCAAGTGCCAGCCAGAGTAGCCAAATGTGGACCTTCTGCTGCTCAAAGTGACCGTCCTTGCTCAAGCCAGGTAATAAGGAGGGTGTAACAGATGGGACAGGTGGAGGAGTTGTAGGAGGAAGTTTAGAAGAGGAGGATCTTTTTTACCCTGAAGGCAGCCCTCTGTAGATAGTTAACTACTCATCCTGGTATAGTTTTGGCCCTGTTTCTCCCTTGCATTTCCATTAAACATTACTTCAGTCCAGCTACTGCCCTTGCCAGAGTCTCAGATATGACATCATGTTACTGCTTCTGTCACCATGGGATTCTGAAAATATTTATTTGCAGCCCTCAGAGATGGAACATAAAATCAATAAACATTAGGCTCCATTACAGTCTCTGAAATATGTCACCGTAAGAAATATGTGAAGAATTTGCTTTTTATTAAAGACTATGGAGAAAGTTAGACTACAGACTGGGTATTCGATAATATTAAGTAATAATTATTCATCTTTTTAGGTATGACAATGATATTGTGGTTACCTTGGAAAATATTATTTGTGTCTAAAGTTCTAGAGGCCTAGTCTAGTGTCTGGATGCAATTTCACTAGAAGATCCCCATTTTGTAATTGTATTAGTCTGAAAACAGTCTGCTACTATAATTGAATAGCACAGACTGGGTAATTTATAAAGAAAAGAAGCTTATTAGACTCCCAGTTCTGGAGGATAGGAAGTCCAAGATGAAGGGTCTCCATCCAGTGAGGGCTTTCTTGCTGCCTCGTAACATGGTGGAAGGGCAAACAAGCACATCGAAGACAGGGAGTGTGAGCGGGGGCTGCACTGATCCTTTAATCACGAGCCCATTTATATGATACGTAACCCACTCCTGCAGTAATAGCATTAACCCTTTCACGAGGGCAGAATCCTCCTGACCTAATCACCTCTCAAAGGCCTCACCTCTCACTACTGTTACAATGCCAATCACATTTCAACTGGAGTTTTGGTGGGGACAAGAAAACCATAGCATAATGATCTTTGTCTGCAAATTCTTTCCCATGGAGGTGACACCGTATGTTTGACACCCTCATACCAGCATAGCCCTCATCCGTATCCACTTATCTTGTCCTGCCTCACCCTCTAACTATCAAGATCTTGCCAATCTTCTAACTTCTGATGCTATTATCTGATGATGGCCTTGTTTCACTCCTTAGACCTGAAATTGGGCACTATATTTCTGGCTTCAACAATTTTCTTCCTTCCTTAACGATAATATAAACTCCCCTTCTGCCTAAATGACATGTTTTACTAACACATTATCTTTGGATCTCATATCTTGGTTGTGTGTGTGTGATGTCCTTGATGGATTTGTCACTAACATGAGATTAGATCTTCATATTGATTACCATATTGCCTTCCCTGAAATCTGTCTGAAACTTGTTAGCTTCTTTTTTCTTATTTCAAAGTCCATGTCTCTCTTTGGACCACTCACTATGTTTGTTTTCTGTCCAAAGGATGCTTTCTATACTTATTGGTTGAGTAGAAATGACTGACGTGCACTGAATCCAATGAATGACCAAACTTACGCTGGCTTAGAAGGTCAGCCCCATTCATATCTCTTTAACAACTTGTCAGTCACATTACCTCAGATTCCCACTTGTATATTCTGGCTTTGTATATTATCAAATTATGCCATAACTCCTGCCAAATGTTTGTTATAGTTTACTGTCTAATAGAGTGTACTTCATGGAGTACCTGGTTTGGTAAACTTTTGATCCTTATAAATCCATGACTTAAACTTCGAAATTCCAACATAAAATTCAAGGAGTTATCTAAATCAATCACTTACATCAAATGTAGCAAATCCTTCATCTTGTTATTAAACAGCGTCAGGGCTCAAGCATGATACCCCCAAAGTGTGGCACCTTGGCATGCTGAGTACTTTGAACTGAAGGATACTGGAAGGACCTCAGAAACAAGGTCTGTTTGACCTTCTGCCATCCTCCTGTTTTCCACCCTTCTTTCTCCCTGGAAGCGAGACATAGAAACCAGATTCCTCTTCCCCAGTGTAGGTCATGGAAACTAGAATTCTCCTTCCCCAAAGCAAGCCATAAAGCTTAGAAAGGTCACTCTCTCCCTTCTCCTTTTCTTTCTCTCTCTCTCTCTTTTTTTTTTTTTTTTTTTTTTTTTTGAGACAGAGTCTTCCTCTATCACTCAGGCTGGAGTGCAGTGGCACTATCGCCGCTCACTGCAACTTCCGCCTTCTGGTCTCAAGCAATTCTCCTGCCTCGGCATCCTGAGTAGCTGGGATTACAGGCACACGCCACCATGTCTGGCTAGTTTTTATATTTTTAGTAGAGACAGGGTTTCACTATGTTTTCCTGGCTGGTCTTGAACTCCTGACCTCAAGTGATCTGCTCGTCTGGGCCTCCCAAAGTGCTGGGATTACATGCATGAGCTACAGCACCCAGCCCCTTCTTTCTCTCTTGAAGACCCTCATTCCAGAGGGCTTCTGCCCCATTCCCAGGAGGAAGGAATGCTACACAGAGACGCCAAGATGAATCTGGACAGGCCTTGCTGGGTTTACCCTCTCAGTGTGTTACCATTAGATCACATCCTTCTCTCGAACCACATTTCTACAAGGCTGTCCATCCTTCATCAAACCTATGCATAAAAACAGACAGTTTTTCCTGGGTCTTTGGGTCTTCATTTTGGAAGTTTCCCATGTCATATAAAACATTAATTAAATAAGTTTGTTATGCTTTTCTCTTGTTAACCTGTGTTTTCTTATAGGAGTGTCGGCCTTGACCCTTATGATGGGTGAGGAAGGTATCACACCTTTCTACCTCTACAGTAGAAAACTCAGAAAACACAACAGCATTTTGGAGTAGTAGTGACATTTCTAGGAGTCGATATAATTTATATTGACAACTTGCATTTGTTCTTCATTTGGCCAGATCTCAAGCAGTACCTGTGGTTTCATTCAATTCCAGGCTCACCCTTATGTTGTATCCTGGGTCTTCTTGGTTCAGTGAATAGTGATCTTTGGAGTAACACAAATAGAGGCCCAGGGAAAAAGAAAACTCACACTCTTTTTTAGGAACCCAGGAAATGGCTTATATTTGACCCTAATTGAATTCAATTACAAATATTTACCAAGTTTATTTGGTCTGTAACTCACTTTACTAGATGCTGGAATACTGGAAGATATTTTTTTAAATATGAGAAACCATCTTTATCCTCAGAGAGCTTTCACTTAATAAAAACTTACACATATAATTATAGCACAACAGAGAAAGGTAAGAGGTCTAAAAGAGCCCAAAAAGGCCCCAAGGGGTTTGAAGACGGGGGACATTTAGGCAGCTGAGTAGGAGAAGGATGGTGTGAAGCTGTGTTTAGCATAGGCCTACAATAGTAAATGCAATTTTAATGGCAGCACAAGGAGAGGGAAGGGTGTTTTCTAGGCCAGGTATTGGCAAACTTTTTCTGTAAAGAGCCAGATAATAAATATTTTAAGGTCTATGGCTCACATTCAGTCTCTGTTGCATATTCTTATTTTGCTGCTCTTCTACCTCTTCCACTTTTTCATCTTTTAAACAGGTAAAAACTATTCATAGCCTATGGGTTGTACAAGAACAGTCTGCAGATCAAATCCACTGGACATAGTTTGCTAACCCCTGTTTTAGGCAGTATGAGCAAAAATGAGGATGTGGAAAGCTCTAGTGTGTTTCCTTTGTCTGAAGGTAGTGAAAGTTTTGGGGGAGTGTGCTGGGGATAAGACTGGAAAAAATGGTTAAAGCTCAATTACGCAGATACCAGTGTAAGTATACCAGGCAAGAGAAAGTAAGGTTTCTAAGCAAGAAAATATGACAGCTTCAATTTAGGAAGATTAATTTGATGAGCATATGTAAGATGGAATATATGGGACATGCTGGTGGGGGCAGTACACAGGGAAAAACAAAAATGGTCTGAAGGCTAGGCGCAGTGGCTTATGCTTATAATCCCAGCACTTTGTGAGACCAAGGTGGGTGGATCACCTGAGGTCAGGAGTTCAATATCAGACTGGCCAACATCGTGAAGCCCTGTCTCTACTAAAACTACAATATTTAGCTGGGTGTGGTGGCGTGCGCCTGTATTCCCAGCTACTCAGGAGGCAGAGGCAGGAGAATCGCTTGAACCCGGGAGATGGAAGTTGCCATGAATGGAGACCGTGCCACTGTACTCCAGCCTGGGCAACAGAGCAAGACTCCATCTCAAAAAAAAAAAAAAATGTGGTCTAAGTTAGAATGATTGTTATGGTAATTGAAAGGTAGAGACAGGGAAAGGGACCAGATGCCTTCTTATTAATATTAAAGAAAGAAGTAAGCATATTGTTATGAAAAGTACATTTGAATTTGCAAAGCAGGGCACATGAATGCAAGGAACCAAATGAATCACTGATACAGTCATTAGTAAAACAAGATTTCACAATGTCACTGTCAAGTTTTAACTTCACAAACTGGAATTACGATTCTCAGGCTACTGAATGCAGCAAGTTGACACCTGGCCCAGTAAGAGTCTCTCTGAATCTTCCTATTTGATGATCAACCCAGGATTTATTACAGGGCTATTTGTCATCAGAGATGGCCGTCTCGAGGGAAAAGCAGATAAGAACGATGTATGAAAAAAGATTTGGAGGGAGAAAGAAATTCAAATTATTTCTTAAATAGGAAAAAGAAAACAACTCAAGTTAACATTATTGGAATTAATTCACAAAGTTAACAAACTTATGTTCTCTTTTACAAAACTGCATAGAAAGAATACAAATTGAGACCTTGTAAGAAGGTCTGATATCTTCAAAGGACAATCTAGCAATCCCAGTGTTCTTGGAGTCATCCGTTTTCCCTTCTAGAAGGAAAAGAAACCAGTGCCAATGCTGTTCTGTTATCACCTGTGTTGGGGTAGAGAGAGCATACCTCAAAGTTTGAAGCTTTGACATGCTGACTAATTTGAATGAAAAGGAATTGGAAGGCCTTAGAAGCTGCCTTAGAACCAAAAAACTTTTTAATCTTCTCGTTTCCTCCCCTACCCCAAGCACAGGGAGAGGCTCTCTCTGGAATTTTTTTTAATCTAAGGAAATTTCTTTCCAAAAGAAATGCAATTGTCTTAAGACCCTCTCCCTAGTAACCTTGTCAAATAACCAGGAAAAATTCGCCACCAGAGAAGAGAAGAAACTATTAATAACAGTTGTTTGCACACCCTGGCAGACTTTTCATTAATTTTTCTGAGAGAAGGTTTGAAAGATTACCTGGGAGACTTTATCTATATAATAAGACACCCTTTTTCTCAGTGCAGTTCTGCCCCCCACCTTCCCATAACTTGCTAGTCTCATTTAGTTTATTAGGAGAATCATTTACAAGATAACATCTGCCTCTTGAGTCCATTCATTCTTTCTAAAAGTTATTTATTACCTTTTAAAATTGCCACATTTCCCCCTTTTCTCTGTCTTCTATTGTGATTACCCAATGGGTACTTTTTGCCTGCTGCACAGAGAGATAGAGTCAAATTACTGAAGAAGCAATATTACTTCAGAGAAAGAGTTTAATGCAGGGTCAGCCATTTGGAAGATGGAAGTTTGTTATACAATTCGGCTTCCCTGAAAATTCACAGGCTAGGGTTTTTTAAGGATAGTTGGGTGGGTAGGGGTCTAGGGGGTAGGAAATGATGATTGGTTGCGTTGGGGATGGAATTATAGGAGGCTGAAGCTCTCTTCTTGCACTGAGTCAGTTCCTGGGTGGGATCAGAAGACCAAATAAGCCAGTTTCTTGGTATGGGTTAGCAGTATGGGTGGCGAAAGCTGGTCCATCAGAATGCAGTGTCTGAAAAATACCTCAAACACCAATTTTAGGTTTTACAATAGTGATGCTATCTACAGGAACAGTTGGGGAGGTTACAAATCTTATGACCTCTGGCAACAATGGCTGGTTATCCTTTAACTACAACCGCATTTTAGCAGAGTTAAGGCCATTCCCATAATCCTAGTCTTGTAGCCTTTCATCGGTTTTATAAAGTTGGTTTTGGTCCTCAAACAAGGAGGGAGCAGTTTTGGGAAGGGCTATTATCATCCTTGCTTTAAGGTTAAACTAAAGACAAAATCCCTCCCCAAGTTAGCTTGATCTACACCCCGGAATGAATAAGAACAGCTTGGAGGTTAGAAGCAAGATGGAGTTGGCTATGTCAGATTTCTCTGTCACAATATTGCGAAGGCGGTGACAATATGAGGAGGGTATTTAAACCTCAATAATCTGGCCCTTCTCTGAGTCTCATATTTGCAAGGCTTCTGTGTCCATGTACATCCACAAATTCATATTTAAAATTATGCTACACTTTTTTTTCTTTGATACATGACAGGAAGCTGTTTTCACTAAATGAAACTCCAAACTACTCAGTCCAGGTTTTTTTTCCTGTTAATCTGCCTGTTTTGAGTTCATTTTCAGCAAACCTTCAGAAGGCAGAGGAGACGCTTTCCCTTGACCCCTACATCTGCAATAAACACCCAAGGACCCTCCTTTGTACAACTCCAAACTTGGCTTTGAATCAGACAGCTCCCCAGGCAGAATACTCTCCATCAATAGCAGAAAGAACTTCAAGAGAATATTGGGGTGGGTGGGGAGGGTGAAAGAAGAGCCTTAAAGTGATATAATTATGAAAATAGTTATATTAAAAAGATCAACAGAAACTAGTAAGTGGTCTGAATATTCTAGTGTACACTTGACACCTTTTTCTAGAAGCTAGAAATTAGTTTTCAGGGACATAAACCAAAGTAGTTTCCTGGAAAGTTCCACATGATTATTGGTGGTTGTGATCACAGTCTGAAAACACTGGGAGATTATCCTCCTCAAGAGAGTCTTGGCCAGAAGATTTGAAACATTTTCTTAGACTAAAAAGTTCCCTGCCCCCCACCCCCTGCACTTAGTTGTGAATTTCATTTAGTGAACAGCTTCCTTTCATACATCAAAGAAAAACATTGTAGCATAATTTTAAATATGATTGCCTTTTCATTTAGCATACATAGCTAAAAATAGCCAACTTTAAAAAACAAACATGCTTTTCCTATCACTGTTTGCAGCCTTCAAATTTGCAGCAACACTATAAACTCATCCCAAATGCAGAGCTCTCAAAGAATTATGCCTTTTTAAAGGAATAATAATACTCACTTTCAATACTGAACATATTGGAAATTATATATAATGATTGATGGAGGAAAATTTGTGCTTGTAGCCCAAAGGGTAAAATTTTCCAGAGTCTTCCCAATTCTACTGTTTCCATTTCAAAGAAACTCACTGCAAACGTATATTCATTATTCTCTATTGAGTACACTTAGCCACCAATTACATGAAAATGTATTATAAAAAATAATTGCTTTTCATCCTCATTAACCAACTATTAGGAAAAAAAAGGATGGAAAATCATTCAACATTTCATTAATTCTAAACAGTATTTCTAATGAATCATCTTATTGGGTTATGTGTAGAAAAGCATTTCCCTCCCTGTTTGCCAGTGAATTAGGCAGCATTTGAACATAAAGATAGATATTCCCATTACGAACACATTACAGCATTCCCTATGGGATACGGAGACTCTTCAGCATCTGGAGAAAAAATGAAATCTCACTTTCCCACTGTTTCTTCTCACAGGTTTTGTAGCAAGTCTAACTGAACCTAGCCGATCCTCCTACACGAAATCTACTACTTACTCCTTTTTGAGTCATTGCAAGGAAGCTGCCCCATCGTTTTAGATTATGTGTCATAAAGCTTGAAAGGAAAGGGAGGTGCTCCCAGACATCTCCATAAACCCACAGGGAATGCGCCAAAGAACAAAAGGCTCGCACCTGTGTTTTTGTTCTCTCCCTTTCCCTCTGGTGGATGCAGGCACCACCCTACTCCTCATCTGTTGCTACAGCTGAGCCTCACTCATTTCCTGAAATGAACATTCATCTGGGTGCTACCTAATTGACTTTCACACCATTTCACACTATCCACCTTCGGTTCGGGGCTGGTAAATCACGGTTGCATTTCTGTCGGAAGTGTCTTGTTATCCTTATCGATAACTTGGGAGTATATTAAAAATATGGAGCTTCAGCAGGTCTGAAGGGACCAGGGCTATAGTTTGAGTTCCTCAGCTGCCTTTTAAATCCAGTAGAGGTAAATCAAATCTACTTAGATCAATAAAGTTTAGTCGTTACCAGTTATGTGCAAGACACAGAGGAGTTAGTGCAGGATAAATGGCCAAATGGCTCATAGAAAAGGAACCATCCGGCTGGGCGCAGTAGCTCATGTCTGTAATGCCAGCACTTTGGGAGGCTAAGGTGGGAGAATTGCTTGAACTCAGGAGTTTGAGACTAACATAGTATCAGCCTGTCTCTACAAAAATTAAAAAAAAAATAGATGGGTGTGGTGGTACATGCCTGTACTCCCAGCTAGTTGGGAGGCTGAGGTTAGAGGATTGCTAAAGCCCAGGAAGCTGAGGCTACAGTGAGTGTGTCACTGCACCCCAGCCTGGCTGATAGAGTGAGACCTTGTCTCAAAAAAAACGGTAGGGGGACGCATCTGTGTCCAAAGCTGGGAAAAGGATTTCTAACAGGAAATTGTGCAGTGGCTGTATGAGTAAGGTAGCAAATGACTTGGGGCTTGCAGGCCACACAGGATCTGAATGGGCAGAAAGGGAGAGCAATCCCAGGCAGGTGGAGATAATATGAGAATAAATTCAGCTGGCAGTAGAAGTCTTTGGGGATGACTATAACAAGTAGTTTGGCTACCAGAATCACCTGAAGTCTGAAGTCTTATTACAAACAACCGGCTGCTCCCTCGCTGCCCCACCCTCAAGGTTTCTAATTAAATAGGTCCGCTTTTTTTTTTTTTTTTTTTTTTTTTTGAGACAGAGCCTGGCTCTGTGGCCCAGGCTGGAGTGCAATGGTGTGATCTTGGCTCACTGCAACCTCTGCCTCCCAGGTTCAAGTGATTCTCCTGCCTCAGCCTCCTGAGTAGCTGGGATTACAGGCGCCCACCACCATGCCCAGCTAATTTTTCGTATTTTTAGTAGGACAGGGTTTCGCCATGTTGGCTGGGCTGGTCTCAAACTCCTGACCTCGTGGTCTTCCTGCCTCAACCTCCCAAAGTGCTGGGATTAGAGGCATGAGTCACTGTGCCTGGCTGGGTCTGCATTTCTAACAGACCATACTTTGAGAACCCTAGGCAAGAATGTAGCATTTCTAAGAAGATGAGACTGAGAAGATGAATGGAGCCTCATGGTGAATAGCTCTGAAAGTCATGCTAAAGAGTTTTGGTTTTATTGTTTAGGCTGTGAAAACTGCCAAATGGATTTTAAAGAAGGTGGAGTAGATTTGAAAAATGAAAGAGGTGTTTTAGGGAGGGTACTCTGACCCTGGTGCTGAGAATAACCTGGAAAAGGAAAAGATTTATCAAAGGAGATTTTGTAGTGGGCAAAACCCAAGATTTTAGATCCTTAACATGGGTGTGGAAAAAGGTACGAAACCCTACTCATTTTATTCTAAAATAAATTTAAACATATATCTACATATGATTTGATAAAACAATTAACTAGCAAAGCCTCTAAACTAGTGGCTATCAGTATTTAGGGCAAGAAGCTTACTAGAGAAGCTTGTTAAAAATGTGCAATGCCTTCTAGGTTTATACCCAAAATAAATGAAAAGGATGCTAACAGATATTTGTACACCCATGTTCGCAGCAGCATTATTCACAATAGCCAACATGTGGAGATAACCTGAATGTCCACTGATGGATGAACGGATAAACACAACGTGGTATATGCATATAATGGAATATTATTCAGCCTTGCAAAGGAAGAAAAATTTGACACATGCTACAATTTGGATGAGCCTTAAAAACATTATGTTAAGTGAAATAAACTAGACATAAAAGAACAAATAGTGTATGAGTGGCATGGTGGCCCACGTCTGCAATCCCAGAACTTTGGGAGGCTGAGGTGGGAGGATCACTTGAGCTTAGGACTTTGAGACCAGCCTGGGCAATATAGTGAGACCTCATCTCTACAAAAAAAATTAAAAATTAGCTGAGGGTGGTGGTGCGCACCTGTAGTCCAGTGACAGGTGACAACATGCTAGCAGCCCTCGCTCTTGGTGCTTCCTTGGCCTCAGCGTCCACTCTGGCGGTGCTTGAGGAGCCCTTCAGCCCACCACGGCACTGTGGGAGCCCCTCTCTGGGCTGGCCTAGGCAGGAGCCAGCTCCCTCTGCTTGCTGGAGGGAGAGGCGCGGGCAGGAACCGGGACTGCGTCCTGCGCTCACAGGCCAGAGCGAGTTCCGGGTGGGCGCAGGCTTGACAGATGGTTCACTTGAAGCGGGTGGCCTGTGCTGCCAGCCTCAGGCAGTGAGGGGCTTAGCACCAGGGCCAGCAGCTGCGGGGAGGGTGCACCAGGTCCTCCAGCACTGCCGGCCCACCCAGGCCTTGCTCGAATTCTCATGGGGCCGCCTCCCCTCAGGGCAGGGCTTGGGACCTGCAGCCTGCCATGCCCGAGCCCCCCCACCCCTGCCACTACCCCCTAGTGGCTATCAGTATTTAGGGCCCCCGCCCCCCCACTCCGTGGGCTCCAGTGCAGCCCGGGCCTCCCAGATGGGCACCACCCCCTGCTCCATGGCACAGGGTGCCATCAACTGCCCAAGGACTGAGAAGGGCCTGTGCACGGCATGAGACTGATGGGGTGCAGTCCCCGGCAGCTCCCCCTGCGCGGGGTGCGGCATCCACTAGGGAAGCCAGCTGGTCTCCTGAGTTGGGTGGGGACTAGGAGAACTTTTATGTCTAGCTGGAGGATTGTAAATGCACCAATCAGCACTTTGTGTCTAGCTCAAGGATTGTAAATGTACCAATCACCACCCTGTGTCTAGCTCAAGGTTTGTAAAGGCACCAAGCAGGGCTCTGTGTCTAGCTAATCTAGTGGGGACTTGGAGAACTTTTGTGTCTAGCTAAAGGATTGTAAATGCACCAATCAGCACTCTGTGTCTAGCTCAGGGATTGTAAATGCACCTATCAGCACTCTGTCAAAACGGACCAATCAGCAGGGTGTGGTTGAGGTCAGATACGGGTAGAAAAGCAGGCTGCTGGAGCCAGCAGTGGCAACCCACTGGGGTTCCCCTCCATGCTGTGGAAGCTTTGTTCCTTTGCTCTTTACAATAAATCTTGCTGCTGCTCACTCTTTGGGTCCATGCTGCCTTTATGAGCTGTAACACTCACCGCAAAGGTCTGCAGCTTCACTCCTGAAGCCAGCGAGACCACAAACCTACCAGGAAGAATGAACAGCTCCAGACGCACCACCTTTAAGAGCTGTAACACTCACCGGGAAGGTCTGCAGCTTCAGTCCTGAAGTCAGCGAGACCACGAACCCACCAGAAGGAAGAAACTGCGGACACATCTGAACTTCTGAAGGAACAAACTCCGGACACACCATCTTTAAGAACTGTAACACTCACCGCGAGGGTCTGCGGCTTCATTCTTGAAGTCAGAGACACCAAGAACCCACCAATTCTGGAAACACCAGCTACTAGGGAGGCTGACGTGGGAGGATCCCTTAAGCCTAGTGGATGGAGATAGCAGTGAGATGAGATCACGCCACTGCCACTCTAGCCTGGGTGACAGAGTGAGACTCCATCTCAAGAAAAAAAAAGTGGTAAATTTTATGTTATGTATACTTTACCACAATAAAAAGAAAAGCAAATTCTTGAAGCAGCCCTCCAGCTAGAGAATGCAATTCAGTTGGTCTAGGTGGGGACCAGGGATCTGCACTTTAATATGTAGCCCAGGGCATTCCAAAGATGTTAGAGGACAAACAACTCTATCTCAGCTCTAGGGAAAAATAGCCCTCTGAAGTAGAGTCTTTTGTGAGAGAGGAAATAAGATTTTGCTTAATAGGAGAGTTTTCCAGGTACCACTTAGATCAGTACCTACCTAAGACCATATGTTCATGACATTGCTGTAACTGCAAGAAGGCCTAACAGAAGCCTTCATCTAGGGCTCTGTATACCATTTAAAGAAAGCTACATGAGAGAGTCTACTCTCCTGCAATTCTTGCATTGGATGTTTTCTGTAATAATTACTAGAAGCAGAAGAAGAAAGAGCAACTTAAACACAGAAAATGAACTTTGCGTTCTTGAAGCAGAATGCCTGACTTTTATGGCTTGAACTTTGTGCAGTTATTGACTAACTAAGAGCTCTCTACAGTAAGTATTAATTAATGTGAAGCAGGAAATAGTCCTGCAGAAAACAAAAGGGAATAGAGATGAGGATAATGGGGGTTGAAGAGGTGGAAACAGGATAACAAATGTGATCAAGGGTCTGCATTAGGACCCTAACTGGAGATATCATGTCAACTGCTCTCTGATGGTTTAACCTTAGAGACCACAGAGGTTATTCCTCCAGAGCCTAAACTTGTGTATTACATAATTCTAGTATATTTATTTCTGTGAACTCTTTTGGAACTGAGAATTATAGGATCAAGTATATGTGACTCTCTAGTCCCTCCAAGTAGGAATTTAGGGAGAATGCTCCAACCTCTAATGAAACCAGAAAGGTAGGAATAAAAACAAAAAGGCACTTAGTATGCAAATTATTAATACATGGCAATAAAATAAAATGAGTTTTAAGGTATTTTTAAAACTAGGAATGTGATATAGAGGTAGTGGGATAGTAAATTTTATGTGTCAACAGGGCTGGACCATGGGGAACCCAGATATTTGGTCAAACATTCTTCTGAGTATTTCTGTGAGGGTTTTTGGATGAAATTAACATTTAAATTGGTGGACTTTGATTATAATAGGCTGTGGGTGGACTTTATCCAGTAAGTTGAAGTCCTGAGTGGAACCAAAAAATGGCCTTCCTGAGCAAGACGTTTTCCTTTGGACTTCATCTACTTCCTGATTCTACAGGAAGTAGATTGGACTTCATCAACATCAGCTCTTTCTTGGTTCTACAGCAGCTTACTGTCCTTTGCATTTGAACTGAATACAGGTTCTCCTGGATCTCCAACCTGCCAACCACTTTGCAGATATTGAACTTGCCAGTCTCCATAACCACATGACCCAATTCCTTATAATAAATCCCTTTCTCTCTCTCTCTATATATATATATATACACACATATATATAGACACATGCTATTGGCTTTGTTTTTCTTGAGCATCCTGACTAATATAGGTGGTAGATGAGATCTTTAAATGTTTAAGTAGGGGGAGGAAAAACATATGATCATAGTGATTTTCAAACAGGTTACAGATTTGTTGACATTCTTCTTATCAAAAGGTGACAAGTATGTCACTACCTATTGAATCTTGGTGGGCTTGTGACTGCTTGGATCAAAAAGTATGACAGAAGTGGGACTATGAAACTTCTGAGGCTATATCATAAAAGTCATATAGCTTTCACCTTGTTCAATGAACACAGGTTCAATGAACAGGGCTCTTGGAGCCCTGAGGGGCCATGTATAAATTCTGAATACAGTGCTGTTTCTGGAGGGGCCATGTATAAATTCTGAATACAGTGCTCTTTCTGGAGGGGCTCAAAGATGGCTGACTAGAGACATTTTATACTAACCTCTTCTAAGAAGAACCAAAATTGTGAGATAATTACACTTGGAATAGATCATCCAAGAAAGAATACTAGAATTCAATGGAAAAGTGACAGGAACTACCTAAAACAAGAAAGGAGATGAAAGTGAAGCAATCTGCTGGACTGGAATTGGCTAGAAGCTGAGAGAGACTCCTCAATGTGGGGAAAGGTTAAGTGAAAGATTCTCAGTGGTCTACATTTCTGCTGTGGACTTTTGCAATCCTAGCCATGGGAAATCCCCTAGACTCTTGTGAGTCCTGAAAATAACACAGGGAGCTGCCAGGAGATTGTATGACGGCATTCCTCCTGGCTCCTGAATCAGGGTGGGGTGCTTGCATTGGGTCCCACACACTCTCTGAGACATAAGCAGCTCCAGCAAGGTGTCATTTTAGAGCCCAACCTCCAGTGGGCTGTGTACTATCCTTGGGCCCAACAGCGCTAGTCTGAGGAACAAGTGAAGCATGGGCTGCTGCCCTCAAGGCCTAGGCATAAGCAACTGCAAGCTACAACACCCACAACTGAGGTCTGGGTGAGGCGCTGGCTTCTGCAGCAAGTATCGAGATGCAGGCACTCCTGGCATGAATTGTGTGTGCATTCTCCACCTGCTGGCCTACGCTACTTGCTACTGAAGGTAGCACCACCCTCCCCAGTGGCAGGGCAGCAGTGCAGTCACTTGTGGTCCATACCAGAGCATTCCGCCAGTGGCCTGGACATTGCCCTGCCCCAGCCTACCATGGCTGGTGCCTGCACACACCATCAGAGAGCCTGAGGAAAAGCCCATCTGGCTCAGCTTAGACCCCCCAACCCATTGTGCCAGAGCACATAGTCCAGGGGCCAGGGTATTGTCCATGCCAGTCCACACCACTGGAACAAGAACACTCCTCACCAAACCCTGAGTTTGGACCTACTCACTGAGCCACTAACACCATAGCTGGCACCTACCTGCATGTGCTACCTGTGGGCCCCAAGACTGGTCTGCCTAGCCCATCTCAGCCACTGACAACACTATCACACACAGCTTGGGACCCAGTGGTCATCATACCACTGCCACTGCCATTGTCACACCATGCTGGCTGCCAAAGGGCTGAAGAACCACCCCCACCTGCCTGTTCCACTACTACCACTACTAGCATCAAAATAAGCCACTGGAGGCCAAAAATTGGGCTGCCTTGGTCCACTAATATCAGTGCTGGTATATGCAGCCCTGGGATCCAGGAACAGGTGAACTCAGCCCACCACTGCCACCCCTGGGGCTCAAAGACTGGCCTACCTGTTGTCCCAGGCCCCAGCAAAACTTTACCACAGCCTCCAGTAATAACTGCACCCGAAGCCATGGAGGAAATTACAGATACTACTAACATTGTTTACAGCTGAAGAAATCATACAGTGACTAAACTACTGCACACACCAAGAATCAAAGACAGTGTCTTACCCAACCAACATCATGGATACATCTTCAGGAAAAAGTCCTCCCCCATGAAAGCAAATTCAAAAAAAATTGGAAGAAGCAATTGTTACACCAAATGTGCAGATATCAATATAAGGACACAGGAACCAAAAAGCGAGAAAATATGACACTTCCAAAGGAACACAATAATTCTTCAGCAACAGATCCCAGTCAAAAAGAAATTAATGAATCCCAGAAAAAGAATTTAAATTATTGATTCTAAAGAAGGTCAGTGAGATACAAGAGAATGCTGAAAAACAATACAAAGAAATCAGAAAAAGAATTCAGGATATAAATGAGAAATTAACCAAAGAGATCATAAAAAAAGAACCAAATAGAAATTCTGGGCCACTCATCGTGGCTCACGCCTATAATCCCAGTACTTTTGGAGGCTGAGGTAGGCAGATCTGTTGAGCCCAAGAGTTTGAGACCAGTCTGGGCAACATAGTGAAACCACATCTCTACAAAAAATACAAAAATTAGCTGGGCAGCCGGGCGCGGTGGCTTAAGCCTGTAATCCCAGCACTTTGGGAGGCCGAGGCGGGCGGATCACGAGGTCAGGAGATCGAGACCATCCTGGCTAACATGGTGAAACCCCGTCTCTACTAAAAATACAAAAAACTAGCCGGGCGTGGTGGCGGGCGGCTGTAGTCCCAGCTACTCGGAGGCTGAGGCAGGAGAATGGCCTGAACCTGGGAGGCGGAGCTTGCAGTGAGCCGAGATCGCGCCACTGCACTCCAGCCTGGGTGACACAGCGCGAGACTCCGTCTCAAAAAAAAAAAAAAAAAATTAGCTGGGCATGGTGGCGCACACCTGTGGTCCCAGGTGTGCTACTTGGGAGACTGAGGTGGGTGGATCACTGGAGCCTGGGATGTTGAAGCTGTAGTGAGCTGTGACCATGCCACTGCACTCCAGCTAGGGCAACAGAGCGAGACCTTGTTTCGAAAAATGAAAATAAAAAATAAGGGAGGCCGAGGCGGGTGGATCACGAGGTCAGGAGATCGAGACTATCCTGGCTAACATGGTGAAACCCCGTCTCTACTGAAAATACAAAAAACTAGCCGGGCGTGGTGGCGGGCGCCTGTAGTCTCAGCTACTCGGGAGGCCGAGGCAGGAGAATCGTGAGGAACCAGGAGGTAAGGAGCTTGCAGTGAGCTGAGATCCAGCCCTGCACTCCAGCCTAGGAGCACAGGCAGAGACTCCGTCTCAAAAAAAAAAAAAAAAAAACCTAATTTTGTAACTGCGAAATTCATTGAATAAAATACAAAATACGTTTGAAAGTTTTGACAATAGACCAGATCAAGCAGAAGAAAGAATCTCAGAACTTAAAGATAAGTCTTTTGAAATGACCCAGTCATACACACACACACACACACACACACACACACAAATAAAAAAATAAGCAAAACCTCATGACATATCGGACACAATAAAGCAACCAAATATTCTAATCATCAGGGTTCCAGAATTTGAAGAGACAATGAAAGACTAGAAAACCTACTTAATTAAGTGAAAAGTTCCTAAGCCTAGCAAAAGATTTAGATATCCAGATACAGAAGGCTCTGAGATCCCTAAACAGATGCAATGCAAAAAGTAATCTCCACAGCACATTATAGTCAAACTGTTTAAAGTCAATGACAAAGAGAACATTTTAAAAAATGGCAGGAGAAAAAAGCATCTGGTCACCCATAAAGGAACCCCCATCAGACTAACAGTGGATTTCTCGGCAGAAACTATACAGGCCAGGAGAGAATAGGATAATATATTCAAAGTACTGAAAGAAAAAAACTGCCAGCCAAAGATACTATATCCAGCAAATTTATCCTTCATAAATGAATGAAAAATACAGTCTGTCTCAGACAAGCAAAAGCTAAGGGAATTCGTTGCCACCAGACTGGCCCTAAAAGAAATGTTCAAAGACAGTGCTAAACCTGTGAGTGAAAGACTGATATTTACCATCATGAAAAAACATGAAAGTATGAAACTCACTGGTAAAGCAAACACACATATGAGGAAGATAACGGACTCAAATGGTGTACCACTACAGAAAACCACTAAATCACAATGGCAATAAGAGAAAAAGAAAGTAACACAGAATATATAAAGCAACCAGAAAATAATTAACAATATGATAGGAACAAAACCTCGTATCTCAATAATAACCATAAATATAAATGGATTAAATTCCTCACTTAAAAGATATAGACAGCTGAGTGGATTTTTTTTTAAAGATGTGACTACATGCTGCCTACAAGAAACACACTTTACTTGTAAAGAGACATACAGACTGAAAGTAAAGGGATGGAAAAAGAGATTCTGTGCAAATGGAAACCAAAAGCAAGCAGGAGTAGCTATACTTATACCAAAGAAAACAGACTTTAAGTCAAGAAGGTTTAAAAAAACAGACAAGGAAGCTTATTGTATAATGATCAAGGGATCAATCCGGAGGATACAACAATTCTAAAGAAATACATACCCAACACTGGAGTACCCAGATTCATACCCTACTCTCAGCAATAAATGGATCATCTAGACAGAAAACAAAGAAATACTGAATTTAAAATAGACTTGAGGCAAAATGGACCTAACAGACATTTACAGAACATCCTATTTAGCAACCACAGTATATATATTCTTTTCATCAGCACATTAAATATTCATCAGGATAGACTATATGTTAGGCCCAAAAATACGTCTCCACAAATTTTTAAAAATTGAAATCATATCAAGTGTCTTTTCAGACCACAACAGAATAAAAGCAAAACTTAGCTGGCTGCAGTGGCTCACGCCTGTAATCCCAGCACTTTGGGAGGCCGAGGCAGGCGGATCACAAAGTCAGGAGATCAAGACCATCCTGGCTAACACGGTGAAACCCCGTCTCTACTAAAAAAAATACAAAAAGCCGGGTGTGGTGGCGGGCACCTGTAGTCCCAGGTACTTGGAAGACTGAGGCAGGAGAATGGCGTGAACCCAGGAGGCGGAGCTTGCAGTGAGCCGAGATTGTGGAGACATAGCCAGACTCTGTCTCAAAAACAAAACAAAACAAAAACTATAATACCACGAGGAACTCCAGAAATTATACAAACACATGGAAATTAAATAACATGTTACTGAATGACCATCGGGTTGATGAAGATACTAAGATGGAAATTAAAAAATTTATTGAAACAAATGCAAATGTTTGGTATGAAACACTACGTACCCAAATCTATGGGATGCAGTAAAAGCAGTACTTAGAAGGAAGTTTAGGCCAGGCACAGTGGCTCACACCTGTAATCCCAGCACTTTGGGAGGCCAAGGCAGGCAGATCACGAGGTCAGGCACTCAAGACCAGCCTGGCCAATATGGTGAAGCCCCGACTCTACTAAAAATACAAAAATTAGCTGGGTATGGTGGCGCATGCCTGTAGTCCCAGCTACTCGGGAGGCTGAGGCAGGAGAATCACTTGAACCCAGGAGGCAGAGGTTGCAGTGAGCCGAGATTGCACCGTTGCACTCCAGCCTGTGCCATAGAGCCAGACTCTGTCTCAGGAAAAAAAAAAAAAAAAAAAGTTATAGCATAAACACCTACATCAAAAAAGTAGAAAGATCACAAGTTAATAACCTGATAATACAGCTTAAGTAACTAGAAAAGAAAGAACAAACCAAACTCTAAATTAGCAGAAGAAAGGAAATAATAAAGATAATAAAGATCACAGCAAAACCAAATAAAATAGGGACTGAAAAAAAAAAATCAAATGATCAATGAAATGAAAAGGTGGTCCTTTGAAAAGATAAAATTGATAAACCAGTAGCTTAACCAAGAAAAGAAGGAAGAAGATCCAAATAAACAAAATCAGTAATGAAACAGGAGACATTACGACAGATATCACAAGGATACAAAGGATCATCAGAGACAATTATGAACATCTATATGCTAACAAACGGGAAAACCTAGAGGAAATTGATAAATTCCTGGAAACATGCAAGTTACTAAGACTGAATCATGAAGAAATAGAAAACCGGAACATACCAATAATGAGTAGTGAGCTTGAATCAGTAATAAAAAGTCTCCCAACAAAGAAAAGCCCAGGACCAAATGGATTCATAGTTGAATTCTATCAAACATATAAATAACTAATACTACTAATCCTGATACTATTCCAAAAAATTAAAGCAGAGGGAATTCTCCCTAACTTATTCTATGAGGTCAGTATCACTGTGATGCCAAAATGAGACAAGGACACAACAAAAAAAGAAAACTACAAACCAATATCCCTGATGAACATAGATTCAAAAATCCTCAAAAAAATACTAGCAAACAGAATCTTAAAATAGACCAGGTGTTGTAGCTCACACCATAATTCCAACCCTTCGGGAGGGTTGGCTTGTGATCAGGAGTTCATCCTGGCTGAGATGCCATATGTGAGAGTGAACAGGCTTGTGGATGATTCCAGCTCCCCGTTATAAGAGTCTTTTTAGCCGAGGCAACAGACATTGCAAAGGGGGAAAAGTTATCCTTGCTGAACGCTTTTTGAATTTCTGATCTGCAGAATTCCTGAACTTCACAAAATCGCTTAAAACTTTAAAATCAAATTCTTTCTTATTTGCAGTGACTTTTCTACCTTAGGAATATAAGGATATAATCATTGCAGAGGAGGAGAGAAACTTAATCTCTAATATATATTTGTTAGTTTTTAGTAAACTCTATGTAGTTAATTTCAAAGAATGCGTTTTTGTTTTTCCTCAACTTTTGCTTTTGTTGTATTTATAAAACACAGAATTTTAAGAATTCATGCAATTACTACCAAGGAGAACTAGCTGAACTATTGTGGACCTTAACTGTATTTGAAAGTATGATCAAATACTATTGCTTATTTATCTGACTGGGTGGAGGAAGTGAGCATATATTTTTAGTGGGGTTTTATAAACCCCAATGATCGAAGTACTACTCTCAGCTAACAAGAAAAATCATTAATATTGTTCAGTGCAAGAATTATTAAATCACATTTTATGCAGTTATGTGGCTCAAAATAAGAGAAAAAAATACTCTTTAAAAGCATATTTTAGAGGCTGGGTGCAGTGGCTCACGCCTGTATTCTAGCACTTTGGGAGGCCAAGGTGGACAGATTGCCTGAGCTCAGGAATTCAGGACCAGCCTGGGCAACACTGCAAAACCTCGTCTCTACTAAAACACAAAAAATTAGCCAGAGGTGGCAGCGTGCGCCTGTGGTCCCAGCTACCTGGGAGGCTGAGGCAGGAGAATTGCTTGAACCCGGCATGCAGAGGTTGCAGTGAGCTAAGATCACACCACTGCACTCCAGCCTGGGTGACAAGCGAGACTCTGTCTCAAAATAAATAAAAATAAATAAGTTTTTAAAAATCATATTTTAGCTACTGTAATAAAGTATAGTTACATCACAATCAGTGATTTATAAAGGATTTCCTTGAAATTTAGTCAATTCAACTGTATTAATGAAGTTTTCATAGTGTCTTTTACTCTACTAGGTCATGTAATGAACATCTAAAAAGTTAATGTATATACAGCCTGACTTTGTGAATCATCTAGTCTCATAAACATAGTAATATTTGCTCACTTGAAATAACTAGGTAGTAGTGCTTGGTGGGAAAGGTACATTCACATGAGAATCCAGGAGAATTACCCCTAAGTCTCCAGAGTCTTTATGCTGGAAATAAATAATTCCCTAAGTGTGAGATATGCATGATTTCGTTTCTTTTTCTAAGGAGTTCTAATGCTTTAAATTTGGCAAGCTCTTTGCTCTATTTTCAACTTGGTTTGTAAAAACAAAGCGAAACAAAACAAAAACCAGACTCTTCACAGAACTGGCATGTATTGGATCTGGAATCTTGGACTGGCTAATTTTGTATTACTTTTAAATATTATTAAACTTGTGTCTTGCTATAATTAAACATTTTATGAAAACGACTATAGCAGATTAGTAAACAAAATAATGTAGGCTGGCTGCACAAAAACTTTTATTTTTTCTTAGTTCCATTTAATACCGTGAACTAAACTAGTCTTTCTCCCTTCCCGCTCTTCGTATAAATAACTTGATCCCTTGAGATCTCAGTGGCCTGCAGTTCTCTGTTTCATGTCTCACACACTGCTGAGACTTGCATAAGCAAGGGGATGCTCAGAGAGGACAAAAGAAATTTGGGTTTTGGTAACAAAACCACATTAAACTTTGTAACATATGAATTCTACCTTGTGAAGGATATAAAAAGACTAAGTATAATTGTTGCCTTCAATACACTAGTAATTTAAAAGAATTAGTAGTAATATATAAATATTCCAGGTCTAATAAAAATGATTTATTTATTTATTTATTTATTTATTTATTTATTTATTTATTTTGAGACAGAGTCTCGCTCTCTCCCCCAAGCTGGAGTGCAATGGCACGATCTTGGCTCACTGCAACCTCCACCTCCCAGGTTCAAGCGATTCTCCTGCCTCAGCCTACTGGGATTACAGGTGCCCCCCACCCCACTACTCCTGGCTAATTTATTTTAATAAGCTTATTGGAGCCCACAACTCTTAACATTGTTCCCCTAATCTTTATACAGTGCCCCATGCCTGTACGCTCTTGCGCTCGCTGGTGGTCTCTCTCTGCCTCCCTCCTCCTACCCACTCCATGCTGGCATCCTGATTGGTTCTACCTTGAGCTGAGCTCAGTCTCTAACAGTTCCTCACCTGCACAGCCAGGAAGTGCAGCAACTGGCTTAGCCCTACCTTCTGGCGGGCTTGTGTTAACTGCATATCCAGAGTCTGGGGAAATGCCAGTGCCAAGTAACCCTGAGTCATCTTTTTAGCTTTTTCCTCCTTAGTGGTCAGCCTGATAATTTACCTAAAAGACCAGTCTCCATTTAGATCTATAGCACTTCCTGAACCTCACCAGCCTTATCAAAGCAGGATTGGGCTTGGATTCCTCTCTCTTGCCAGTTAACTACTGTTTTAATTATCTATTGCTGTATAACCTATTACCCCCAAATGCAGTGGCTTCATATAACTATGGTTTCTTCACTTGCATATATATCCATTACCTTGGTGTCCCTTGGCTCCTCTCCTTCTTACTCTCTCAACCTAGGTTCATCCTTCAGGGCCTAGTCACAGCATTGTGGCTTGGTCTCATGCATGAAGGTCTCAGAGTAGGTGGATTTCTTACATGGCCCCTGGCTTCTTCCGGGAATGTTCTAAAAGACAGAATTTGGAAGTTGTGAGTCTTGTAAGGCCTGGGCTCAGAAACTGACAATGACACTCCTGAAAAATTCTATTGGTCACAGAGTCTGCCACAGTTTCAAGGGGAGGGGACAAAGACACCATCTCTTCATGGGAGGATTGTCAGAGTTTGAGGCCATCTCTAATGTGCAGTTACTCCTTTTCCTAAAGTCCCTGTGAGTTCAACCACTGGTGAGACTTCAACCACACATCCTGCTGTGGTTGACTGAAACACTAGGAGCAACTTGATGTTACTGAACCTGATCCATTTGTGTTCATGCTGCAGCATCTACCAGATCATACGCCAGTGCCGATGACTGCTGAAACCTTTCTCATGAGCTTCTGCTTTTGGGCACTGAGCTTGACCTTCACAAATGCTGGGAGTAGCATCTGTAACCAGCTGTAGTAGTCAGGGTTCTCCAGAGAAAAAGAACAAATTTGTGTGTGTGTGTGTGTGTGTGTGTATTATGATAATGTATAAAGATTTGGCTCATGTGATTATGGTGGCACTCAAGTCTCAAGATCTGCATGGCGGGTCAGCTAGAAGTCCAGGAGAGCTGGTGGTCTAGTTCCAGTCCACATCTGAAGGCCTGAGAATCAGGACAGCACGTAGTGGACTTTCTGTCAAAGGCCAGCAGGCTTGAGAGTCAAGAGGAGCCGATGTTTCTGTTCAAGTCCAAAGGCAGGAAAAAAGCTGACGTCCTGGTTGAAAGGGACTCAGGCAGAAGGATTTCTCTCTTACTCAGGGCAGGGTCAGTCTTCTGTTCTATTCAAGCCATCACCTGATTGTAAGAAGCCATCTTAGGGAAGGCAACCTGCTTTATTCTCTCTACTGATTTAATCTCATCTCAAAACACCCTCACAGAAATACTTAGAATTGTATTTGACAAAATATCTGGGCACACTGTGGCCCAGTCACATTGACACATAAAATTAACCATCTCCAGTTCAGTTTCCCCAGCCCTGCATCCTTTCAAGAATTTCAAGAATTCTTTGCTTGCCTCACTCTCTCGTGACAAAGCCTACCCCGTAACAAGAGCTGCAGTGTCTGAGTTCTAAGAGAGCCATTTCCTTAAAATGTGTCACTTCCTTCTTCAAACAGTGGTGTTATTGCTGTATGGCTTGTAATTTGTTTATGAGGACAATTAATAGGTAAACCAGGCACATAACAGGTGACAGAAGCACGGGTGTCTCCAAGTGTAGATATGCGTTAGATGGCTGTGCAGGGAACCACTGTGGTGTTTGCAGGAAAAAGAACTATGAGATTTCAATGACCACAAAATGCTAACATGTGTCTAGTGTTTTATAATTTACAAACAACTTTCGTATACTTTACCCCTGTAGTCCTTGTGATCCTTATAGTTGGTATTATTATTATAAATGCTGCTTTGGAAAAGATAATATTAATAATACAATGTGGCCTGCACAGTCTCCTTTATTTGTGCAACTATTATTCATTTATTTATGTTCATTTATTCCACAAATATCTATTGAGTGCTGTGTGCTGGATATAAACTGGTGAGAGAAAACAGATGTGTCTGCTCTCATGGAACACATGGTCTATTATAGAAGAATGCTGTTAATTAATTAATCTCACAAATCAATATAAATTTAGAACTGTGATCAGTGCCCTGAAAGTGAAGTACATAGTGGCATGAAAGGGACATTTGGCCTCATCACTGAGGAAGTGTCAACTTAATTGATGAAGGGCATTCACTAGAGTAAAGGATGGAGGAAGGGCCCCATGTTCCATGGGGAGGGAACAGCTCTTTTGCAAGAGCCCTGTGGTAGGAGAGGATGCTTCCAAGAACTGAAAGAAGGCCAGTGTGCCTGCAGCACAAACCCAATGGGGTAGGCTCTGTTATTTGCACGAATCCAATTTTGCAGATGAAGAAAATGAAGAGTAGGTTTCTGGTCTTTGCTTGTCTGGTAATACAGCCAGGCAGCAGCTAACCAGACCTTGAACAGATTCCTCCTCATTCCTCAGCTCCTGTTCCTCCCTAGATGGTTTGCTGTTGGAGACAGATCATTTTTAGCATTGTTTTCAAGGAGGATAAAAATGGAGCATGACCAGGAGAGGAAAAATATATCTAGGCAAAGGGTATCACTGTTGCAGTAGTCATAAAAAGACATGAGCTGGGAATGTTAAGTAAGGGAGCTGTGGAGAGTTTGAAGAAGGGGTGGCTAAGATCAAAGCAGCCAAAAATAAGGGAGGTGGTTGTATTCTGTGATTAGGATTCCGGGTTTGAAACAATTGTGGGTCAATCAGTTAATTAATACAACCACAGCAAAAGATGATGCTAGTGTTTGAGCAGTCTCATTGTCACCCTTTTCTTCCCTAGTGGTCTTTAGAAATAAGATCAGTGTTCACCTGAATAAAGCAGTTTCACTTTTATCCTCTCTGGAGGGTAGGGTTGAATGGACTCAGTGACTTCTCGAATTCCTAGTGATTCATAAAGGAGTAGGTCTCCTAAGTGTGTGGTGAAATACAGTGCTGGGCAGAGTGAGACTAAACTCGAAGGTTCTTTGCCTCTCAGATGGAAGAGAATGTTTTGCACCAAACACTTTCCAGAAATCCCTACAGGCTAAGGAAAGGCTTTGGCCAAGGGGAAGTACTAGTGTGTGCATGAAGGATGTGAAATGAAGAATGCTGATATTTTAAGGCGAAAGACAAATCTCAGGAAATGAATATATTTGGAAGCTTTATATTAGGATTTTATTATATAAATGTGCCCAGTAGATGCAAAACCCAGGTCACGCTTATACTCAGGTAAAACTAGGGAGACACGTCGTGCCCCTAGCAGAAAATCTGAAATGTCAAAGCAGATGCTCTGGACACTTTCGTAAAAAGAATGTGGAATGAATGACTGAGAGAAGTCTTATCGCTGCTACTATTTGAAGACCTAGCTCAGAGCATCAGAACAATGGTGTGTGCCCAGTATAGAAGAGAAACAGGCACTTCAATGAGCAGAATCTAGAAAGTGTCATCTTTAAAAGGAAACAGGTGGTTTCCTGGGGAGTCATTCTGACTTGAGCTGAGTTTTAGACCTATTAAGTCTACAAAGAGACTGACTTTCATTCTCTAGGTTCTTAGGGATTTAGGAAATGGGAAGAACTAACAAGAGGAATAAAGCTCCTAAAAGTGCTGCTTAAGCTGCATATCTCCAGACTCTATTCCAATCCCACTGGATGGAGTCCCTGGAAACAGAGACAGCCTGAAAATATGAATTCTTTTTTTTTGAGATGGAGTCTCGCTCTGTCACCCAGGCTGGAGTGCAGTGGCTGGATCTCAGCTCACTACAAGCTCCGCCTCCCGGGTTCATGCCATTCTCCTGCCTCAGTCTCCCGAGTTTCTGGGACTACAGCCGCCCGCCACCACGCTCCGCTAATTTTTTGTATTTTTAGTAGAGACGGGATTTCGCCATGTTAGCCAGGATGGTCTCGATCTCCTGATCTTGTGATCCACCCGCTTCGGCCTCCCAAAGTGCTGGGATTACAGGCGTGAGCCACTGCACCCGGCTGAAAATATGAATTTTTAATAATGTATTTCCCAGGGGCCAGTAAAGGATCTAGGCAGTGAATAAAAATTAAAAGAAAAATGCCCACATCTGACTGCAATCATATGAGTCACCCCAAGTGAGATCCACCCTGCTAAACCCAGTCAATTCACAGAATTTATAGGGATTATAATAAATTATTGTTTTAATCCACTAAATTTGGAGTTGTTTGTTATGCAGGAATATGAGAACTAAAACACATCCTCAAAGTTCAAAAAGGGTGTTCCTGATTGGCAGGCAGCTCTTTTAAAACTGGATCCAGGTGCCTTCCATCTGTGGCTTCACCATCTTCAATACACGGTTTCCAAGATCACTGTGGAAAAGAAAAGAACATAAAGGATAATGCATGGGAGGTCTGTGTGTATCAGGTCAGGAAATGGGATCTACCACTTCTACTCACATTTTATTGGTCAGAATCCATTCACATGGTTACACCTAACTGCAAGGAAGGCTGGAAAATATAGTCCAGCTGTGAGTTTAATGAACAGCCAGTTAGTCTCATGAACTAATGTTCCTCTTAGGACTCTTTCTTACTGGGTGTCGGGTAGAAACAATGAAACTGGACAAATATCAATATGTCAGTCTCTTCTGATTCAAACAGTCCTTTCACATTCTACTCCCTTTCCTTTCTCCTGTTCCTCACCAAAATGGTATCTGGGTGTTTGGAGCAAGGGAATAGATAACACTGTGGCTTGAGAATAATGGTGTCTTGGATAAGCACATGTGGGTTCTAGGGAGACTTCCTGTTTTACACCTGATTTTCTGATCCTTATTCCCTGCAATGTCCTGTTTGGCATTTAGGGATGCCATGTCTCAACCTCAGCTGAAGTGGATGAATTGGCCCGTCTCTGCCTTTGGCAGCCTCATGGTACCTGGTATCTCTTGGTACCTGGCAGTTCAGTGACCCTTTTGGGACTTTTGTGTCCCCTCAGTGGGGACACAATGGAACTTCTTCCTCCCCACACCACACCAGCATTCTGCTTACAGGCTTTGGAGAATATGGAGTCCTTTGGCTTGGATCCATTAGCTTGAACCTGATATATGAAGAACAGTGCAGACCAGTATGGCTTAGGAGGAAACTGAAAAGAAATAAAAGCATAAGCCATTAGATCTCAGTCCTTCTCCTTCAAGCAGCCAGCATGGTTAAGTCACAGAGGAGAGTGTCTCCTTTCCTATGGATTCTATCACACTACTTGGAACTATAGTATGTAATATTTACATAATCAGAATACATTTTTTGAGATTGGGTTTTACATTTTTTGAAAATTTAAATTTAAATTTTTTGACAAAGCACATAAGACATTTTTTCAAAAATTTAAATTTTTTGACAAATCACACAAGACATAGCTAAAGAAAAGTACAAATTTACACTGAATAACTTAAAAATTATAAATATGACTAACATTTAAAAGAAAGAGGTAGAGATAGCATAAGTATGATAAACTTGGCCAGGCGTGGTGGCTCACGCCTGTAATCCCAGCAATTTGGTAGGCTGAGGCGGGTGGATCACCTGAGGTCAGGAGTTTGAGATCAGCCTGGCCAACATGGTGAAACGCTGTCTCTACTAAAAATACAAAAACTAGCTGGACATGGCGGTGGGCGCCTATAATATCAGCTACTTGGGAGGCTGAGGCAGGAGAATCGCTGGAACCTGGGAGGCGGAGGGTGCAGTGAGCTGAGATCGTGGCACTGCACTCCAGCCTGGGTAACAGAGAGAGACTCCCTCTCAAAAAAAAAAAAAAAAAAAGTATAGTAAACTCAGTTGTCATTGAGGCAAGACAACAGATACTTTCTAAAACAGATAAATCAAGAACTATAGTATTTAAAGTTAAAATGTTAAGTACTAGAAGAAAAACACAAAACAACAGCAACAGCACAACTCTGGGGGATGGAGGTTGGAATGGAGGGTGAGAGAAAAGGATACTTAAACTTCCATTTCAGAATTCCTGTGCTTTGCATTTGAGTAAATTTTAAAACTCAGATACAGATAATACTTTATTATTAAATACTGCACTAATATTAAACCTTAAAACAAAACAGAGACATCCTCATCAATAAGAAAATACTTACATAATATATATTTATTAAATTTCATATAGATCTTAGAAAAATGAAGTAAATGTAAAGATGTGGGCATTATGGAAGAATATCCATGATGTAGCATTAGGTGACAGAAGTGATTTATAGAGCAATATGGTTAGAATGCCCTTTTATGTCAAAATGTTCATGTTCACATATACAGTTATATGTCACATATGTAGGTACACATTTGTGTATGCAAGGGAAAACTGCATAGGGATGTGCCCCCAAACACTTTGGAATGTAGAGAAGGAAAGACTTTTGTTTCACACTTATGTACTTTTTTTTTTAACTTTCAAAAAAAGCAGCATGCATGTTCATTATTAATGATATAATTTAGAATATGAGTTTGCATTATGGCACTTTGTCTTATCAGCTGTGTAATAAGGGGAGAGTTATGCTACCTACCCTTTTGTACCTCAGTTTCCCCATCGTTACACAAAAGAACTCCCACCCATTGCACAGTGGTATGTGTAGATGAAACGTTCCAATCGAAATGTACGAATGTATCCTGGCAGCTGGTAGGGATTTGATACAAATTATATCCTTTCCTCTTTCTCCTTTCAGGGTGAGAAATGGCAGTCAGGGTGACTCAGGAAGAGGGTTGGGTGGAGGGTGGAAAGTGAAGGGTGGAGGGCGGAGGAATGATTCAGACAGACACTATTTAAAAACAGACCTCAGATGCACAAGGATGAAGCCATCTCTAGCTCCAAGATAACAACCCTCCCCTTTCCTACAATTTTCTTCCAGCTCCCACCCCCATCCTTTCTCTCCTAGACACCTCTTAATATTTGTTTTAACCCAGCTTTATCCGTATAAAATGTTTGGAGGTTATTAAAATGTTCCAAGATAGAAATAGCCTCCTTTTTTCCTGCCCGTAAGTCATCACACTTAGTTGTGATGCACTTAATGTTGAGTACCCGATGCACTAAGTTCCTGAAGAGTAGAGTTCTGGCCAGGTGTGGTGGCTCACACCTGTAATCCCAGCAGTTTGGGAGGCCAAGGCGGGCGGATTACCTGAGGTCAGGAGTTCGAGACCACGCTGACCAAAATGGCAAAACCCTGTCTTTACTGAAAATACAGAAACACCTGTAGTCCCAGCTACTTGGAAGGCTGGTGCAGGAGAATCGCTTGAATCCAGTAGGCAGAGGTTGTGGTGAGCTGGGATGGCACTACTGCACTCCAGCCTGGGCAACAGGGTGAGACTGCGTCCAAAAAAAAATAAAATAAAATAAAAAAAGTAGAGGTCTGTTTTGTGATTTTTTTCCTCCAGGGCCTAACACAATGACTGACACATGGTACTTACTCAATGTTTACTGAATAACTCCAGAAAAACCTTTCTTGGTTCTTTCCGTGACATTCCCATTGCTCTTATGCCAGGATCATAGCTAATTAATTAATTAGATTAATTTATCCCCACACCAAAAAAAAAAAAAAAAAACCACACATTTTCAGGGAAGTAATACATGTAAAATAGCTGATATTTATTTGCTTACTAACACAAATGCACCCCTGATTGGTGAAAGTTCAGACTGAGGTACTGGTTTAATGGAAGGAGGAAAACAAAATACTTCCAGTCACTGAATTTTTCTTTCTCTAAGTATGGGCTACTTTATGTCAAACTACTCAGATGTCTAGGATCTGGCTTTTGTTGACTGTTCTGAGGGGTCTTTGTTAGCTGTACATCAGTGGAGAAGAGACTAAGATGATGGTATTTAGTTGGGATGCAGCAGTCTCAACAACCCAATCCAGTGCTACCTCAACCACGTGTCACACTCCCAGCCGCAGCTGCCCATGGAACAGAGAGCAAAGCCACGCCATTGCATGCATTTTATTGCCATGAGGATTTCATCGCCATCCTCAACACAGATCCCGGCTGAGCTATTCTGGACCATGTTGATGACGCTTTGTGTCAAGGGTAGACATAGACTGAAGGAGGCGTGCACCATGGAAAGTAAGCTGGCAACTTCTTCCTAAAACAGTTTCCAATTCTCTGTGCTCCAGATTTCACCAATCCAGTGTTGAGGAACAGACAGCCTTTCAAGCAAACGCAGCCCTTCCCCCACAACCCACCATCCTCAGGACTCCTCCTCTTTGGAGAAGCATCGAGGGAAGAGGCAGGGCAAGGAGAGTGGTCAGGAGTAGCTAGAGGCTCATAGCTTCTTAGCTGGGACCTCCGGAGTCCTCCTGGACCATGGTTGCTAGAGAAGTGAGCGGCAAGGGGAGGACTTAGTCTCCTGGTTTTTAAATCCCAGGTCCTTCCGAGGAACCCCAGAACAACTTCCTGCTGTCTCTAATTCCTCCTGCCTACAGCTGACTTTGGAATTGCTTGGCTTGGCTTTGTTGACATCATAATAATTATAGTCATTTTCATTAATTGCTCCCTATTTGAGCCTAATTGCCATGGATTACAATAAAATTATGCACATCATTCAATGTGCCATATTAACTTCAGATTTTATACCATTGTAACAGTAGCTTTGATTCACTTTTAGATATTATTGCTCACACGACTTAGTTATATACACTTTTTTTTTTTTTTGATAGACAAAAGCAAACCTATTTCAAGTAGCCAAATCAGCGTAACCAGCAGGGGAGCCTCAGGAAGGACTGGGACTAAGAAAAGGGAAGTTGTCTTTTTTGCTTTTTCCTATGCTTCCCCTTTGTTCTTTTCTCTTTCTCCTGGTTATCTTTTTTGCTTCTCCATGGCAGCAGATGCTCTTCCACAGTAGGCTCCTGATGTTCGATGACCTCCATTCAAGTGACCAGCCTAGACTGATGGCTATTTTCATTCTGCTTCCAAATTCCCAGGAGAAAGTATCCAAGTAACTCAGCTTGGTCGATTATTTCTCATTCAGTCAAGTGTGGTCAATAGATGGCATGACAGTTCAAGAATTTCAGGGGCTCCCAACCTATGGGTGGTTGGGTGTGTGAGGGTGGTGGTAGAGAAGCTCTCCAGTTTGCAGGGGTCCCCGTGGCCGCGGACCTGTACCAGTCCGTGGCCTGTTAGGAACGGGATCATACAGCAGTAGGTGAGTGGCTGGTGAGAGTGAGCATTTCTGCCTGAGCTCTGCCTCCTGTCAGATCAGCAAGTGACATTAGGTTCTCATAGGAGCATGAACCCTATTGTGAACTGTGCATGCGAGGGATCTAGGTTGCACACTCCTTATAAGAATCTAATGCCTAATGATCTGAGATGGAACAGTTTCATCTTGAAACCACCCCCGCCCAATCCCCCACCTGGTCTGTGGAAAAATTGTCTTCCACAAAGATAGTCCTTGGTGCCAAAAAAAGTTGGGGACTGCTGCTTCAAGGCTTTCTGTAAGGTGGGGGTAATAATGCAGAGAACCTGTCTCTTGGGGTGGTGGTGAGTGCTGCAATTGGCATTGTTCACAGAGTGCTTTGCACAGTCCTGGCACATAGAAATCACTGAATATAATGTTTACCATTATTGCTGTTATTATTATCTCTTTGGGTCCTTAAAACATTTTTTCAGGATTTTTAGGTGGGTATGATTTCAAAATCCATAAAATCCACCTAAAGATTTATATGAGAATAATCCAAAAATCTCAGGGAAATCATATGAAAAAGATTATTTATTTATTTTCCTCAAATCTCTGAACAACAGTTTAAACGTTTTCACACACTAGATCTCATTTCGGAGAGCTTGGAGACGTGGCCTGTAAGGTTTCACTAATCCAGGAGGGGGCAGGCTTCCCAAACACAAATGCCCTCAGCTGCGGAGCCGCGGCTCCAGGAGAAACAAAGGCGCGTCAGTGAGAGCCGTTTCAGAAATATAGTATTACCTTCAAAACAATGTAAGAAATCAAAAGCAACTGAATATTTGCATGGCCTAGAAGAATCCCTGGCTGTGTCATCCATAGGCACCTCGTCACTTGCCAGGCCAGGTCGGCTGTAAGCTTGTGAAGTAAGCAGAATAAATTTCCCGTGTCCCCACCCACTCCTATCTTTGCCTTTGTTTCTGGTCCTCTGCCCCCTTCCTGCCTGTACCTTCCTCCTTCGTCTTTGTTCCCCTCTCCCATGGCAATCTATCTTTGGGAAAAATAACTGTGATTTAAATGTTTAAAGAAATAAGGATCCTAGGGATATTAGGTCGCTTCAAACACTTTCAAGAGCGTGATAGTCACTAACAAGGGAACTTGCGTGTGGATGCCCTACCAGGTAAGAGAGGTGGAGGATTCGTGACTTAAAGCAAGGGCATTGAAGGTAGATAGGGCTGGTTTAAATCCTGGCTTTGGTGATAACACATTGCCACTCTGTGACCACTTCCCAGCTCCATTACCCCAAGTAAGTTACTAAGCCTCTTTCTCCTCATCTGTAGAAGGAGGGTAATGTTAGAACCCATCCCGGGGTTTCCTGAAGATTAAAAAGGACAGTGCATGTCTAGTACATAGTATTTGGCACATAAGACATACTCAACTGTAGCTGTTATTATAATAAAAGTTTTATTATAGTGATATGATGTTAATAAATTATAGTAATATAATTTTTTATTACTTTTTTTTTTATCATGGTCCTATTTTGTACTACACATTAGACAATTTCTGGTGTATTACCTATAGGTCTGAACTGGAGGAAAAGGATACATTTTAAATGAAACATGACATATTAGAGACAACACAGAAAAAAATGAGCAGGATGAAGTTTCTGGAAACTCCTATAAAAACCTGTTGAAAGAGTTGTGGTCATTGGAACTGAAAAGTATGAGAATAAGAGCTTAAGAGCAATGCATCTTCAAATGCAGGAACAGCTGGAGGGAATCCCAAGGGGCCTGGACAACCCTAATCCTCTAGATCAGGAAGGTTTTGCCCTTGTTTCTGTTAGCTGCCCAAGGGGAATTACTGCCTCCATCTCAGTTTATGTTAATTTCTCAGTTTGGAGGTTCTCGGAACCAATGGAATGACAGACCCATGGTTACAAACTCTCAAGGGAAACTTTTCCCCTAGAGCCCAGACTACTGAGATAGAATATCACCTTTATTGTCTCCCTGAGCCCACGGGTGCATTTCCTGATTCATTCCCTCACTGTGAGTATAGCCCTTCTGAGGACCAGGATTTCTACAGGGGTTGCAGTTCCAACACCCAGCATTCTGCATCTCCAGGCCTCACATTCTGCCCTGGCCTGAGCATACTAATCCAAGCCTCTAGGTGCCTGAGCCCGGCAACTCCCACCCTGAGTGGCTCTAGCATACATGCACGTACTCACTGCTCTCATTTTTCCTTCTCACTTCATTTTTGACTCCAGGAACTTTTTGAACTTTCTTCCAGCATTCAGCCGTGTCTTAAAGGAGACTTGTTTTACTGGATCCAGAATTTCTGATTATTGTGGAGCTACATGGTTTTTGGATTGTTTAGTTTACCATACACCTAGAGGCAGAAATTAGTTTAAAAAATAATTAAATACTTAAATACAAAATTTAATCACATTTAGAGGGAAGTTGGGAGTTCCCAAGGGGCAGATTTAAGCTCTCTATTAAAGGAAGCTGCTAAAGAGAGTTGTGGAATGGTGAGATCCAGGCAGTGTGGGCATTGGTTGACTCTACGATGCCATCATGACGATTGTCACATTAAATAATTCTGAAGCTGAAAGAATTTAAGGGAATGTTTGACCTGCCCCACAGTACCTGTATTTAAGACTTAATAGGCCATGGGGAAAGTCAGTAAATGTTCAGGAGAGTCTTTTTCTGAAAAAATGTTCCCACCTAAGGGATTAAGGACCTCCTGTAAGGAAGGCTGGGCTCAGTGAACTACTCCACAGCCTTCAATCTGTTTCTTTGTGCTTGTGGGGCAAGAATAAGCTAAGAGCACCAGGGTTGTCAATCTACTTATTGTAGGAAATAAAGAGGTTTGTTAAAACAACAACAACAACAACTACTAGTGACTTTGGAAGCAGTCATGTGATAAAGACGTGAATTCCAAGATCTCAGTCATTTCCTCTCAGTGAAACATTATCAGAGACCAACAGAAAATCAATAAAAGATTTCAGTCTCATAGAGTTTGAGTAAATATTGCAGAAATGACTTTCACAAGGGTGATAAGCACAGCCTTATCACATTTAATTCAGCTGAGAAGTCCAACTAAGACATAAAACTCTACCCCCTCTGATGGCAAGACGTTTTATAACAATGTAAGTAGCTGGATTTATACTGTATAAGCCAGCACTTGAGCACTCATCCATGCAGCCTCGCCACCTCAACAGGTTGCCAGCGCCTGCCTTCCCACTCCTCTGATGCCAAGTAAAATTGTAAAGTTTGCCTGTGATGCTCCCAGATTCCTGAATTCATCCCTATTCTCAAAGAAAACTTTTCCATTCCCATTCAGACACTTCTCAGCTCTCAAAAAAGACAAGGAAACTAATTTCTACTGAAGTATGAAACTAGTGATAGTTTAACATGCACCTCTTTATTTCACATGCACCTCTTTATTTTTCCTAGAAGAGTTGCAATTTAACAGGAATCAAGATTCTAACCTACAAGCGGGGCAGAACTGTGTTTATTGTGTGCTATCTTTTGGTTAAGGAACTATATAATTGTATTTGCTTATATTTTCAAAAATAAACCATGAAAGGATGAGACCAAATCTGACGAAAACAATTACCTCTCATATAGGGAGGGAGGAAATGGGATAGAAAGCACATGAAAGCAATCCTTTTCTGGATTTACTTTGTTTTGTGGTTTTTACTTTGAAACAGAGGTGTGTGCTAAAGCCAGTTTATACCAGCTGGCAAGAGCCAGTTAAATTTTCAGGAATTTTGTGAGCCAGCTATGAAACAGCTATTATCAAAGATTAAATTATGTAACTTAATATGAAATAAATTATATTTAAAAAGACAATAAATACTTAAAACTCATGTTTTAATTATTTTTATACATTTTACAATTATCTATGCTACTGAGCTTTATATGTGTCATATATGCATGGTAGAACTCCTGTATAATGGTGTACTTCCAAATTCTTCCAAATTCTGCATTAACTGTTATAACATTGATAACTCAAAATCAGTCATGGTGGTAATATGTATACCATAAAAATTGACAAAATCCAGTCTTTTATTTATAAACATTTACCAGCATAATGCTACTTTGGAACTGTGTTAATATTTCACATCATTTAAAAGTTAATATTTTACACAATTTAAAATTCTTAAAGAGTAAATCGCTAAAAATAAAAAAACAAACTGAAATAAACATCAAATGTGTATCATTTAGTACTCATAACAATATGAAGACAAATTATTTCAAGTGACTTTAAAGCATAGTGTTTTGACTGTAACTTTCTACTACCATATATTCTAGAAGGGGGAAAAAGGAAAGAATTCTTAATCTGCATTAAGTAGTATTATTGCTAGTAGTAATAATTATCTTGTTACTTTAGAACTATTAATACATACACATATGTGTGTATGCAAATAATTTACTATTAGGAGCCAAGATTTTTTTCAGTATAAAAAAATACATAAAATATAAACCCCAAAATGTTAAGTAAAACTTAATAATCTGAAATTCAAAATATATTGGTATGAATACATGATTTATTTTAGGCATGTGATATACTAAGGAATAAAGATAACAGTAATTTTCTCATTGGGCATAGAACAAACAGGAAGACCATGGAGTAATGTCTTTAAAGTATTGAAAGAAAAAAAGTCAACCTAGAATTCTATACCTGGCTAAAATATTTTTTTTAAATGAAGATAAAAACTGAAGACTTCTTAGAAAAAAAAACTAAAAACAATTCATTACCAGCAGGCCCACACTGTAAGAAATGTTAAACTCCTTTAGGCAGAAGGAGTAATTCCAGATGAAAATGTGGATCTTCAAAATGGAATGAAAAGTACCGTCAATGGTAACTACATGAATTTCTTTTATCACATTATTCAAATGTATTTATAAAATAATTGACTGGTTAAACAAAACTTATAGCAATATAAGGTAGAGTTTACAATATGTAAAAGTAAATTATATAAAAACAAAGGCTTGGCCAGGCGCAGTGGCTCATGCCTATAATCCCAGCACTTTGGGAGGCTGAGGCAGTTCACCTGAGCTTGGGATCACCTGAGGTCGAGAGTTCAAGATGAGCCTGATGAACCTGGAGAAACCCCATCTCTACTAAAAATACAAAATTAGCAGGGCGTGGTGGCGCATGGCTGTAATCCCAGTTACTCGGGAGGCTGAGGCAGGAGAATGGCTTGAACCTGGGAGGTAGAGGTTGCAGTAAGTTGAGATCACGCCACTGCACTCCAGCCTGGGCAACAAGAGTGAAACTCCGTCTCAAAAAAAAAAAAAAAAAAAAAATAGCTCAAAAGCTAGGAGAAGACAAGTGGAAGTATACTACTGTAAGGTTCTTATGCTATACATGAGGTAGTATAATATCAGTGGAAGGTAGACTATGTAATTTAAAGATGTGTACGATGAATCTTAAAGCAACCACTAAAATAATGAAACACAGAGTTACAGCTAGTAAGCCAACACAAGAGATAAAATGGAATAATATCACCAGGCATAAGAAAGGTAATTTCCTAATAAGAAATTAGACAATTTATCAGGAGACCTAACAATCTTAAATATTCATACCCCTAACAACAGAGTTCCAAATTATATGAAGCAAAAACTGAGAGAAGTGCAAACAGAAGTATATGTATCCACAATATAGCCAGAAATTTTGATACTGTTCTCCTGATAATTGATAGAGCAAGTAGAGAGAAAATCAGTAAGAATATAGAAGAGCAACAGTCAACCAACTTGACCTAATTGACACATATAGAAAACTCCACTTAATGAGAGCAAAAGATACCTTCTTTTCAATTGCCCAAAGAATATTTGCAGAGACAGATCATATTCTGGGCCATAAAACCAGTCTCAATACATTTAAAAGGTTCAAGTCATACAAAGTGTATTAACTGATGTTAATGGAATTAAATGAGAAACAAAAAACAGAAAGACCTCTGGAAAACACCCAAATATATGGAAACTAAATAACATACTTTTAAGTTACCCATGGGTCAAAGAAGAAATCAAAAAGGAAATTAGAAAGCATTTTGATCCTAGCACTTTGGGAGGCTGAGGTGGGCAGATCACCAGGTCAGGAGATCAAGACCATCCTAGCTAACACCAAGAAACCTCGTCTCTACTAAACAAAATTAGCTGGGTGTGGTGGTGGGCTCCTGTAGTCCCAGCTACTCGGGAGGCTGAGGCAAGAGAATGGTGTGAACCTGGGAGGCAGAGGTTGCAGTGAGCCGAGACTGTGCCACTGCACTCCAGCCTGGGCGACAGAGCGAGACTCTGTCTCAAAAAAAAAAAGACATTTTGAATGAATAAAAATAAAAATAAAAATATTTCAAACTTTGTGAGATACCACAAAAGCAAAAAGCCCATATTATCAAAGAAAAGAGGTCTAGAATCATTGACTACAGCTTCTAACTTCAAAAACTAGAAAAGATAAAATCCAAAGTGGACAGAAGAAAAGAAATAATAAAATCTTAGATGAAGTCAATGAAATAGAAAATAGAAAAAAAATCAATGAAAACAGAAGCTAATTCTTTAAGAAGATCAATAAAATTGCCAAACCTTCAGCAGATTGATAAGAAACAAAAAAGAAAGAAGAAATCAAGTCAGGAGTTAGAGAGGTGACATAACTGCAGATTCTACAGATACTAAAAGGACAATATGGGAGTATTATTAACAACTTTACACTAATATCTTCACCAACCTGAATGAAATGGAAAAACTGCCTAAAATTACAAACTACCGAAACTCTCTCAGCATGGATCGGATAATCTGAATAGCCCTAAATCTATGAAAGAAATTGAAGTTTTAGTTTAAAATTTTCCCACGAAGAAAATTCCAGGCCCATGTGGCTTCAGTGGTATATTCTATTAAATATTTAAGGACGTAAAAACTACCCATTCTACACAAACATTCTGAGAAAATGGAAGAGGAGGAAATTCATTCTATAAGGTATGATGATTCTAGAACCTAGGATATTACAAGACAAAAAAATTACAGACTCATAACCCTCATGAACATAGATGCAAAAATCCTAAATAAAACTTCGGGAATCATATGTAATAATTTAGAAAAAGGAGACTACAACATGACCACATGCTATTTATCTGAGGAATCCAAGAATTTAACATTTGAAAATCAACTTAATGTAATTCACTATGTAAACAGACCGAATAGGCACAGAAAAACATTTGACAAAACATGACATCTGTTTCTCATTAAAAATCTCTCAGCAAATTTGGATAAGAAGGGAATGTCTTTAACTTGATAACGGGAATCTATGAAATAAACTATAGCATACATCATACTTAATGATGAAATACTGAATACTCTCCCACTAAGGTCAGGACCAACACAAGAATGTCTGCTCTCACCACTTCTATTTAACAGTGTGCTTGAGATTCTAGCTTGGGCAATAATGAAAAAATAAATAAATAAAAGAATAAAAGATGTTCAGATTGGAAAGGAAGAAGTAAAACTCCCTTTATTCCCAGATAATGTGATAGCTTACATAGGAAATCTGAGCAAATCTTGAAAAGCTCCTAAAACTAATAAATGAGCAATGTTGCTGGATACAGGATCAGCAAGCAAGAATCAGTTGTGTTTCTATGTGCTTGCAACCAACTATCAGAAATTTAAATAAAACAGTGCTGCTTACAGTAGCATAAAAATATGATACATAGATGTAAATTTGACAAGATATGTGCAAGACCTATATGCTGAAAGCTACAAAATATTGCCAAAATAAATTAAAGCAGATCTAAATAAATAAAGATATCATGGTATTGAAGACTTGATATTGCTAAGTTAAAGTTCTCCCCAAATTGATCTATAGATTAAACACAATCTCAAAATCTTCACACACTTTTTTGGTACAAATTTACAAGCTGATTCTGACATTTATATGGCTATGCCAAGGACCTAGACTAGTTAAAACAATTTTGAAAAGAAGGAAAAAGTTGAGAACACTAAATATTACCTGATTTCAAAGTGTATAAAGCTGCAGCAAGACACTGTGGTACTGGAGTCAAGTTAGACAAGTAGACCAAGGGAACAGAACAGAGTCCTGAAACAGACCCAAACATAAATGAAAACTTGGTTGTTGACAAAGTTTAAAGCCCAGTTCTTGGACAAAAATGTAGCCTTTCAACAAATGGTTCTGGAAAAAAGGGAATATCCATGTGCAAAATAAATGAACTTTGATCCACATGTTGTACCATATACAAAAATTAACTTGGCCGGGCGCGGTGGCTCAAGCCTGTAATCCCAGCACTTTGGGAGGCCGAGACGGGTGGATCACGAGGTCAGGAGATCGAGACCATCCTGGCTAACACGGTGAAACCCCGTCTCTACTAAAAAAAAAATACAAAAAAATAGCCGGGCGCGGTGGCGGGCGCCTGTAGTCCCAACTACTTGGGAGGCTGAGGCAGGAGAATGGCGTGAACCCGGGAGGCGGAGCTTGCAGTGAGCTGAGATCGGGCCACTGCACTCCAGCCTGGGCGGCAGAGCGAGACTCCATCTCAAAAAAAAAAAAAAAAAAAATTAACTCAAAGTGAACAGTAGACCTAAGTGTAAAATCCCAAAACTATAATACTTCTAGAAGAAAACATAGGATAAAATTTTTGCAGCCTTGGGTTAAGCAAAGATTTCTTGCACAAAATACCAAAAGCACATACTGGGTGAAAATATTTGCAAATCATGTATCTGATAAATAACTCATATCAAAAATATCTAAAAACTCTCAAAATTCGACAATAAGAGAAAAAACAACCAAATAAAAAAAGGAAAAAAAAAATTAAATAGACACTTCACCAAAGAAAATATATTGGTAGCAAATAAGCACAGGAAAACATGCTCAACATCTGTAGTTATTATGGAAATGCAAATTCAAACTGTCATGGATATCACCACATATCTATTAAATTGACAAAATTAGAAAGACCACACCAAATATGAGGAGGATGTGGTGAAACCCAAACTCTCATATACTGCAAGTACTTAAAATGTAAAATTTGAAAAATTTTGACTTATGCATACACTCACAAAATTGTCACAACAATCAAGATGGTGAACACATCTGTCATTCCCAAAAGTTTACTCATAACCCCATTTGTAATTCTCCCCTCCCACCATTTCCTGTTGCCCCCTTTCCCTTAGTCCCCAGGCAACCATAGAAGCCACAGATCCTTTCTCTGTTACTATAGTTTAGTTTTTTATACCTTTACAGAAATAAAATGGTATAGTATGTATGCTTTTTGTCTTGCCTATTTCACTGGTGATAAATTTTTGAGATTCATCCAAGTTGTTGTGTGTATGAATAGTTCAGTTCTTTTCATTGCTGAGTAATATTCCATTGTATGGATATACCACAATTTGTTTATTCATTCCATGTTGATGAACATTTGAGTAATTTCTACCTTTGGCTATTACAAATAAAGCTACCATGAACATTCTTATATGACTTATGCCTTTCTTTCTTTGAATAAATACCTGGGAGTAGAAAGTCTTCATCATTATGGTAGGGATATATTTAATGTTTTGTGGAAGTCCTAAGCTACTTGAAAACCTTCTCAAAGACCTATTGAGGTAAGGATCATTTATCTTAGAGATGAGGAAATTTGAGTCTCAGAAAAGTCATATTGATTTACCCAGTGTGTCTCTGCTAGTAAGTAGTACAACCAAGTGCAACTAAGTTTGGAATAAACTTAATTCTTCTGATTCTACACCCAGGAGATGCTTCCATCAGCCCATAGACATTCCTAAAAACCTAGTCTCACCACTAATATTGCTCAGCATTTATACACTGTTACTACAGAAATAGGAACTTGGAGACCTCCTGTTAAAAGAGTGCTTCAAAAACATTCTATGAAACATTAATCTTACAAGATGATGTGTGACACAAGCATTTGATGGTTAAGGAAACCTGGGAGGGCTACACCCGTTAGCCCCCTTGTATAAGTACATCATGTTAAAATATGACAGATATGAGAAATTCCATAGCAACAAATTCATTTATATTTGTCTTATCAAGTACATCCTAACCATATTTGAACTTAGAACTTGTTTTTTCACCTACAACTTTTTACTAGATATTATAAACTTTATAATAAAAATGTGTTAAGTGTGTAGTAAACTGTAACGAAATTTGAATTAAGACTTGTCAGGTCAGGATAACAGCACAGCCTCCTTTTACTTTGCTCTCTCAGCATCATGAAAGATACAAATAGAATGACAACTATTTAAAAAGTAAAACTTTGCACCAGGCATCAAATTGTGACTCTTTATAGATTGCCTATATATCAGAATAAAATCATTTAATTCTTATATTGAAGCAAAACCTACTGGGGCTTATTCATTTCAAGCTGAGTTATTCTTTGACATATTGAAATTCACTAGAAGAAAAAACAATCTTTATTCTAAGCCTTTTCAAAGTTGATGAACAAAGAAAGCCACATCCAAGTTGTAAGCACATCTCTTCAGCTGTGTAGATAATGCAGCCTCATGCAATTAAGTTAAGTGGAAGTAGTTAAGAACAATTTGTTGATCTTCATGGCCTTTTGTCTGTAGGAAACCGATTCTATTCAAAACCATATGTCTAGACCACATTTATGCTTTAGAAACAAGGCACCAAATTTTGATCCAGACTGCCTAGGTTACCTCTTGAACCTACTGATATCTTTATTTTGAGTGTAAATTTTTCCCCTTTAGTAGAGCAGTGTGCCCCAAATCAAAATGGTGAGCGTTGCAAATTCTGGAAATCATAGGTTGCCAATTCTTCCTTTCCACTCACACTGTCAGTGACTGTTCAGCATGATGAAGAGGCAGGAATAAGAATGGGAGAAGGCAATGCAGAAACTCCCTAAGCAGGTTATTCTCCATCTTCAAATACATTCTCTGTATTTGAATGGCCCTCCATCTCTTCAGGGCCTACGGAGGCTCCATCACTCTGGTTCTCTTTCCCTCTGGCTTCTGATTGGGATTAGCCAATGGTGAGCACCATGAGGTCCTGAATCTTGCCCCTCTTCCACTACCCCTTGCACCCTCTTTGCCTGTCCGTTCTTGGCTAGGGCTGCCTTCCTCTGCTGTCAGCCGTGGCTCCAGTCAGGCACCCCCTCCCTCCCACAGCTCTGCAGCTGTGCTCAAGATCTGCTCGATTCTCCTCCCCTGCTCCCTTGAGGTCTCATGATGGTGAAGGCTGCCCAGTGCTGCCAATCCAGGGTGCTTCACTCCCCTTGTTTTCCTCTTGACTCTGCTCCCACCTCTGTGAATAGTCCCTTTGTTAAACGTCTACTCATTACCCCTTTGAGTGTGCCAGCTGTTCCCTGCCAATATCGTCACATGTACCCATGTTCTAATGTTAAAATTCCTACCAAATCACTTAATTTATATTACAGTTAAAAGTTGTGATACGAGTTTTTCAAATTAGATGTCTTGCTTTGAAAGGGGAAATTTTTAGAAAATGTATTTTTAAATGAGTGAGGGTATTTTATACTAAAATGGTGAATCCTAACTTTTTTCTCAGTAGGTTGAGGAAAGCATTTTAGCTACTTAAGACTGGCTGACAAAAGTGTGTCTTCTCTCCTTTTTCCTTTTCACACTCACAAGAAGTTCTAGGACATGCTGGCCCCAACTGAGGCCATCTCCTCACCCCACACCCAGACTTGTGACTCCTCTGGATAAAGGACAAAGTTGATTTGCTTTCCTTGTTTTTAAACCATAGCTGCTAAATTGAGGGAAGTCAAATGATCTGGTGTTCTAACATTCCACATCTCCTTCCAAATTCTTTTTCTTTTTTACCCCCTATTTTCTTCCCCACCTTGTTCTATTTCCTACAAAATGGCTTTTGTTTCTTTCCCCCTTCTTTCCCGTTGTTATGTGATGGCCCATGTCCCAAGACTGACCCTCAGCCACTTGTGAGGTGTGTCACAGTGACGTATAACTGATAGGAGCCAGAGTTCTTAAGCTTGCAAATATTTTACTTAAAAAAATAGATGCAAATGGATTCAAGGTTACTCTGCAGAATAACATAACTCTCAATAATCTAAAATCCATACTGCTTGGCCGGGTGTGGTGGTTCACTCTTGTAATCCCAGCACTTTGGGAAGCTGGGGTGGGAAGATTGCTTGAGCCCAGGAGTTTGAGACCAGCCTGGGCAACATGGGGAGGCCCTGTCTCGACAAAAAAATTAAAAAAAAAAAAATAGCTGGATATGGTGGCATGTGCCTATAGTCCCAGCTGCTTGTAGGATTGAGGTGGGAGGATTGCTTGAGTTGGGGAGGTCAAGACTGCAGTGAACTGTGATCCCACCACTGCACCCCAGCCTAGGCAACAGACTGACCCTGTGTCAAATAATAATAACAATAATAATAATAATAAAACCCATAACACTTTCTTGAGTGGGAGAAAAAAATGTGGAATGATCGCTAATGTATCAGAAATTACACATAGCTGATAGTCTTGCCTTTCTATTACTGATCTACATTTAATAGCTCCGGCCATTAAAAATCATTGTAGCACTTTATTTCTGCACACACAAATTGTTTTTGACTCATTAAAATCTGGACATGCCTGTGGGAGTGTTGCAGATTTAAATATCATTCATCAAGTAAGCTGTCGTACAAAAAAAGTCTAGCACAGCTGCTTCAGGGAAAAACTAAAAGAAACCACATTACTGTGGGGAAATCCCCAATGGAAGTCCTATATGGCTTGAGAAAGAAACCCTCAATTGTAATACTTACATTATTATATTTGTGGATCTTGAATGAGTCTTATCTGTTAAAGATTGCTTCCCCCTTCAGCATCATTTTTTATTAAAAATTTTTCCCAGCATCTTCTTCTTCTTTTTTTTTTTTTTTTTGAGACAGGGTCTCGCCTTGTTGCCCAGGCTGGAGTGCCATAGTGCAATCATGGCTTACTGCAGCCTTGAACTTCTGGGATCAAGAGGTCTTCCCGCCTCAGCCTCCTGAATATTTGAGATTACAGGCATGAGCCACCACGCCCAGCCCAATTTGTCTTTTAACAACAAATTTAGAGAATATTAAAAATGTCTTTTTCACAGGCAGAACTATTCTCAATGTGTTCAAGCAGAACTCTAAGTCCTAAGTTAAAGACAGTCACATAACTGGGTTCCAAACTGCAGCATATGATTCTGTTTTCAGCACAAGATGACACCAGGTGTTGCAGTTTTGAAAAGAGATTTGTCAGGGCCTGGCTTGACCAGCTGCAGCAGGTGCCTGGGAGGAGTTGGCTCTGCAAGGAAGGGCCTTACTGGGGAGAGTCAGCAGGGTCGGCTCCATTGAGCAGCAGACTCTGGGAAGGGGTCTCCTGTGGCAGGCAGAATCCCGTGTCCAGTGGGCCACATTACAGATTGGAGGGCGTTGTTGAGAACAGCAATTTACATCAGAGAGGACCAGCAGAGTTCATCCCCACAGGAGCACTGCTATGGGAAATTGGAAACAGGCTGCTGGGAAGCTAATGGCAGCTGGCAGTACAGGGCATACTGTCTTCCAGCAGCTGAGCCTCAGGTGCAAATGCCACATCTGGGAGCATCTGGTAAGGAAAAGGCAGGGCCGGTCCTAAAGGTACTGACACCAGGCAAGTCAATCAGGTGCAAGAACAGGAAGATACTCATTTGCAGAACTGGGTGAAAAATGAGAATCAAGGCTCAGAAAATGACCCTTTATTGAGGCATTAACCAAAAAAAATTTAAAAAAAATTTTTTAGTAGAAATGATCTCATTATGTTGCCTAGGCCAGTCTCAAACTCCTGAGCTCAAGAGATCCTCCTGCCTTGGCCTCACACAGTGCTGGGATTACAGGCATGGGCCACCACACCTAGCTTGAACCCTTTTGTGAAAGTGAAACATGAGTGCAGAGTCAGAGAAGCAGTAGAGCTGGCAATGCAAAATCCAGAGTTTTAGAATAGAGTTTGTTATCCCTTATACTTAAAGACTTATCTGACTTTTTAAAAATGTGGGCTGGATCTTCAGCTTACAGAAACCTCTCTCTCAGCACTCAAAAGAGAGAGAGAGAGAAAGTAAAATATATATATATACACATACATATATATAGGTTCCCTGAACTTGTCTATGACACAGAGTGTTAGTCAAGATTCTTGGGGGCAAATGGCAGAAATCCAATTAAAATTAGTTTTAAGAAACTACAATGAAAGGAATTTACTTGCTCATGTAACTGGAAAGTACAAGGGTGGAGCTGCCAATTACAAAAAGGGCTCAAATGCTGTTCCCTGAGCTCTTTACTCATCTTTCTCTTTATTGTTTTCTGCTTTTGTTGGGTTGGTAAGTGTTTAAGTCTCTGGGGAAAAAATGTATGTACGTACATACATACACAAAGTTATTATAAATTTTACTAATATAAGGAATGTATAGCACAATTTACAAAGAATAATATCTAATATTCTTTTTTTTTTTTTTTTTTTTTTTTTGAGACGGAGTCTCGCTCTGTCACCCAGGCTGGAGTGCAGTGGCCGAATCTCAGCTCACTGCAAGCTCCGCCTCCCAGGTTTATGCCATTCTCCTGCCTCAGCCTCCCAAGTAGCTAGGACTACAGGTGCCCACCACCTCGCCCGGCTAGTTTTTTGTATTTTTAGTAGAGACGGGGTTTCACCGTGTTAGCCAGGATGGTCTCAATCTCCTGACCTCGTGATCCGCCCGTCTCGGCCTCCCAAAGTGCTGGGATTACAGGCTTGAGCCACCGCGCCCGGCCTAATATTCTTTATGTAAATTTGATACAGCTAATTTATTCTCATAAGATACTTTTGTTTATTTTTGTTAAACTCTTGTATCTGTAAACAAATATGGTTGTTTTTGAAGAACCAGTATAATTCTGACTTGAATGTTAGTGGATATTTTCATTTACAAGAAAGACAATGCTATGTACTAAACTGTGTCCTCCTCGAGTTTATTTGTTGAAGCCCTAACCCCTAAGGAGACTGTATTTGTAGATAGGGCCTATAAGGAGGTAATTAAGTTAAAGGAAGTCATGAAAGTGGGGCCCTAATCTGATAGAACTGGTGGCCTTAAAAGAAGAGGAAGAGGGAGAGAGAATTCTCAGACTCAAAGAAGTCATCTAAGCACACAGTGAGATGGAGACCACCTACAACCCAAGAGAGAAGACCTTAGAATGAAACTTACCTTTCTGCACCGTGATCTTGGACTTCTAGGCTCCAGAACCATGAGAAATAAATTTCTGTGGTTTAGGCCATCCGGTCTATGGTATTTTGTCATGGCCCACAGAGACTCACACAGATAAAAAAGAAAGTGAAACAATAAAGACATATATGGGAACTTTACGTTTTTTGCAAAGACTAACAACTTTGCTCAACCAGATAATAGTCTTTGGATAACAGAATATTTTATTTCTTTTTTGTTCTGTTTATGTAGCATCTTTAGAGATGACACATTTTAAAGTTTAATCTGCATTACTAACAATTTTTCCATCACTGTTAACTTTAGATAGGGGATTGGCAAAATGCCCTGTGGTCCTAATCTGGCCTGCTGTCTGTTTGTTGTAAATGAAGTTTTTTGGAACACAGCCACACTGACTTTGTTTACGTATTGTCTATAGCTGCCTTTGCACTGCAATGGCACAGTTGAGGAGTTCTGACAGAGACTATATGACCTGCAAACCCTGAAATGTTTATTGTCTGGTCTTTTACAAAAAGAACTTGTGAACTTTGGTTTAGAAAACCAACAAAATAATAAATTAAGCCTTGTAGTGTTTGAAAATTTTCATGGTATAAATATTCCCACTATGGGTAATTTCAAGCTGCCAATGTAAATGTCACTGAACACAGAATTGAGAAAAAATGTGCAGTAAAACACCATTATGTAGCATTTCCACCAAAATACTATATAAGTTCCAAAAAAACTTATTTTTTTTGTTTTATAACAAAAGGTATAACTAACCCCAGGAACAAAGATAATAATAAAATGCAGTCAAATAGTTAGGAAATGAGTTTTGAATATATACTATCTTTGCTTTTACTATAATTTATTTAATTGTAAGTTTATATAATTTGATTTTTAATCATGGCTGTCTTTAATGACCGGCTCACAAAATCTCCTGAAAATTTAACAGTTGATGCTTATGAGCCAATATGAGCTGACTCCAGCACACCACCATCTCGGCTTCTCCAGGCATGTTGACCTAACTCTCCTCTGCTGGCAACAGGCTCCTTATGGCCAGAAAGTTTGTGGCTGGCTGCCCCAAGCCTATATCTTATAGCCTCTGATAACAATGATGAAAAACTCTGGAGCCTTTAATATCCATAAGTCACATTCAGTGCCTGGAGCAATCATTCTGGAGAATAGGCTAGAGTGAGTACAATGACAGATAATCTCACCAGGACTACATTGAATGGGAGAGGCGCTGTTCCTTTCTTATAGAGTGACTGTGGGTATATAAAAATTCCCTAAATTAGTTCCTAGCAATCCTACTTGCCCAACTCTAAATGCTTGTCAATGTTGAAATGAGGTACAAAGAATTCAATACAACACCCCAGTGAGTTGTGATCATGGTAAAGCACAGTTGAGACAAGTACTTCCCTGGATGTGGATATCAGGTATGCCATTAATGTACCTTTCAAGTGCATTGATCCCCTCTCACTGCAAATAAAATGTATTGATCTTTTTAATCTCATCCATGTTGACATTCTAGCCAATGTAAACACCTAGCATTTTTTCATGAGATCTGCTCTTAAGACATTTTTACATGATCTAGATTTGAAAAAAATGTATTTTTTTCTAGCCTCAATGTGAGAATTTGTTTTTTTCTCAGTTGTTTTTTATTTCAGCCCACTTTACCAATCAGTTGAGACATTTTAATATTTTGATTCTACTGTCTGCAATATTGTCTATTCCCACCAGCTTTATTTTGCTTGTATATTACAGTTATTTATGATTTCCATGTTTTTATCCCAGTCATTGTTAAACTTAAAAAAAAAAGAATAAATTCCTTTGAGATACCACTAGAAGCTTCTTTTCACATTGGCATCCAACCATTAAGTGGCATCCAACCATTAAGTGATTGCACAGTGAAACTGGTGCAAATCCAGCCCATGTGTAATTATTACACATGAGCTCTGTTTTCTGTGTGAAGGAAGGATCAATGTCTTCCGCCAATTATACTTCATTCTTTGAACAATACTCTAGAGAAACTATTATGCAATTAATATGATTAGGGTTTTGTTTTTTGGGAAAAGCAAATAACATCAATTTATGATGTTAACTATTGTTCTAAAGTAGGTCATAGTAAGATCTGTAAACCCCTTTTCCAGAAGATAAACATCCATCTCTTGCAAAAATAGAAGAGACTGTGTAATGATTGCCACATTTCTGTGAGACATTCCTTTGTCTAGAATTTATGCTGATTTGTGGTTTAATAAAGCACAGTGAGGGACCTTCCCATTGAAACTATCTAAAATGAGTTGTGATAGGTGGTGATGTCTCTGTAGCCCATCATTTCTGCCCTCTGCCTCTTAATAGAAGAGTTCAAACACCTTGATTTCTTGCACAGTCACTTCACCATGGCCATGGAGTTCTTGTGTGTTTGTGTGTGGTGGCGGAGGAGTTGGGAGTGAAGATGCAATCTGGAAGACCACACCCTAGCCATTTCCAACTCTCCCCCTCACCACACACAGGAATTTCTCATAGAAATATGGCAATCAGTATATAGGGTCTGAGGGTATCTCTCATCTTGACCAAGCTCTAAAACAATGTAGGCCCCAGGATAGGACTAATTTTTCTCCTGGTTGTATGCTGTGTTCAATGTTGAGATGCCAGGTGCCTTGTGTCTAGCTTGCTGTTAAGGGAGGAGTACAAGACAACAATTATGGGGACTGAGGGATTGAGGTGGGGAGACACCAGAGTTAAAGTATTGAATTGGTATCTTGCCCCATCAGATCGTAGGCTGATTCTTGCTTCCCTATCAAAATTGTGTCACTTTTTGGTGTCCTTCATTTTGTGTCCCTCCTTGCATTTTTTTTCAGATAGCTTGTCAAAAACAGAACTCCTCAGAGTACCTATGTACCTGCATCAGTCTCTATATTGGCTTTCCATTTTCTTTCTACTTGAGATCATTTATGATGATCTTGTCAATATTTTGCTTTGTAGAACCTCCAGTTTTTCTTTAGCCATATTCCTTCTTAGTCTCAGACAATGGATCATGCCTCCATTTCTTTTAAACATCCTTTGAGCTACTTCCTCAGGGAAGTCCAGGGAAATATCTACCCACTCAAAATTCCTCCCCCTTCCTCAACACTATGTGACAGGGTCATTTTTCCTCATGACTGCTGTCTCTTCCATACCCCCAGCCAGTCTTTTATGTTGATCAGAACCATGTTTGGCATAGCTGTTTTTCTCATTGTTTTCCTTACTTTAATGGAGGACGAATTGTCAATAAACTAAGCCAAGGATTTACTAGATACTCCCCTGTGGGAAGAATGGCACTTCTAGCAGAAGTATGAATTGCCAACCCTCCATTACTAAATATAACCTTGCCACAATGTCCTTCTGAATTTCACACAGGGTTTTATACCTTCTTGACATAATTCTTCCATTAGATTGATTTTCTGACCTAGATTTCCCTTCTAATGGCCCATTCCACTTGACAGTTCTATCCTTTTGGGACTCTGTAACACCAATAGTATCATACATACTTTTCTCCATGGAAAGGTCAAGCTCATTTTCTTTGTTTATCCAGGTGGATTCTATGAAGCTTATTTATTTCTACATGTCCAGCATTAACGAAGTACCTAGCACATGATAAATAGTCAATAAATGCAGGTTGAATAAAAAAAAAGCTGGTATAGATGCATATGAAAACCTAAATATTTTTGAAAACTCTTCCCCTAGCTGTATTTTCTTGAGAATAATTGGGCTCCTTTTTTGCTATTGTTCTTTTCTCTGTATGTCACAGACTTATGTTTAATGGGTTTTAGATCCTAGAACTTGAGTTTACAGGCTGAATATGTGCTATGGCCTTACTAGGGTAAGCCCTTCTTGCTCTCTCTCAAAGAGCAATATGAATCATCTTCTTGCTCTCTCTCAAAGAGCAATATAGCATTGAGACTTGGTAAGCCATAAATAGAAAGCAAAGGGTGAAATTTCATTGTAAAACAGCAAAAAGAATCAGAATTCCCTTTATTCTTTTAGGGCAAAAGATCACTTCTTGCATTATTTGAAGATGTCACATGAGAGACTTGCCTGCTTTTCAGAGGGCAGTATTGCATATTTGGGGCTGAAAGAAACAGGAGAGCAGAGGAGAAAGATAAGTTTTGAAAGCTCAGAGGTTTTATTCTAAGGTATAAGCAAGCCACTGTGGACAGTGTTCCTAAGAGAAACCCTCAAATAGCTTTTATAGGCAAACCAAGAAAAACTTAATTGAACATCCTAGAGAGCTGTTTTTCCCTACCTACAGAGATAAAAATGATATTGCAATGCAGAGGGTAGGGCAACTCTTGGTATAGGTTACAAAGGAGTAGTTAAGTCTTAAGAGAAAGGTCATATTTTAAAATAGGTTGAAGAATAAAAGAAAGACTGAAAAAAATAATGGAAATATGGCAAGCACTTGGGCAGATGAACATGTTAAGAATACAGTCTGTGGAGGGGGCACACTACTTCTTTCTTGCTCCTCATTAGCAAATGGTGGGATCAAGTGTCCTGGAGAGTGACATAGTTTTACAGACCAATTTTCCAGGAAAGCATTTGGTTTCGGTGCAAATAAATTTGCGAATAAACTACCGGAAATACTGAAAAGGAAATCTCATGTGATTCAGAGTGAACTTAGGGATTCCTAAATGAAGAAACATCACCATTGTGCCCATGCCAAAAGGGTGATAAGGATTATTCCTCTTTCTTCAACAATTTCTCTTTCACTTCCTGATTTCAGTGGGCATTGGCAGGGCGCAGTCTTTGCTTGTTGCTCTTCTCTCTTAACACACTTTATTTATTTATTTGATTTTTGATTTCTTTTTGTAAAGACAGGATCTCACTATGTTGCCAGTGATGGTCTCAAACTCCTGGCCTCAAGTGATCCTCCCACCTTGGCCTCCCAAAGCACTGGGATTAGAGGCATGAGTCACCATGCCCAGATGACACTTAATTTTAGCAGGCTCATTGTTGCCCATAAACTTCAGCACCCCCCTCTCTCTGTATAGATGACACCCAAGTCATTAACTCTAGTCAAGACTCACTCTCACCACTTCCATCCCCATCACTGGATAATTCCACTTCAACATTGTGCCATGATCTCAGACTCCTCCACCAAAGTCACCATGTGCTCAGAGCACATCCTGCCATGTGAGCTTGCTCTCTGGCAGGTAGGCGAGACATCTAGAAGTAAATTGCTACATGAGGGACAGAGAGAAGACTTTGCCAGTTGCAGGCAGGGATGTGTGTGACACATGCAAGAATCTTCCTTTCTGCCTGGGAACAACTGCCTGTTCTGGCCTCTAATCCTGAGCCTTGGTGCAATTTCACCTTCCTAACTCTGACCTACTGGTTTCCCTCCTTACTTTGAGGACTGAATTCTGGCCTGTGTCCCTAGAATTAGCCCATTAGTCTGGTTCCTAATCCACATTTCGCTCATAAATCAGTAAGCTACCATTTGCATGAAAAAAAGAGTATACATGACTATAATTATAGGACACTTCTAGAAGGAGACACAAGATGTTAGTAAAAGTTGTTGTTTCTGAAGAAATAAATTAGGTAGCTGGGGGCAAGGGGAGAGAGACTTACCTGTCAAGCAAATCTTACTACATATATGTGTATATATAGATATATATACACACATATATATACACACACACATAAAAATTTTAAATTTTCATTTAAAAATTAAATGAAAAAGTATGTGCCCTATGGTCGCTGATCATCCTATGTTCTGTCAGAAAATATTTATTGATTGTCTACATGCCAAACACTGTTGAATAAATAATGCTCTGCTAGTTTTTATCCTAGTAAATAGAAATAGTCGATAAACAAGTAGATGAGAAGCTAATTTCACTACCTCACACTCATCAGGATGGCTATTATTAAAAAAAAAAAAAACGGAACAAAATAAATGTTGGGAAGGATGTGGAGAAATCAAAACTGTAATGCACTGATGGGAATGTAAAATGTTGCAGTAGTGTGAAGGTTCCTCAAAACATTAAAAATAGAATTACCATATGATCCAACAATTCAACATCTGAGTATTACTCAAAAGAATTGAAAGTAGAGACTCAAAGGGATATTTGTACACCCATGTTTATGGCAGCATTATTCACAATAGCCAGAGGTGAAAGCAGCCCAAATGTTTATTGGTGGGTGAATGGACAAACAAAATGTGGTTCATACATACAATGAAACACAATCCAGTCTTGAAGGGAATTCTGACACATGCTGCAACATGGTGCACCTCAAGGACATCATGCTAAGTGAAGTAAGCCAATCACAAAAAGAAAAATATCATATGATTCCACTTTTATAAGGTACCTAGAGCAGCCAAATCCATAAAAACAAAAAGCATAGGAGTGGTTGCTAGGGGCTAGAAGGATTGGGAAATGGGGAGTTTTTGTTTAATGGGCACACAATTTTGCAAGATGAAGAGTTTTAGAGAGGGATGGTGGTGATGGTTGCATAACGATGTGAATGTACTTATTGCCACTGACCTGTACACTCATTTTTTCTTTCAGAGACAGGGTCTCGCTCTGTTGCTCAGACTGGGAGGCAGAGGCACAATCATGGCTGACTGCAGCCTCGACCTCCTAGGCACAAGCCATCCTCCTGCCTCAACTACCTCAGCCTCCTGAACAGCTAGGCTCACAGGTGCATGCCACTGTGCTTGGCTAATATAAAAAACAAGGTTTTTTTTGTATAGATGGCCTCTTGCCATGTTACTCAGGCTGGTCTTGAACTCCTGGGCTCAAGCAGTCCACCTGCTTCGACCTCCCAAAGTGCTGGGATTACAGGTGTGAGCTACCGCTGGCTTGAACTGTACTCTTACAAATGGTTAAGATGGTATATTCTAAAAAAAGTAATAAGCTAATTTTAAAGACAGTAAGTAGTTTGAAGAGAATAAATGAAGGTGACAGGACAGAGTATAATGGGCTGGGCTCTACAGAGTGGGCAGAAGAGGCATCCTGAGGACCTGGCATCTGAATGGGACCAGGAATAATGGGAATGAGCTAGCAAGGAGAAGGTTCCAGGATCCAGAGGGCATGGCCATGTGAAGACCCCTAGGTGGGAGAGAGCTTTCGTGTGCTGCAGGGACAAAAGAAGATCCGTGCAGCGGACACGTGCTGAAGGAGGCAGGGGAGGCAGAGCATGTCCTTGCACGGGGACAGAAAGCAGCAGTGCCACTCTACAGTTCAAGTCAGCCAGCCATTGGTGTGAGCAGACCACTCTGTCTTTATTCTTTCTTATGGCAGAATTCTAATTACTCTTCTAATTATTCTTATTACCCTACCCTCTCTTTTAAGAGCCAAGCTTGAAGTTTCTTTCAGATGAGATGTCTCAAGAGTGTCAAAGTAGGAAAAATGGATGCCTGAGGCCTGGGATGATCCCAAATGTCCAGAAATGCAGGCATGGGCACCAATCCAACTCGGTTCTGATATCAGAAAACCAGCTTTGGAGTTTAGGCCCAGTCAGATCTGACTTTGAAGATCCTTCACATCTTTGAAGCTCAGTTTCTCCATCTGTCAGATGGGAATCATGAGAATATCTTCCTCACCACGTCACTGTGAAAATCAAGTTAGTCGTGGATAACTAACTGTAAACTAGTGTTATTTACACATTAGTTGTTACTGTGCCACTGATTTTCTGGCTCTGTGGTGCTGCACTTTCCCGTGGTTCTAGCTATCTCGGGGATTACCAAAATAAAATTCAGGGCCTGTCATGGGTCTCACACCCGTAATCTCAGGACTTTGGGATGCCAACACAGGCAGATTGCTTGAGCCCAGGAATGCAAGACCAGTCTGGGCAACATGGTAAAAGCCTGTTTCTACACAGAACACAAAAATTAGCCACGGATGGTGGCACATACTTGTAGTTCCAACTACTCAGGAGGCTGAGTTAGGAGGATCACCTAAGCCTGGGAAGTCAAGGCTGGAGTGAGCCATGATTGCACTACCACACTCCAGCCTGGGTGGCAGAGTGAGGCCTTGTCTCAAAAAAGAAAAGAAAAATTAAGGAACATTTTTGAAATAAAAGATGCAATGTGTGGGTTTGGAGAGTCCATGGAGAGGAGGAATGGCATGACGTAAAATACTGAAAACTCTAGAAAGATGCAGTGCTTGGACCTTCCTAGAGCAGGAGAGTCTCCCTGGAGCAGACCCTGGGAGCACACACAGCAGCTATGATGAAAGCCAGTGTGCCTGCCTGGTACAGCGTCCTGAGATCATAGTGTACGGAAATCTGGGTCTCCACTTTTCTATTATTGTTGGTGACAGAGAAGACAAAGGCTTAAAAGAAAACAGCTGTTGAGGTGGCTTGAGTTCATTCAGAGAATAAATTTTAAATGTCCCAAAGAACCTCACAGATGAACTGAACTGAGAAGTATTAAGTAGGATGAATAGAAAACTCCCTTTACTTATGAACATTTTGACCATAGAATCATAATGTCCTTTGAGATTGGGCCACGCTTTGGCAGTCTTTCAAATGATGTTCTCGAATGCTGTCTTTTCCCCTACTTAGGTAATTGTTTGAACTTTGTACAGCATGAGCAAGTTATCATAAGACACATCTAAAATATTATCTGTGGAAAAATTTGCTTTGAGTAAAGTGTGGTTGGATACAGGGAGAACTTGTGCAAAGGATCCCTTCAAACAATGTGTGTGGCTGCACATAGCTGATTCCTAATTAGAATGTAAATTCCACGAGGCAGGGACCATGTCTAGTTGGTCACGTTGTATCTCCAGGGCTGGTCAAGTGTCTGGCGTATAGCAAGTTATCAATATTTTTGAAATAATACATGAGTGAATAGATTAATGTTGTGGGTCTATCAGCAATTTCTCATCTTTGCCAACTTTAACAAAGAGTGATTTTTCTTTCCAAAATGGTAGTTCCAATCATGAATCTATTGAATACACTGAATCATTTCAAAGGATGTTTGTTACTTTAATAGCCCTTCATCAGGAAGCCGCCTCAGGGATTGTTGGGATGCAAGGGAGAGGCCAAGTGCTGTGGGGAGGAGTAATAATCTGATATTCCAACCCTCTTCGATCGGAAGAGCTGTTTTCAACTGCTTTGCACACTGGGAATCTCTTCAACTTTTAACTTAAAAGATTTTGACCACTAAAATAAAAATGTGAAAAACTGCTTTAGGTCACTGACACCAAATGATTTAATAGGACCATAAGCATATAAATACTTAATAAGAGCCCTTGTAAGATGACGCATACATATATTTATATGGGAAACTGTGCAGCATTTTCTGAAACTTTCCAGCATCCCCCTTTTTTAAAAGGAACTTCGAACCACCAAATACCTGATTGCACTCTGCTGACCCCTGGGAATTTTCTGGACTTTCCTCTATCATTTCCCCCAATAGGTCCTTTCCATCAAAAAATAACCTGTCATGAGTTCTCATTCCCTTACGAGCTACTCTTTATCTGGTAACCATGAATAGTAATAGGTTTAACTAGTCCCACTAAATGTGCTAGTGGTCCAAAAACAACATCTTTACCAGAAAGCCTGTAAGAAGCAGTTCTTTTAAACCTGAGTCAGAGAAATATTTGGGGCCAGTAGCTTTTCAGAGCTCTGAAATCATTCCAGTTGGTCAGTTGCTCAGAGTACACAGGGATAGCCTAAACTATGAACCAATAATCTTCAAGGAATTACACTTCTATACATACCTGACCCCTCTAACTACTCTACCATTAGAAGGAAAATGTTCTAATTGGAAATCTTTTGTACAAGTACATTCTTTCCTGTGGATTAAACCATTCCCTACATTTCTTTCTAAGATAAGCAGACCCACCTGCTAACATTATGATTATTTCTGCCAAGATTATATAGTTCAGAAAAGGGTCTTCATAAAGTTTCCCAGGAAACTAGAATGTTGGCGAGATATCATTGGGAACAACGTGAAAATGGTAGGCGGTGGGAGGAGGTGGAGAGAGAATTTTTAACAGGTTTTCAATGTACTCAAAATAATACCCACTATGCAGCTAAGGCTTTGTGAAGGCTGAAAAATAATCCACACCAGAGAAATGGTTACAAACACACAAGGTGAAGGCAAATGCAAAATACTGCCAAGCAAAGGAGGCTGGCTGAGCCCAGAAAACAGTAACACACAGACTTTAAGATATGAACCAGTGGAGCTAAATAGTAATTAGTGACTGGATATTGTGCAAAGACTTAATTAATATTCCCATATTACAAAAGAGCACCTGCAAGGCATTGCACACTCAACCCACTAATGAGCATGAATTCATGTTGGCCTAGTAAAGGAGTAAGAGAAATTGCTCCTGTCATTTGCTTTTAAGGTGGGTTGACAAATGAATGCTATGTTGTCTTTTTTTTTTTCTAGCTCGGTGATTTCCCAGGCCTGTTAATCACAGTTAGCCTTGTAGGTAGCATCTCTGACTCTAGAGGTTATCATCAGTATTTTTCTGTGAAGTATTTTACAAATCAGGGCAAGTAGATTTAATATTATTTCATACAACAAAAAAAACTGAGGATCCTTTTACAGTGCAGGAAAAATTTCCTGACAATTAACATTTATAGGTAGTTGAACAAAAATGCACTGATCATGAATTTCTGTTTTCAAATAAAAGACACACTTGAACTAGAAATCATTCTTTTATTTATCATTGGTGTCAAGGTTTAAAGGCATCAAAAGCCATGTATATTTAATGCAAACATTAATTTTTTTTTAAATTAGACTACAGAGTTGATTCAGATTTTACTACTTTTTCCATCTGTGTCTGTTCCAGGATCCCATTCAGGTTACCACATTGCATTTAGTCATCATGCCTCCTTTGAATCCTCCAATCTGCTATAGTTTCTCAGCTTTTTCTTATTTTTATTTAATACACATACTAAAATTTTTTGGTAAATTATCATTAAAAAGTTATCACCTTTGTTATTTATTTTTAATGGGCTTTGTTGGCATATGTTTAGCTACACTTAGCATAGTGTCTATTTTTAACAAGTGAGAGAATGGGTTAAATGTCAACCATAACTGTATCAAACAACATTTTGTCAAATAAAAAAAAAAAAACTATTGTAGAAAAAGGCCATGGTGGTGAAAAGAAAGGAGATACAGAGGACTACAAATTCCCTTATTCTAAAACTTAGCTTGGATTTGAAATAAACATTGTTTTTGTTAAAAAAAAAAGGCAACAAAAAGTAATCATCTAATCTACTTGGCTTAAACATTGCTCTCTGAACCTTTGTGGGAATTATTTTTGCCTATAAATAAGCTTTTAAAGTATTAAGAACAAGGACTTCAGCCGGGCATGGTGGCTCATGCCTGTAATCCCAGTGTTTTGAGAGGTTGAGGTGGGCAGATCATGAGGTCAGGAGTTTGAGACCAGCCTGGTCAACATGGTGAAACCCCGTCTCTACTAAAAATACAAAAAATTAACCAGGTGTGGTGGCGGGCACCTGTAGTCCCAACTACTCAGGAGACTGAGGCAGGAGAGTCGCTTGAATCTGGGAGGCAGAGGTTGTAGTGAGCCAAGACCACACCACTGCACTCCAGGCTGGGCAACAGAGCAAGACTCCATCTCAAAAATTAAAAAAAAAAAGAACAAGGAGTTCTAGTAGAAAAACTATATTCTTAATAACGTTGTTTTTCAGATAGTGTGGCAGACGGAACAATGGCCTTCCAAACATGGCTATGTGCTAATCTCTAGAATCTATGAGTATGTTACCTTTCATGGAAAAAGAGACTTTGTAGATATTATTTAATTAAGAATCATGAGATGGGGAGGTTATCCTCCATCATCCAGGTGGGCCCAGTGCAATCTCAAGGGTTACTGAAATAGAGAGGCAAGAAAATCCCAGTCAGAAAAAGGGAGGTGATGACAGAAGCAGAGGTTAGAGTCACACATTCTGAAGAGGGAGTAAGGGGTCATCATTCTAGGATTGCAGGTGGCCTCTAGAGGCTGGACAAGGCAACGAAGCAGAGTTTCCCCTGCAGCTTCTAGGAGAAACACAACCCTGACCTTGATTTTAACCCAGTAAGACTCGTTTTGGACTTCTGAACTCCAGAATCATAAGAGAATATGTTTGTATTGTTTTAAGCCACTAAATTTGTGGCGAATTTTACAGCAGCATTAGGAAACACACAGCTTATGAAAAACAAAAATTATCTCCTGAGACAGGGGTAGAGCAAGATGGCAGAATAGAAGGCTTCACCGATCATGCCCAAGCTGCAAGGACACCAACTTAACAATGATCTACACAAAAAACTACCTTCATAAGAACCAAAAACCAGGTACCAGGTGAGTCACAGTGGGACAGAGCACCAAACAGTTCCTTGGGGTTCCCCAGTTCCAGGCTTTGGCTCTTGGACAGCATTTCTGGATCTGCTCTGGTACACAGGGGAGCCCACTGCCCTGAAGGGTGAGTCCCAGGCAGCATTCAACATAAATTGACTGAAGAGCCCTTGGGCCTTAAAGGACCATCTGCAGTAGCCTGGCAGTACTCTCGTGGGCCTGTGGTGGTGATGGCCATGGGGTGAGGCACCTCTGCCTGTGAAAAGCAGAAGGAAGAACAAAAAGGACTGCATCTCATGGTTTGAGTGCCAGCTTAGCCATAGTACAATAGAACACCAGGTAGACTTCTAAGTCTTTTGACTCCAGTCCCTGGCTCTCTGACAGCACCTCTGGACCTAACTGGGGCCTAAGGGAATTCGCCACTCTGAAGAGAGAGAGAAACAAGCCTGGCTGGCTTGTTACTTGCTAATTGTAGAGCCCTAGGGCCTTGAGAGAAAATGGGCAGTAGCCAGGTAGTGGTTACAGTGCACCTTGGGTAAGACCTAGTACTGTGCTGGCTTCGGGTCTAACCCAGCACAGTCCCAGTGGTAGTGACCACAGGTGTGCTTGTGTCACCCCACCCCAGCTCCAGAACAGAGAAAGAGAGACTGTTTGTTTGGGAGAAAGTAAGGGAAGAGAACAAAAGTCTCTGCCTGGTAATTCAGAGCATTTTTCTGTTTTTTGTTCAAGATGATCAAGGTAGAACCTTAATGAGTCTGCAAGAACCACAGCATTTCTGAGCTTGGGGTGCCCTCAAGTGCAGATATGGCTTAGATCACAACACCTTTCGAGCTGTGGAAAGCCTTCTCAGGAAAGACAGGCACAAACAAGCCCAGACTGTGAAGACTATAATAAATATCCAACTCTTCAATGCCCAGGCACAGACAAACATCTATAAGGATCAAGACAATCCAGGAAATCATGACCTTACCAAATGAACTAAATAAGACACTAGGGACTAATCCTGGAGAAACAGAGATATGTAACCTTTCAGGCAGAGAATTCAAAATAATTGTTTTGAGGAAACTCAAATTCAAGGTAACACAGACAAGGAAATTCATAATTCTATGAGATAAACTTAACAAAGAGCTTGACATAATTTAAAAGAATTATGCAGAAATTAAGGAGTTGAAGAATGCAACTGACATACTGAAGAATGCATAGTCTTTTAATAGCAGAATTGATCAAGCAGAAGAAAGAATTAGTGAACTTGAAGACAGGCTATTTGAAAATACACAACCAGAGGAGACAAAAGAAAAAAGAGTGAAAAACAATAAAGCATGCCTACAAGATCTAGAAAACAGCTTCAAAAGGGCAAATCTAAGAGTTATTGACTTTAAAGAGGAGATAGAGAGATGGGGTAGAAAGTTTATTCAAAGAGATAATATCAGAGAACATCCCGAATCTAGAGGAAAATATCAATATCAAAGTACAAATTGGTTATAGAATACCAAGCAGATTTAACCCAGAAAAGATTACCTTAAGGTATTTAATAATCAAACTCCCAAAGGTAAAAGATAAATAAAGGATGCTAAAAGCAGCAAAAGAAAAGACACACATACAATGGAGCTCTAACACATCTGGCCCCAGACTTTTCAGTGGAAACTTTACAGGACAGGAGAGAGTGGCATAACATATTTAAAGTGCTGAAGGAAAAAAAACTTTTACCCTGTAATAGTATATTTGGTGAAAATATCCTTCAAACATGAAGGAGAGATAAAGACCTTACCACACAAACAAAAGCTGAGGGATTTTATCAACATCAGAGCTATCATACAGGAAATGCTAAAGGGAGTACTTGAATCAGAAAGAAAAGGACATTAATGAGCAATAAGAAATCATCTGAAGGTGCAAAACTCACTGGTAATAGCACACAGAACATCACAGAATATTATAACACTGTAACTGTGGTGTGTAAGCTTACCTTAAGTAGAAAGACTAAATGATGATATAATCAAAAATAGTAACTACAACTACTTATCAACACATGGATAGTACAATAAGATATCAATAGAAATAACAAAAAGTTTAATAAAGGTGGGAGGACAAAGTTAAGGTGTAGAGTTTTTATTAGATTTCTTTTTACTTGTTTGTTTATGCACAGTGTTAAGTTGTTATATCAGCTTATAATGGGTTATAAGAGTATCTGCAAGCCTTGTGGTAACCTCAAATCAAAAAACATAAAATGGGTACAAAAAAATAAAAAGCAACACATTAAATCACACCAAGAGAGAAAATCATTTTCACTGAAAAGAAGACAGGAATAAAGGAAAGAAGGAAGAGAAGACCACAAAACAACAAGAAAACTAATAAAAAATGGCAGGAACAAGTTCTTACCTATCAATGATAACACTGAATGTAAATGGACTAATTTCTCCAATCAAAAGACACAGAAGGATTGAATGGATTAAAAAACAAGACCCAGTGATCTGTTCCCTACAAGAAACACACTTCACCTATAAAGACACATATAGACTGAAAATAAATGCATATAAAAAAAGATATTCCATGCCAATGGAAACAAAAAAAGACAGAGGTAGCTATAATTAGACAAAATAGCTGTCAAGACAAAAACTATAGGAGACAAAGAAGGTCATTATATAATGATAAAGGGGTCAATTTAACAAGAGGATATAACAGTTGTAAACATATATGCACTAAATACAGAAGCACACAGTTATATAAAGCAAATATTGTTAGAGCTAAAGAGAGACCTTAAGACAATAATAGCTGGAGATATCAACACCCCACTTTCAGTGTTGGACAGATCTGCTAGACAGAATAGCAACAAAGAAACATCTGATTTAATGTGTGCTAGGGACCAAATGGACCTACTACATATTTACAGACATTTCACCCAACAGCTGCAGAATACACCTCCTCCTCAGCAAATGGATTATTCTCAAGGATAGACGATATGTTAGGTCACAAAACAAGTCTTAAAACATTTAAAAAATTAAATTAGTTCAACCATTGTGGAAGACAGTTGTGGTGATTACTCAATGATCTAGAACTAGAAATAGCATATGACCCAGCAATCCCATTACTGGGTATATACCCAAAGGATTATAAATCATGCTACTATAAAGACACATGCATATGTATGTTTATTGTGGCACTATTCACAATAGCGAGGACTTGGAACCAACCCAAATGTCCATCAATGATGGAGTGGATTAAGAAAATGTGGCACATATACACCATGGAATACTATGCAGCCATAAAAAAGGATGAGTTCATGTCCTTTGCAGGGACATGGATGAAGGTGGGAAACATCATTCTCAGTAAACTATCACAAGGACAGAAAACCAAACACCGCATGTTTTCATTAATAGGTGGGAGTTGAACAATGAGAACACATGGACACAGGGTGGGGAATATCACACACTGGGGCCTGTCAGGGGGTGGTGGGTTGGGGGAGGGATAGCATTAGGAGAAATACCTAATGTAAATGACGAGTTGAGGGGTGCAGCAAACCAACATAGCACATGTATACCTATGTAACAAACCTGCACGTTGTGCACGTGTACCCTAGAACTTAAAGTATTAAAAAATGTTTTAATTGAAATAATATCAATTATCTTCTCTGGCCACAATGGAATGAAACTAGAAATCAAGAGGAATTTTGGGAACTGTACAAACACACGGAAATTAAGCAATATACTCCTGAATGACCAGTGGAATGATAAAGAAATTAAGAAGGAAATTGAAAAATTTCTTGGAAAAAAAATGATAATGGAAACACAACATATTAAAAGATAAATTTATAACTATAGGCACCTAAATAAAAAAAGAACTTCAAATAAACAACCTAACAATGCATATTAAAGAACTAGAAAGCAAGAGCAAACAAAACCAAGAATTAGTAGAAGAAAATAAATAATAAAGATCAAAGTAGAAATAAATGAATTTGAAATGAAGAAACAATACAAAAGGTCAGTGAAAAAACAAAAAACCTGGGTTTTTGAAAAGATAAACAAAATCGACAAACATTTAGCCAGAATAACAAAGAAAAAAAAAACAGAGAAGACTCAAATAAAAAAAATCAGAGATGAAAAAGGAGACATTACAACCGATACTGCAGAAATTCAAAGGACCATTACAGGCTACTACTATGAGCAACTATATGCCAATAAATTGGAAAATCTAGATGAAATGGTTAAGTTCCTAGACACATACAACCTACCAAAATTGAACCATGAAGATATCCAAAACCTGAACAGACCAATAACAAGTAATAAGATTGAAGCCATGGTAAAAAGTCTCCCAGTAAAGAAAATCCCAAGATCCAGTGACTTCACTATTGAATTCTACCAAACATTTAAAGAACTAATACCAATCCTAGTCACACTATTTGAAAAGTAGAGGAGGAGAGAATACTTTCAAACTCATTTATGATGACAGTATTAGCCTGATACCAAAACCAGACAGAGACACATCAAAAAAGAAATCAATAAGCCAATATCACTGATTAATACTGACACAAAAATCCTCACTAAAATGCTATCAAATTGAATTCAACAACACGTTAAAAAGATCATTCACCATAACCAAGTGTGATTTATCCCTGGGATGCAAGGATTGTTTAACACATGCAAATCAGTCAATGTGATACACCATAGCAACAGAATGAAGGAAAAAAACCATTTGATTATTTTAATTTATGCTGAAAAAGCATTTGATAAAATTCAACATTCCTTCGTGATAAAAACCCTCAAAAAACTGGTTATAGATGGAACATGTCTCAACATAATAAAAGCCATATACAACACACCCATAGCTAGTAGCATACTGAAGTGGGGAAGAGGGACTGAAAGTCTTTCCTCTAAGATTGAAAACATGACAAGTCTTTCCACTTTCACCACTGTGACTCAACATAGTACTGGAAATCTTAGCTAGAACAGGCAAGAGAAAAAAATAAAGAGCATTGAAACTGGAAAAGAAGAAGTCAAATTATCCTTGTTTTCAGATAATATGACATATTTGGAAAAACCTAAAAGCTCCACCACAAAATTCTTAGAACTGATAAGCAAATTTGATAAAGTTGAAGGATACAAAATAAACATACAAAAATCTATAGCATTTCTATATACTAACAGTGAACAACCTGAAAAAGAAATCAAGAAAGCAATCCCATTTAAAATAGCTGCAAATAAAATACAATACTTAGAGATTAACCAAAGAAATAAAAGATATCTACAATGAAAACTTTAAAATGCTGATGCAAGAAATTAAAGAACACACACACAAAATGGAAAGATACTTCATATTCACAGATCAGAAGAATCAATATTGATAAAATGTCCATACTACCCAAAGCAATCTGCAGATTCAATGCAATCCCTATCAAAATACTAATGACACTCTTCACAGAAGTAGAAAAAGAAATCCTAAAATTTATATGGAACCAAAAAAGACCCGGAATAGGCAAAGCTATCCTAAGTAAAAAGAATAAAACTGGAGGAATCACATTACCTCACTTCAAATTATACTACAGAGCAACAGCAGCCAAAACAGCATGGCACTGGCATAAAAACAAACACATGGACCAGTGGAACAGAATAAAGAACCCAATAAATTCATTCATCTACAGTTAACTCATTTTTTACAAAGTTGCTAAGAACATACATTAGGGAAAGGACAGTTTCTTCAACAAATGGTGCTGGTGCTGGGAAAACAGGATATCCATATATAAAAGAATGAAATGAGGCTCCTATCTCTCACTGTATACAAAAAATCAAATCAAAATCGGTTAAAGGTTTAACTCTAATACCTGAAATTATGAAACTACTATAAGAAAACACTGAAGAAACTCTCCAGGACATTGAACTGGGCAAAGATTTCTTGAGTAATACCCCGTAAGCACAGACAACCAAGGCAAAAATGGACAAACGAGATTACACCAAATTAAAGCTTCTGCACAGCAAAGGAAATGATCAACAAAGGGAAGAGAGAAAATATTTGCAAACTACCTATCTGACAAGGGCTAAGTAACCAGGCTATACAAGGAGCTCAAATAACTCTACAAGAGAAAATCTAATAATCCAATTGCAAAAGATCTGAATAGATATTTCTCAAAAGAAGACATACAAACGCCAATAGGTATATGAAAAGGTGCTCAATATTTTTGATCATCAGAGAAATACAAATCAAAACTACAATGAGATTTTATCTCATCCCAGTTAAAATGACTTTTACCTAAAAGTCAGGCAATAATGAAAGCTAGCGAGAATGTGGAGAAAAGGGAACCTTTGTACACTGCTGGTACGAATGTAAATTGGTACAATCACCATGGAGAACAGGTTGGAGGTTCCTCAAGAAACTAAAAATAGAGCTACCATAGGATCCAGCAATCCTACTCCTAGGTATATACCCAAAAGAAGGGAAATCAATATATCAAAGAGATATCTGCACTCCCATATTTGTTGCAGCACTATTCACAAGAGTTAAGTTTTTGAAGCACCTTAACTGTCTACCAGCAGATAAACGGATAAAGAATGTGTGGTGCATATACACAATGGAGTACTATTCAGCTATTAAAAAATGAGATCCTGTCATTTGCAAAAACATGGATGGAACTGGAGGTCACTATGTTAAGTGAAATAAGCCAGGCATAGAAAGACAAACATTGCATGTTCTCACTTTTTTGTGGGAGCTAAAAATTAAAGTAATTGAACTCCTGGAGATAGAGATTAGAAGGATGGTTACCAGAGGCTGGGAAAGGTAGTGGAGTTTTGTTGGAAAGACCAGAGGGGATGATTGATGGATATGAAAAACAAAGAATGAATAAGATGTAATATTTGCTAGAACAATAGGGTTACTATAGTCAACAATAATCTAATTGTACATTTCAAATAACTAAAAGATTATAATTGGATTGTTTGTAACACAAGGAAAAAATATTTGATGTGATGGATACCTATTTACCCTGGTGTGATTATTACACATTGCATGCCCATATCAAAATATCTCATGTATAAATATATTGTATTTATCATTCTATAAATATATATACCTACTAAGTAACCACAAAAATTAAAAAATGAAAAAACAAAACCAAACAAATTATCTCCTTATTCTCACCACCCCCCCACCACTGAGAGTCAACAGCAAATTCTGCTGTGTTCTTATTTATATACATATTTGCAAAAACACAACTTGCAGCAATGGGGCTACCTTTTGGACTACTGTTCTCTCTAACTTGATTTTTTTTTTTTACTTAACATTGTGTCATTGACAATTTTCTAAAGACTGAATATGAATTTTCACCTTTAACTTTTGTGGCGATGAGGACAGGTATTGTTGCATAGTTTGTTTTAATGTAGTCAATCCAACTGGTGATATTTAAGGTGACCTTTTCCCCATTTTTTAAACTACTGTAGTCAATATTTGATGAACATCCTTACACATCAACAATGCCATGAACCAAAAAGTTCAAGCAAAATGTAGTGGAAAAACCTTATGGCCTCGTTAAAAATGTTCTGTGACTATTCAGACTGCTACTGTGATGTGTTTGTACTGACTTTTTGTTGGTGACCTTTGAGTAATTTTTGGCCTTCTCTTTATTTCTTCTTTAATATGTTTTAGGGTGCCTTTGAGATGATGCCTTAAAATTTTGCATAAACTCCCAAGTGTATCAGTCAGGATTCTTGATAGAAAAAACATAAACTTACTGGTTATATGGAAAATAATTTAGTCACAGGATATTGGATAGCTTAAAGAATGTCCAGAAGAGCTGAAAAGTCTACTGGGAAACCACTCAGCTAGCACCCAGCCATAATCAAAACTGGTCCCTCACTGACTTCACTGCTGAGCACTCATCACTAGTCTATACACTGACATCGAACTCACACCATTGCCACTTTCTGCCCCCAAGTCTTCCTCTCTGCTCTCTCCAGTCCCACCTCCAAGAAATGGGCAAAGTTGCCAGAGCCACTGCCTCCACAGCAAGCCTTCTCTGTTTCCACTTTTTTTGGGTCACCCATGCCCATTGCATTAGTCCATTCTCACACTTCTATACAGATACTACCTGAGACTGGGTAATTTATGAAGAAAGGAAGTTTAATTGGCTCACAGTTCCACATGGCTGGGAAGGCCTCAGAAAACTTACAGTCATGGCAGAAGGTAAAGGGGAAGCAAAGCAAGTTTTACATGGCAGCAAGTGAGAGAGAGAGTGTGAAGGGGAAAAGTCACACACTTATCAAACAATCAGATCTTGTGAAAATCCTTTTTCTTTTTTCAGATGGGGTTTCACTCTTTTGCCCAGGCTGGAATGAAGTGGCACAATCTCAGCCCACTGCAACCTCTGCCTACCAGGTTTAAGCAATTCTCCTGCCTCAGCCTCCCAAGTAGCTGGGATTATAGGAGCCTGACACCACTCCTGGCTAATTTTTTTTTTTTTTTTTGGTAGTTTTAGTAGAGATGGTGTTTTGCCATGTTGGCCAGGCTGGTCTGGAGTCCTGGCCTCAGGTGATCCACCCGCCTCAGCCTCCCAAAGTTGTGGGATTACAGACGTGAGCAACCACACCTGGCTGAGATCTCATGAAAGTTTTATCACAAGAACAGCAAGGGGGAAGTCTACCCCATTATTCAAACATGTCCCACCAGGCCAGTCCCCCAACATGTGGGGATTACAATTCAAGATGAGATTTGGGTGGGGACTCAGAGCCCAACCGTATCACCTGTTAATCTCAGCACTTTGTGGGAGGCTGAGCTGCGAGGATTGCTTGAGCCCGGGAGTTTGAGACCAGGCTGTGCAACGTTGTGAGATCCCATCTGTAAAAAAGATTAAAAAAAAAAATTAGCCAGGCATGGTGGTGGATGCCTGTAGTCCCAGCTACACATGAGGCTGAAATGGGAGGATCACTCGAGTTTAGGAGATCCAGGCTGCAGTGAGCCATGATCACATCACTGCACTCCAACCTGGGTGGCAGAGTGAGACTCTTTCTCAAAAAATAAAATAAATATAAAAATAAAATCTGGAGCAGGTGTGTCTCAGTGGCTAACCCTCAATTATGGCCATGGCCCTACATACAAGGGAGCTGGGAACAAGAGTCTTCTGCATTTTCAGCTCCTACAGTAGGAAATAGACTCTGTCTTCCATGGACCCTCAAAAGGAAGAAGTCTCCAATGACAGAAATGGGTATTCATATGACAGGCAAACAAAAATAATTATATATGTCCACTACATCGGAATGTGAATCTTTAGTTTTTTAACTTTTTCTCCAATAAACTAATGGGTAGGCTTCGTTGAAACTGACCTTGTCTTTCTTGGACTAACATTAGAAGCTATGGTGAGTCAAGGGAACTAGGAAACACATTTAAATACAAAAGAGACCACCAGTACTTTTTAAAATGTTAATTTATGCATGTTTCAGATGACAACTCTAAATTTAAGAAAAAATTGTGTACTCACAGATGAGATGAAATGCTGTCTTAAGTTGGATTCACAATTATATGGAAGGGTATTAAGAAGGTGAGGTATAAATAAAACAAGATTGGCCATGCACTGATAGTGGTTGAAGCTGGACAATGAGTTCTGAGGGTTAAAGTACTCTCTCTAATTTTGAATTTATTTGCAAATTTCCATAAGAGAATGAAGAAAAAATTGTATAAAGTCATATTTATTCAGGAATATCTCTCAATAATTTCATACCTTTAGGAAAGCAAAGAAATTTCAAATGGTTTCCAATGAAGAGTTCAGCCAGATCATCTCCATAGGCATCTTGCCTGTCATGACTAAGGAACTGCTTTGCTTTCACTTAGCAAATGATTCAATGAGCTTGGTTACTCCCTGTGCCTGGTTTTTCTATATAATTAAAAAAGAAAATGTACCTTTAGCTTCTGAAGGAAACAAACACCACAGATAGACTTTCTGTCATTTATATCATCAATCTCAAAAATTTGGTCAACATAGTTAAGTCTTTTCATTTTTTTTTTAAAGTAAAATTTCCTTCAAAAATTGTACTCACAATACAGCAAAGACCTTAAAAGGGAAGTCTGTAGCAACAAATGCTTACATCATAGCAGAAGGAAGACCTCAAATAAAAAAAATCTAACATTGCACCTCAAGGAACTAGAAAAACAAATAAAAAATAAACTCAAAATGAATAGAAGGAAGGAAATAATGAAGATAAGTGTGGAAATAAATGAAATAGAGATTAAAAAATACAAAAGAGCAATGAAATGAAGAATTTTTTAATATAAAATCTATAAATATTTGGCTAGATTTGTAGGGGAAAAGTGAGAAGACTCAAATCAATAAATCAGAGATGAAAAAGGAGACATTAAAACTGATGCCACAGAAACACAAAGGATCATAAGAGAGTAAAATGAACAATTACATGCCAACAAATAGGATAACCTACAAGAAATGGGTAAGTTTCTGAACACATACAACCTATAAAGATTAAACCATGAAGAAATAAAAAATCTGAACAGGCCAATAACAAGTAATAATATTGAATCAGTAATAGTCTCTCATCAAAGAAAAGCCCAGGAGCTGATGGCTTCACTGCTGAATTTTACCAAACATTTAAAGAACTAATACCAATTCTACTCAAACTATTCCAAAAAATTAAAGCAGAAGAAATACTTCCAAACTCATTCTGTGGGCCAGCATTACCCTGATAACAAAACCAGATAAGGATACAACAAGAAAGTAAAACTATAGGTTAATATTCCCGATGAATATAGATGTGAAAATCCTCAACAAAATACTAGCAAACCAAATTCAATAGCATGTTTAAAAGATCATTCACCATGATCAAGTGGGATTCATCCCAGGGATGCAGTGATAGTTCAACATGTGAAAATCAATAAATATGACACATCACATTAACAGAATGAAAGACAAAAACCAAAAAATAAAATATAAAATAAAAACCATATAAAATAAAAACCATATGATCATTTCAATAGGTGCAGAAAAAGCATCTAACAAAATTCGACATCACTCCATGATGAAAATGCTCAACAAATTATGTATGGGAGGAATGTATCTCAACACAATAAAACTCATATATGACAAACACACAACTAATATCATACTGAATGGAGGAAAGTTGAAAGGTTTTCCTCAAAGATTTGTAGCAAGACAAGGATGTCCACTTTTGCCACTTCTATTCAACGTAGTCCTGGACGTCCTGGTCAGAGCAATCAGGCAAGAGGAAGAAATATAAGGCATCCAGATTGAAAAGGAAGAAGCTAAATTGTCCCTGTTTGCAGACAACATGATATTATACACCGAAAACCCTAAAGCCCCATTAAAATCTATTAGAAATAATCAATTTAGTAGAGTTGTTGGATACAAAATCAATATAAAAAATCAGTACCATTTTTATACTCTAATAGTGAACTCTCTGAAAAAGAAATCAAGAAAGCAATCCCACTTACAATAGCCAAAAAAGTAAAATACTTACGAATAAATTTACCCAAGGAGGTAAAATATCTACACACTGAAAACTGTAAACTATTGATGAAATAAATTGAAAAAGACACAAGTAAATGGAAAAGTATTTTATCTTCATGGAAGAATTACGGTCATTAAAATGTTCACACTACTCAAAACAATCTACAGTTTCAAGGCAATCCCTATCAAAATAGCAATAATATTCTTCACAGAAATAGAATGAACAATCCTAAAATTCCTACAGAACCACAAAAATCCTGTAATAAGCAAGGCAATCTTAAGCAAAAAGAATAAACCTGGATGCCTTACACTACCTGACTTCAAGATATACTACAAAGCTATCATAACCAAAAGTAGCATGGTACTGGTAAACAAAAAAACAGACACGTAGACCAATGGAACGAATAGAGTGCCCAGAAATAAATCTGTGCATCTACATCCAACTCATCTTTGACAAATGTGCCAAGAACACACAATGGAGAAAAGGACACTCTCTTCAATAGGGTTGGGAAAACTGGATATTTACATGTAGAAGAATGTTATTTCTCACCATATGCAAAAATCAACTCAAAATGAATTAGACTTAAATTTAAGACACAAACCTATGAAACTTCTACAAGAAAATATAGGGGAGAATCTCCATGACATAGGTCTGGGCAAAGACTTTTTGGTTAAGACCTCAAAAGTACAAGCAAGGTGTGCAGCTCTGACTTGGCTGGACAGAGTAGCGTGTGGAGGCTCACATCATGGTTTTTCTCTCAAACGACTGCAGGAATAAATCAGGAAATGTGACAGGACCCACAGACCCTCTGAAAGAAGTGGATTGCACTTGAAGGATCCAGGAGACACCCCAAACATTGTACTGGTATCCACGGCTGAGAGACCTACAGACGGTTCACATCACAGGATTCTGCAGACAATCCCCAGTACCAGCCCAGAGCCTGGTAGATTTGCTAGGTGGCTAGATCCAGAAGAGAGATAACAATCACTATAGCTCAGCTCTCAGGAAGCCACATCCACAGTAAAAGGGGGAGAGTACTACACCAAGGGAACACCCCATGGGACAAAATAATCTGAACAACAGACTTCAACCTTAGACCTTCCCTCTGACAGAGCCTACCCAAATGAGAAGGAACCAGAAAACCAACTCTGGCAATATGACAAAACAAGGTTCTTAAACAGCCCCCCAAAATCACACTAGCTCACCAGCAGTGGACCCAAACCAAGAAGTCCCTGACTGACCTGAAAAGAATTCAGAGGGTTAGTTATTAAACTAATCATGGAAGCTCCAGAGAAAAGTGAAGCCCAATGTAAGGAAATTTTAAAAAGATACAAGATATGAAGGAATAAATATTCAAGGAAATAGACAGCATAAATAAGAAACAATCAAAACTTCAGGGAACAATGGACACACTTATAGAAATGCAAAATGCTTTGGAAAGTCTCAGCAATAAAATCGAACAATTAGAAGAAAGAACAAAAGAGCTTGAAGACAAGGCCCTTGAATTATCCCAGTCCAACAAAGACAAAGAAAAAAGAATAAGAAAGTATGAACAAAGCCTCCAAGAATTCTGGGGTTATGTTAAACAACCAAACCTAAGAATAATCAGCATTCTAAGGAAGAAGAGAAATCTAAAAGTTTGGAAAACATATTTAGGGGAATAATTGAAGAAAACTTCCCCAGCCTTGCTAGAGACCTAGCCATCCAAATACAAAAAGCACAAAGAACACCTGGGAAATGCATAGCAAAAAGATCATCACCTAGGCACACTGTCATCAGGTTATTCAAAGTTAAGACAAAGGAAAGACTCTTAAGAGCTCTAAGACACAAGCACCAGGTAACCTATAAAGGAAAACCTAACAGATTAACAGCAGATTTCTCAGCAGAAACCCTAAAAGCTAGAAGGAATTTGGGCCCTATCTTCAGCCTCCTCAAACAAAACAATTATCAGCGAAGAATTTTGTATCCAGCGAAACTAAGCATCCTATATGAAGGAAAGATACAATCTTTTTCAGACAAACGATGAGAAAATTCTCCACTACTAAGCTACCACTACAAGAACTGCTAAAATGAGCTCTAAATCTTGAAACAAATCCTAGAAACACATCAAAACAGAAGCTCTTTAAAGCATAAATCTCACAGGAGTTATAAAATGAAAATACAATTACAAAACAGAAAAAGAAAAACCAAGGTATACAGGCAACAAATAGCACGATGAATGGAATGGTACCTCACATCTCAATACTACCATTGAATGTAAATGGCCTTATGCTCCACTTAAAAGATACAGAATTGCAGAATGGATAAGAATTCACCAACCAACTAAATGCTGCATTCAACAGACTCACATAAACTTAAGGTAAAGGAGTGGAAAAAGACATTTCATACAAAGGGACACCAAAAGTGGGTCAGGAGTAGCAATTCTTATATCAGACAAAACAAACTTTAAAGCAACAGCAGTTAAAAAAGACAAAGAGGGGCATTATATAATGATAAAAGGCCTTGTCCAACAGGAAAATATCACAATCCCAAACACATATGCATCTTACACTGGAGCTCCCAAATTTATAAAACAATTACTAACAGAACTAAGAAATAAGACAGACAGCAACACAATAATAGTGGGAGACTTCAGTACTCCACTGATTGCACTAGACAGATCATCAAGACAGAAAGTCAATAAAGAAACAATGGATTTAAAATATATCCAGGAACAAATGGATTTAACAGATACATATGGAACATTCCATCAAAGAACCACAGAGTATACATTCTATTCAACAGCACATGGAATTTTATCCAAGATAGACCATATGATAGGCCACACAACAAGCCTCAATAAGTTTAAGAAAATTGAAATTATATCAAGTATTCTCTCAGACCACAGTGGAATAAAACTGGAAATCAACTCCAAAGGGAACCTTCGAAACCATACAAATACATGGAAATTAAATAACCTGCTCCTGAATGATCATTGGGTCAAAAATGAAATCAAGATGGGAATTTAAAAATTATTCAAACTGAATGACAATGGTGACTCAACCTATGAAAACCTCTGGGATACAGCAAAGGCCATAGTAAGAGGAAAGTTCATAGCCCTAAATGTCTACATCAAAAAGTCTGAAAGAGCACAAACAGATAATCTAAGGTCACACCCCAAGGAACTGGAGAAATAAGAATGAACAAAACTCAAATCCAGCAGAAGAAAAGAAATAACCAAGACTGGAACATAAATACATGAAATTGAAACAAAAAAAAGAAATATGAAATAAAAAGCTGGTTGTTTGAAAAGATTAATAAAATTGATAGACCATTAGCAAGATTAACCAAGAAAAGAAGAGAGAAAATCCAAATAAGCTCAATTAGAACCAAAACGGGAGATATTACAACTGACACCACAGAAAAACAAAAGATCATTCAAGGCTACTACGAACACCTTTATGTGCATAAACTAGAAAATCTAGAAGAGATCAATAAATTCCTGGAAAGATACAACCCTTCTAGCTTAAATCAGGAAGAATTAAATACCCTGAATAGGTCAATAACAGCAGTGAGATTGAAATGGTAATTTTAAAATTACCAACAAAAAAAGTCCAGGACCAGGTGGATTCACAGTGGAATTCTACCACACATTAAAAGAAGAATTGGTACCAATCCTATTGACACTATTCCACAAGATAAAGAAGAGGGAACCCTCCCGAAATCATTGTGTGAAGCCAGTATTACCCTCCTAATACCTAAACCAGGAAAGGGCATAACCAAAAAAGAAAACTACAGAGCAATATCCCTGATGAACACAGACGCTAAAATCCTTAACAAAATACGAGTTAACTGAATCCAACAACATATTAAAAAGATAATCCACCATGATCAAGTGGGTTTCATACCAGGGATGCAGGGATGGTTTAACATATGCAAGTCTATAAAAGTGATACACCACATAAACAGAATTAAAAACAAAAGTTACATGATCATATCAATAGATGCAGAAAAAGCATTCAATAAAATCCAGCATCCCTTTGTGATTAAAACTGTCAGCAAAATCGGCCATACAAGGGACATAACCTCAATGCAATAAAAGCCATCTATGACAAATCCACAGCCAACATAATACTGAATGGGGAAAAGTTGAAAGCATTCCCTCTGAGAACTGGAACAAGACAAGGATGTCCACTCTTACCACTCCTCTTCAACACAGTTCTGGAAGTCCTAGACAGAGCAATCAGACAAGAGAAAGAAATAAAGGGCACCCAAATCAGTAAAGAGGAAGTCAGACTGTTGCTGTTTGCTGATAATGTGATTGTTTGCCTAGAAAACCCTAAAGATTCCTCCAGAAAGATCATAGATCTGATACAAGAATTCAGCAAAGTTTCTGGATACAAAATTAATGCATACAAATCCGTAGCTCTTCTATACACCAATAGCAACCAAGCTGAGAATCAAATCAAGAACTCCACCCCTTTTACAATAGCTGCAAATTAATAATAATAATAATAATCATCAATACTTAGGAGTATACCTAACCAAGGAGGGAAAGGAAAACTACAAAACACTGCTGAAAGAAATCATAGATGATGCAAACAAATGGAAACACATCCTATGCTCACGGATGGGTAGAATCAGTATTGTGAAAATGACCATACTGCCAAAAGCAATCTACATATTCAACGCAATCCCCATCAAAATACCACCATCATTATTCACAGAGTTAGAAAAAACAATCCTAAAATTCATAGGGAACCAAAAAAGGGCCTGCATATCCAAGTAAGACTAAGCAAAAAGAACAAATCTGGAGGCATCACATTACCTGATTTCATACTATACTATAAGGCCATAGTCACCAAAACAGCATCATAGTGGTACAAAAATAGGCACATAAACCAATGGAACAGAATAGAGAACCCAGAAATAAACCCAAATACTTACAGCCAACTGATCTTCGACAAAGCAAACAAAAACATGAAGTGGGGAAAGGACACCCTTTTCAACAAATGGTGCTGGGATAATTGGCTAGTCACATGTAGGGGAATGAAAGTGGATCCTCCTCCCTCACCTTATAAAAAAAATCAACTCAAGATGGATTAAAGACTTAAATCTAAGACCTGAAACTATAAAAATTGTAGAAGATAACATTGGAAAAACCCTTTTAGACATTGGCTTAGGCAAGGATTTCATGACCAAGAACCCAAAAGTAAATGCAATAAAAACAAAGATAAATAGTTGGAGCTTAATTCAACTAAAAAGCTTTCATCTGGCAAAAGGAACAGTCAACAAAGTAAACAGACGACCCGCAGAGCATGAGAAAATCTTCACAATCTATACATCTGACAAAGGACTAATATCCAGAATCTACGATGAACTCAAATGAATCAGCAAGAAAAAAGCAAACAATTCCATCAAAACGTGAGCCAAGGACATGAACAGACAATTCTTAAAAGAAGATATCTAAATGGCCAACAAACATATGAAAAACACTAATAATCAGGGAAATCCAAATCAAAACCAAAAAACTGTAGAGATTCCTTAAAGAACTAAAAGTAGAACTACCATTTGATCCAGCAATCCCACTACTGGGTATCTACCCAGAGGAAAAGAAGTCATTATATGAAAAAGATACTTGCACACACATGTTTATAGCAGCACAATTTGCAATTGCAAAAACATAGAACCAACCCAAATTCCCATCAATCAATAAGTGGATAAAGAAACCATGGTGTGTGTGTGTGTGTGTGTGTGTGTGTGTGTATACACATTATATGTGTGTGTGTGTGTATATATATATATATACACACTGAGTAGTATTCCATTATATATATATAATGTATATATATACACACATTATATATATATAATGCCATAAAAGGATTGAATGGCATTACAGAGACATGGATGAGATTGGAGACCATTAATCTAAGTGAAGTAACTCAGGAATGGAAAACAAAACATCATATGTTCTCACTCACAAGTGGGAGCTAAGCCATGAGGATGCAAAGGCATAAGAATGACACAATGGACTCTGGGGACTCAGGGGGAAAGGGTGAGAAGGGGGTGAGGGATAAAAGATTACAAATGGGGTTCAGTGTGTACTGCTCAGGTGATAGGTGCACCAAAATCTCACAAATCACCACTAAAGAACTTACTCATGTAACCAAACAATACCTGTTCTCCAATAACCTATGGAAATATATTTTTTTAAGTAGGGGTAATAAAAGCAAAAATAGACAAATGGGATTACATTGGACTACAAAGCTCCTGCATGGCAAAGGAATGATCAATAGAGTGAAGAGACAACCCATGACTGGGAGAATATATTTGCAAATCCTACATCTAATAAGAGGCTCATATCCAAAATATATAAGGAACTCAAGTTACTCAACAAGAAGAAGACAAATAATCCTATTAAAAAAAAATAGGCAAAGAACTTGAAGAGATGTCTTTCAAAATAAGACACACAAATGGCCAATAGACAAATAAAAAATGCTCAACATCCCTAATTATGAGAGAAGTGAAAATTGGGACTACAATGAGCTAATACCGCACACCTGTTAGACTGGCTATCATCAAAAAGATGAAAGATAGCACGTGTTGCCAAGAATATGGAGAAATGGGAATCTTTGTACACTGTTGGTCAGAATTAAATTAGTATATCCATTTTGGAAAACAGTAGGAAAGCTCCTTAAAGAACTAAAAATAAAATTACCATATGATCCAGCAACTCCACCACTGAGTATATATTCAAAAGAATTGAAATTAGTATGCCATAGTGATGTCTGCACTCCCATGTTGCACAATAGCCAAGATATGGAAACAACCTAAGTGTATATCAATGGATGAATGAATTTTAGAAATGTGGCATATATACAAAATAGAAATTATTCATCCATAAAATAACCAGGAAATTCTATCATTTGTAGACAACATAGATGAAACTAGAGGCCATTAAGTGAAATAAGCTAGGCACCGAAAGACAAATACCACGTTATCTCTTATGGTATGAATTCACACTCGTATTATGTGAACTCTAACAAAAGCTAAACTCATGGAAGTCGAGATTAGAACAGTGGTTACCAGAGGCTAGGAGGGAGGGTTAAAAAAATGAAAGAGGAGATGTTGGTCAAGGGGTACAAAGTTTCTACTACACAGGAGGAATAGGATATGGTGTTCTATTGCACAGTATAGTGACTATAGGTAATAACAATGTATTATGTATTTCAAAATAGCTAGAAGATAGGATTTTGAGTATTTTCACTAGAAAGAAGTGATAAATCTTAGGCTGGGTGCAGTGGCTCATGCCTTTAATCCCACACTTTGGGAGACCAAGGTGGGCAGATCATCTGAAGTCAGGAGTTGGAGACCACCTGACCAACTTGGAGAAGTCTCTACTAAAAATACAAAATTGACCAGGTGTGGTGGTGCACACCTGTAATCCCATCTACTCGGGAGGCTGAAGCAGGAGAATCACTTGAACCTGGGGGGCAGAGGTTGTGGTGAGCCGAGATCAACCATTACACTCCAGCCTGGGCAACAAGAGTGAATCTCCGTCTCAAAAAAAAAAAAAAAGGTAAATCTTTGGGGTGATAAATATACTAATTACCTAGTTTGATCATTACAAAATGTATATATGCATCAAAACATCACATGGTAGCCCATAAATATGTGCAATTATTATTTATCAATTAAAAATAAAATTAAACTTAAACAGTATTCCTGAAACACAGTTTTCTCTACTCTTATCTATTTCAATGCCCATTCCAACAATACCTGTACCTGGATAACTACTAATTTTAAGTATTCTTTATGGGGAAAATATCCCAGTTTTCTACTCTTTTCTCTGTTTCAGTTCAGATACGATTGCAAAAGAATTAATTTATTTCTTGTAATGATTCTTATCTTTCTAGTTCAGAGATTCTATAACCTGCTAGAGAAATGAACATTCTGTCTTTCTGGTTTTGGTTTGAAATTTGACATACACTTTTGCCAGAAGAAAATCTTTTATACATGTCAAAGGAGGAAAAGAAGTAGATCAATCCTCTTGTGTTTTCTTTGAAGAGAGAAGGAAATGGTTTAATTTGGACAGGTATGATGCTCATAGAAATTCTGATAAAAGAATTCCTCAGTGGACAGAAGGTGAACACACTTTTAAAATTTCAGTACTGTTTCTTGGCTTCATTATTAATAGACTTTGCATTTGATTAAGAAGAGGATACACAGAGTTAAGAATGTAAAATTTTTGATGTAACACTGTGAAAGGGTGAAGTGAATCCTCAAAACTGCATTTTTTTAAAGCAGGAAGGAAAAGGAATATACCAAAATAACTCACAAAAATGATGTCTCCATGTATGGTTGTCCAAAAATGTCCTATATTATAAATATTTCAAAAGGCTCCAGCTTACATCAGTTGTTCTGGAGGAAGAAGGCTAGAAATGTGGTTGTTCTCTGGTATGTAGATTTTCCCTTGAGTACAAAGATTGATTTGTACTCAAAGGCAGAGCTGGTAAAATAATGGAAAATTAAAATGGGAAAGAAGAGGAGAGAATCCAGAAATGTTGCAAGGTGGTAAAGCGGACATGGAAAACCCCTGCCAATATTTTAAGCTCCGAATTTAGTTTAAAATGAATCTAAAGGTATTTTTAAAATTAAAAGAAGTCACAACAAAAAAATAAGCAGTTTGGACAGATGGGAAACAGAATTGAGCTAATCCCATTTTGACCTCCACGACAGCAAAGATATGGTGACAAAGAGATAAGCCCTAGAATCAGACATATCTGACTCCAACAGTTGCTGGCTGTGTAATCTTGTGCAAATTATTCAACCATTTAAAATTTTTGATTTACTTACCTATAAAATGGAGAGAATAACTTTGCCTATGTTATGTGACTTTTTTGAAGATTATATGTAATAATGCTTAGGTTCGTTAAAGTGCTTAGAAGAATGCTCAGAGTAAAGGCTCAAGTGAGATTAGCTACTTCATTTGTATATAATTATTCTTTCTAGCCTGTGCACTGATTTCTTATTGTTCCTTGCACAAGCCAGATATACTTCTGCCTCGGTATTTGTACAGTATGTTCCCTCTGTAATTTTTTCCCCCACAAGATGTTCCTGTGGTTCACTCTCTCAGAACCCTCACATCCTTATTCAAATGTCACCTGACTATCCTATTTAAAAATGCAAACATACTATTCTCTTTTCTCACTCTACTTTCTCCTCACTAGAAGTATGTCCACCAGGGCAAGGATTTTTATCTGATTAAATTTGTTGATGTATGCCTAGCATCTGAAACAAAGCCTAGCACATAGAAGGTGTTTGATAAATTATTATTAATAGAGTGGTCAACTTTGTCAAATAATGCTATCATCAAAATGAAATACTGCTTCACTGGCTTTTCCCATTCCATTGGCTTTTGGAGACTTAATATTCCTTCAAGTTTGCTTTTTTTTTTTTTTTTTTTTCCTGAGATGGAGTCTCGCTCTGTCACCAGGCTGGAGTGCAGTGGTGCCATCTTGAGAGACGAAGCCAGCTGGGCTTCTGGGTGGGGTGGGGACTTGGAGAATTTTTCTGTCTAGCTAAAGGATTGTAAATGCACCAATCAGCACTCTGTGTCTAGTTAAAGGTTTGTAAATGCACCAATCAGTATTCTGTCAAAACGGACCAATCAGCACTCTGCAAAATGGACCAATCATCTCTCTGTAAAATGGACCAATCAGCAAGATGTGGGTGAGGCCAAATAAGGGAATAAAAGCAGGCCACCCCCAGCCGGCAGTGGCAATCCCTTTGAGTCCCCTTCCACACTGTGGAAGGTTTGTTCTTTTGCTCTTCGCAATGAATCCTGCTGCTACTCACTCTTTGGGTCCACACCACCTTTATGAGCTGTAACACTCACTGCAAACATCTGCAGCTTCACTCTTGAAGTCAGCGAGACCACAAACCCACCAGAAGGAAGAAACTCCAGACACGTCCGAACATCAGAAGGAACAAACTCTGGACACACCATCTTTAAGAACTGTAACACTCACCACGAAGGTCCGTGGCTTCATTCTTGAAGTCAGTGAGACCAAGAGCCCACCAATTCTGGACACATTTTGGCGACCACAAAGGGACTATTGCCATGGTACTCACAAGCAGTGAGTACCATCAGACCCCTTTTGCTTGCTATTCTGTCCTATTTTTCCTTAGAATTCCTTAGAATTCGGGGGTTAAATACCAGGCACCTGCTGGTGACTAGTGTGACCGCTGGACTAAAGACATGGGTGTCAGGCTTTCTGGGAAAGAGCTCTCTAACAACCCCCGACTCTTCGGAGTTGGGAGCGTTGGTTTGCCTGGAACCAGCTTCCGCTTTTCCTGTATTTTTGGGCTGAGCTAAGGGTCGACAGAGAGGAAAGCCATTCAGCTCCAGGGTTCCAATAACAAGTTGGTTGACCCTGTGGCCATGAGTGGAACTCTCAAAGTCATGTTGCCCAAGTGAAACTCACCCATCTATTCTATCTACCCTGACCCTTGCCTCCTGGGTCCTAATGCCTGTCAGACAAACTTCCTTTTGCCTCTCTTCTCCAAGGCTAGTCCTGCTTCTAAAAACCACTCCCTGTCTCTGGTGCTTTTCTAGTTTCTCCTATAAAAATGATTTCTAGTATAAACTTCAGGACTCTGTTACCTTCTTTAGGCACCTGGGCTCACCAATCAGAAAGACATAATTTTTGCCCAAAACCCTGTCGCAAGGGAGACTATCTGGAATTTTAGGATCCCTCCTCAAACCAGCAGGCCTAACAAAAGCTACTCCTGAAGCTAGGATATGGGGAGCCTCAGAAATTGTATCTTTCCTATTCATATAAATGAGGACAAAAGATGTCACTCTTCCAACCCTGAAGATCCCTTCCCTCCCTCAGGGTAAGGCCCTCCACTTCATTTTTGGGGCATAACATCTTTATAGGACATGGGTTAAGTCCCAGTACTAACAGGAGAACGCTTAGGACTCTAACAGGTTTTTGAGAATGTGTCGGTAAGGGCCACTAACTCTGATTTTTCTCAGTCCTCTTTGTGGTCTAAGAGGACAGGCAAGGATGTAGGTTTTTGAGAATGTGTCGGTAAGGGCCACTAAATCTGACCTTCCTCGGTCCTCCTTGTGGCCTGGGAGGAAGACTATTGTTTCTGCTGCTGCGTTGGTGAGTGCAACTATTCCGATCAGCAGGGCCCAGGGACCGTTGTGGGTTCTTGGGCAGGGGTTGTTTCTGCTGCTGCATTGGTGAGTGCAACTATTCTGATCAGCAGGGTCCAGGGACCATTGTGAGTTCTCGGGCAGGGGGAGAAACAAAACAAACCAAAACCATGGGTGGTTTTGTTTTTCAGATGGGAAACACTCAGGCATCAACAGGCTCACCCTTGAAATACATCCTAAGTCATTGGGGCCAATTTGACCCGCAAACCCTGAAAAAGAGGCAGCTGATTTTTTTCTGCACTATAGCCTGGCCCCAATACTCTCTCTCTGGTGGGGAGAAATGGCCACAAGAGGGAAGTACAAATTACAATACTATCCTGCAGCTTGACCTTTTCTGTAAGAGGGAAAGCAAATGGAGTGAAATACCTTATGTCCAAGCTTTCTTTTCTTTGAAGGAAAATACACAACCATGCAAAGCTTGCAATTTACATCCCACAGGAGGATCTCTCAGCTTACTCCCATATTCTAGCCTCTCTACAGCTCCCCTTCCTATTAATGATAAGCCTCCTCTAATCTCCCCTGCCCAGAAGGAAATAAGCAAAGAAATCTCCAAAGGACCACAAACCCCCCTGGGCTATTGGTTATGTTCCCTTCAAGCTGTAGGGGGAGGAGAATTTGGCCCAACCCTAGTACATGTCCCCTTCCCCCTCTCTGATTTAAAGCAGATCAAGGCAGACCTGGGGAAGTTTTCAGATGATCCTGATAGGTACACAGATGTCCTACAGGGTCTAGGGCAAACCTTCGGTCTCACTTGGAGAGATGTCATGCTATTGTTAGATCAAACCCTGGCCTTTAATGAAAAGAATGCAACTTTAGCTGCAGCCTGAGAGTTTGGAGATACCTGGTATCTTAGTCAAGTACATGATAGAATGAGAGCTGAAGAAAGTGATAAATTCCCTACCAGTCAGTAAGCTGTCCCCAGTATGGATCCGCACTGGGACCTTGACTCAGATCATGAGGACTGGAGTTGTAAACATCTGTTGATGTTTCTAGAAGGACTAAGGAGAATTGGGAAAAAGCGCATGAATTATTCAATGATGTCTACCATAACTCAGGGAAAGGAAGAAAATCCTTCTGCCTTCCTCAGCGGCCAGGGGAGGCCTTAAGAAAATATACTCTCCCGTCACCTGACTCACTTGAGGGTCAATTGATACTAAAAGATAAGCTGCGGATATCAGGAGAAAGCTCTAAAAGCGTTCAGGAGCCTTGGGTCCTGAACAAAATCTGGAGGCATTATGAAACCTGTCAACTTCGGTGTTCTATAATAGGAACCAAAAGGAACAGGCCCAAAAGGAAAAGTGAAATCAGAGAAAGGCCGCAGCCTTAGTCACGGCTCTCAGACAAACAAACCTTGGTGGTTCAGAGAGGACAGAAAATGGAGCAGGACAATCACCTGGTAGGGCTTGTTACCAGTGCAGTTTGCAAGGACACTTTAAAAAAGATTGTCCAGTGAGAAACAAGCCACCCCCTCGTCCATGCCCGCTATGCCAAGGCAATCACTGGAAGGTGCACTGCCCCAGATGACAAAGGTTCTCTGGGTCAGAAGCCCCTAACCAGATGATTCAACAACAGGACTGAGGGTGCCCAGGGCAAGTGCCAGCTCATGTCCTCACCCTCAATGAGCCCCGGGTACCTTTAACTGTTGAGGGCCAGGAAATTGACTTCCTTCTGGACACTGCTGCAGCTTTCTCAGTATTAATCTCCAGTCCTAGATGACTGCCCTCAAGGTCCGTTACCATCCAGGGAATCCTGGGACAGCCTGTAACCAGGTATTTCTCCTACCTCCTCAGTTGTAATCTGAAAGACTTTGCTCTTTTCACATGCCTTTCTTGTTATTCCTGAAAGTCCCACACCCTTATTAGGTAGGGATATATTAGCCAAAGCTGGAGCTATTATCTACATGAATATGGGGAACAAGTTACCCATTTGTTGTCCCCTACTTGAGGAGGGAATCAACCCTGAAGTCTGGGCATTAGAAGGACAATTTGGAAAGGCAAAAAATGCCCGCCAAGTTCAAATCAGGGTAAAAGATCCCACCACTTTTCCTTATCAAAGGCAATTTCCCTTAAGACCTGAAGCTCATAAAAGATTACAGGATATTGTTAAACATTTAAAAGCTCAAGGCTTAGTAAGGAAATGCAGCAGTCCCTGCAACACCCCAATTCTAGGAGTATGAAAACCAGATTGTCAGTGGAAACTAGTGCAAGATCTTAGACTCATCAATGAGGCAGTAATTCCTCTATATCCAGTTGTACCCAACCCCTATACTCTGCTCTCTCAAATAACAGAGGAAGCAGAATGATTCACTGTTCTGGACCTCAAGGATGCCTTCTTCTGTATTCCCCTGCACTCTGACTTCCAGTTTCTCTTTGTCTTTGATAATCCCACAGACCACACGTCCCAACTTATATGGATGGTCTTGCCACAAGGGTTTAGGGATAGCCCTCACCTGTTTGGTCAGACACTGACCCAAGATCTAGGCCACTTCTCAAGTCTAGGCACTCTGGTCCTTCAGTATGTGGATAATTTATTTTTGGCTACCAGTTTGGAAGCCTCGTGCCAGCAGGCTACTCTAGATCTCTTGAACTTTCTAGCTAATCAAGAGTACAAGGCGTCTATGTTGAAGGCCCAGCTTTGCCTACAGCAGTTCGAATATCTATGCCTAATCTTAGTCAGAGGGACCAGGGCCCTCAGCAAGGAATGAATACAGCCTATACTGGCTTATCCTCACCCTCAGACATTAAAACAGTTGCAGGGGTTCCTTGGAATCACTGACTTTTGCCAACTATGGATCCCCAGATACAGTGAGATAGTCAGGCCCCTCTATACTCTAATCAAGGAGACCCAGAGGGCAAATACTCATCTAGTAGAATGGGAACCAGGGGCAGAAACAGCCTTCAAAACCTTATAGCAGGCCCTAGTACAAGCCCCAGCTTTAAGCCTTCCCACAGGACAAAACTTCTCTTTATACATCAGAGAGAGCAGGGATAGCCCTTGGAGTCCTTGCTCAGACTTGTGGGACAACCCACAACCAGTGGCATACCTAAGTAAGGAAATTGATGTAGTAGCAGAAGCCTGGCCTCACTGGCCTCACAAGGGTAGTTGTGGCGGTGGCTGTCTTAGTGTCAGAGGCTATCAAACTAATGCAAGGAAAGGATCTCACTGTCTGGACTACTCATGATGTAAATGGCATACTAGGTGCCAAAGGAAGTTTATGGCTATCAGACCACTGTCTGCTTAGATACCAGGCACTACTCCTTGAGGGACTGGTGCTTCAAGTGTGTATGTGTACAGCCCTCAGCCCTGCCACTTTTCTCCCAGAGGATGGGGAGCCGGTTAAGCATGGCTGCCAACAGGTTGTAGTCCAGACTTATGCCGCCCGAGATGATCTCTTAGAAGTCCCCTTAGCTAATCCTGACCTTAACCTATATACCAATGGAAGTTCATTTGTGGAAAATGGGATACGAAGGGCAGGTTATGCCATAGTTAGTGATGTAACCGTACTTGAAAGTATGCCTCTTTCCCCAGGGGCCAGCACCCAGTTAGCAGAACTAGTGGCATTCACCCGAGCCTTAGAACTGGGAAAGGGAAGAAGAATAAATGTGTATACAGATAGTAAATATGCTTATCTAATCCTACATGCCCATGCTGTAATATGGAAAGAAAGAGAGTTCATAACCTCTGGGGGAACCCCCATTAAATAACACAAGGAAATCAAGGAGTTATTGCATGCAGTGCAAAAACCCAAGGAGGTGGCAGTCTTACACTGCCCAAGCCATCAAAAAGCGGGAGGAAAGGGGAGAACAGCAGGACAAATGGCTGGCAGAGGCAGGGAAAGATCAGCAGAAAGGAAAGAGAGAAAAAGAAAGTCAGAGAGAGAGAAAGGAAGAGACAGACAGACAAAGAGAGAAAGAAACAAAGAGAAAGACAGGAAGTCAGAGAAAAGGAGACAGAGACAGAGATAAAGAGGGAGTCAGAAAGAGAGAAAGAGAGGAAGAGACAAAGGAGTCAAAGAGAAAAAAAGAGAGATGGAAGTAGTAAAGAAAAAACAGTGTACCCTATTCCTTTAAAAGCCAGGGTAAATTTAAAACCTATAATTGATCATTGAAGGTCTTTCTGTAACCCTGTAACACTCCAATACCACCTTATTGTCCATGTAGACAAGGGCATAGCCCGAAAGCACTGAGGCCACTGACAACCCATAGCCTTCCTATCAAAAATCCTTAACCCAGCAGGTTTTCTAACAGGGAATCTAAATCTTAATTGATTAGCATACAAAGGTCCCACCAGATCAGGGAGGAACTCCCTTCAGGACAGGATGATACATGTTTCCTCCTGGGCAATTAAGGGAAAAAGACACAATGTGTATTCACTAAGTGATAAGGAAACTCTTGTAGAAGCAGAGTTAGGAAAATTGTCCAATAATTGGTCTACTCAAACATGCAAGCCGTTTGCACTCAGCCAAACCTTAAAATACTTACAGAATCAGGAAGGAGCCATCTATATCAATTTTAGGTTAATATGGACTGAACGAGGTCTTATTAATAGCGAAGAATACTTGAAATCCCAAACTTACAAGGTTTTCAACAAAAGTAAAGTTTGCTAAAAATTAACAGTGTAAACATATATTATCCTAACTTCTAATGTTATGGAAATCAGACCCTATCAGTACCCCTCAAAACTTAAGTCCATCAGTGCAGAGCCATACAACTAATACCCCTACTTCTAGGGTTAGGAATGGCTACTGCTACAGGAACTGGAATAGCCAGTTTATCTACTTCATTATCCTACTACCACAAACACTCAAAGGATTTCTAGAGTTTGCAAGAAATAACAAAATCTATCCTTACTCTACAATCCCAAATAGACTCTTTAGCAGCAGCGACTCTCCCAAACCGCCGAGGCCTAGACTTCCTCACTGCTAAGAAAGGAGGACTCTGTGCCTTCTTAGGGGAAGAGTGTTGTTTTTACACTAACCAGTCAGTGGTAGTATGAGATGCCGCCCGGCATTTACAAGAAAAGGCTTCTAAACTCAGACAATGCCTTTCAAAACTCTTATACTAACCTCTAGAGTTGGGCAACATGGCTTCTCCCCTTTCTAGGTCCCATGGCAGCTATCTTGCTGTTACTTGCCTTTGGGCCCTATATTTTTAACCTTCTTATCAAATTTGTTTCCTCTAGAATTGAGGATATTAAGCTACAGATGGTCTTACAAATGGAACCCCAAATGAGTTAAACTAACAACTTCTACCAAAGTTGTTAGTTGACATTGACCGACCCACTGGCCCTTCCAGTGGCCTAAAGAGTTCCCCTCTGGAGGACTCTACAACTGCGGGGCCCTTTCTTCGCCCCGTCCAGCAGGAAGTAGCTAGAGTGGTCATTGGCCAAATTCCCAACAGCAGTTGGGGTGTCCTGTTTAGAGGGGAGATTGAGAGGTGAAGCCAGCTGGGCTTCTGGGTCAGGTGGGGACATGGAGAACTTTTCTGTCTAGCTAAAGGATTGTAAATGGACCAATCAGTACTCTGTGTCTAGCTAAAGCTTTGTAAATGCACCAATCAGCATTCTGTCAAAATGGACCAATCAGCACTCTGTAAAACCGACCAGTCGGCTCTCTGTAAAATGGACCAATCAGCAGGATGTGGGTGGGGCCAAATAAGGGAATAAAAGCAGGCCCACCTAAGCCAGCAGTGGAAACCCGCTTGGGTCCCCTTCTACACTGTGGAAGATTTGTTCTTTTGCTCTTCACAATAAATCTTGCTGCTGCTCACTCTTTGAGTCCATGCTACCTTTATGAGCTGTAACACTCACCATGAATGTCTGCAGCTTCACTCCTGAAGTCAGTGAGATCACGAACCCACTGGGAGGAACGAACAACTCCAGATGTGCCGCCTTTATGAGCTGTGACACTGACTGTGTAGGTCTGCAGCTTCACTCCTGAAGTCAGCAAGACCACGAACCCACCAGAAGGAAGAAACTCTGGACACGTCTGAACATCAGAAGGAACAAACTCCGGACACACCATCTTTAAGAACTGTAACACTCACCACGAGGGTCCGCAGTTTCATTCTTGAAGTCAGTGAGACCAAGAACCCACCAATTTCGGACACAATCTGGGCTCACTGCCACCTCCACCTCCAGTGTTCAAGCAATTCCCCTGCCTCAGCCTCCCAAGTAGCTGGGACTACAGGCACGTGCCACCATGCCCAGCTAATTCTTTTTTTTTTTTTTTGTATTTTAGTAGAGACAGGGTTTCACCATGTTGGTCAGGATGGTCTCGATCTCCTGACCTCGTGATCTGCCCACCTCAGCCTCCCAAAGTGCTGGGATTACAGGCATAAGCCATCATGCCCGGCCTCAAGTTTGCTTTTAATGTTTATTTTAGCTTTGTTGTATTGGTATTTTCTCACAAATTAGTGCAAAATATGCTATTCATCTTCTTAAGTCATCATACCTCATTCATCCCCTAGTAGGCTGCCATTTTTCAATAACCATTCATTAACTTTGTTGAGCTTCTGAATTGATTACTAAGCAAAAACAGTTGTTGCTTTTCTATGGCAAGAGAATTAAGATAAGCCAAATCAGGCCAGGCATGGTGGTTTATACCTGTAATCTCAGCTCTTTGGGAGGCTGAGACAGGAGGATTACTTGAAGCTAGGAGTTCAAGACCAGCCTGGGCAACATAGTGAGTCCCCACCTCTACAAAAACGTCAAAAATTAGCCAGGTATGGTTGTATGCATGTGTAGTTCTAGCTACCTGGGTGGTTGAAGTGAAAGGATAGCTTAAGCCCAGGAGTTCAGGACTGCATGAGCTATAATTATGTCACTGCTCTCCAGCCTAAACAACACAGTAAGACCCTGTCAATTAAAAAAAAAAAGAAAAAAAAGATAAGCAAGTCAACGGGAAACTTTCTGTCCATTGCCACGCTCTCTTTGCTGCCAAGAGAACCCCGACTTTCTAACTGTACAATTCAAGAAACAGGCACTATAGAGAAAACACATCCATTAAAAAAACTGGATTAGAGAAAAGGGCGAAAAGGATGGGGGAAGGGGACAAGGTGTAATTATAATAGGACAATCACAATTGTCAACCATATTCTGATTATTTATGTCCCAGAAATCATACCTAACACTTAAAATACATTACATTATTTTATTTAAAAATCTTCACAACAGTACATTTTAAAATAAAGACTGTAATTGTATTGTTTGTAACTCAAAGCATAAATGCTTGAAGGAATGGACACCCCATTCTCCATGATGTGTTTATTTTACATTGCATGCCTTTATCAAAACATCTCATGTACCCCAAAATATATACATCTACTGTGTATCCACAAAATTTTAAAATAAGAAAGTAAAAAAAAAATCACAACACTATGATAGGGTACTATTATTACCATTTGATGGATAAAGTGGTGAAGCCTGGAAAATTTGAGGAACTTGTTTAAGGTCATATGGCTGGCAGGATGGAGAATCAGGATGCAAACCCTAAGCTCTCTAACCCCTGAACCCATGGCCAATCACCACGCTATCCTAATGCCTTGCAAGACTGGAAAGGTGAGAATGAGCTATCCTGAAGGGGAGAGCTAGGAGAAGGTATTACTCCACCTCAGACAATTTTATTTCAGCAAAAGCGCTAGTAGTTTTACAATCCGTCCATCATTAAGTGTTTATGGAGATTCTACAAAGTATAAGGCAGTGAGAAGGGCTCTGAATAGGCACAAAAGCATATTAGACATGGTTCTTGTCCTCAAATTGGAGAAATAAAACACAGACAATAAACGATGATGATTGAAAAGAAATATTAACAGTTTAATTCATTAGAGCAAGAGTTGGGGAACTTTTTCTATAAGCAGCCAGATAGTAAATATTTTTGGCTTTGTGGTCATATAGTCTGTGTCACAATGACTCACCTCTGCCATTGAAGCACAAATGCAGCTATAGACAAAACATAAAGAATGTGGCTGTGTTCCAATAAAACTTTATTTATAAAAACAGTTAATAGGCTGCATGCCATGGTTTGCCAACCCTTTTTTTAAGTAAAAACTCTGAGACAATATATGGTGTATTTCTGAATTAGATTTTGGGATATTAGGTGCACTGGGAAGTTAAGAGGTAGGAGAAGAAAGTGGAGTCAAGGAAGAAGTAAAGAGGAGGGGACAAGGAAGGAGAAGGAGAAGCAGAAGAGAGTAGCGTCATGGAAACCTAAGAAAAGGGATGGTGTGATTATGAAGGTTCCAAGGATGGTGAAGACTTCAGGTGGGCCTCAAAGGACAAGTAGGATTTTTGGAAAATGGGAAAATTATAAGAAAGACACCACTTAGGTTTAGGACCCATTGAGGATCAAGGTTTTTTGGATGAATCTGGAAAATAAAGATTTATGGAGAGGAGGATGGTTTTGTGTGGAAGCAAAGCTGGCACTAGAAATTCTGCATTTGAAAGCGATTAGGGCAAATGCTTGCAGCTACAATGCCTCTTCCTCCAAGATGGCACAAGGTCTTTCCTATTGCTCCAACTCAGGCATGCCTGACTCTTTTCTCCACCCCATCTAACCTTGTGTGGAGCTTTCTTCGCCCTGCTTCCTTAGATTAAGTGACAAACATTCCTCTCTCTTCATTTTCCATATCTTAGAGCAGTCAACTTTACTTAGGCTATATTTTAGACAAATTCATGTTTCTTACTAGCCAGTGGATTTTTTTGCCCCCAGTTTTTTTATTCCTTTGATTTTTCAATTTCTCTGAAGGAAAACACAGCCAAAATAAATTATACTCTTTGGTTTCTGTTTTTTGTGGTTATTTCATTCACAAGCAGTAATTTGATACACTCACAGAATGTTAGCCCCTGGAAGGTTTCTGAGATCATTTAGTTTAACTCATTCATCTTACAGCAAAAATTAAAAATGAGGCCCAGAGCAGAAGAAGGGACTTTCCAAAGCCTCATAATTCTTACCATTTACAACAGTCTTTTAAGAAACTTTTTAATTAACTTTTTTTATTGGAAAATGTAACACAATTACATGTTCTAATAAAATAAAGGTAAGCATAATAATTACTGACCAGACTGAACATCACTAGAGCAAAAATAGAGTAAAGCTAGGCCCTTTCCAAATTACTCCAAACTTCCTGAAGCAAACATGGGCTTGACTTTTTTAAACTGTGGTAAAATATATATAACATCAACTTTACCATTTTAACCATTTTTAAGTGTACAATTCAGTAGCATTAAGTGTATTCACGTGGTTGTGCAGGCATCACTACCATTCATCTCCAGAGCTTTTTCATCATCCCAAACTGAAGCTTTGCACCCATTAAACTCTAACTCTTCAGATATTCTTGATTAAGAATTTCCCAGATGTTTTAGAGTTCTGGTCTTTCCAAAGATTAAAAAAAATGTTTAAAGCAAGGTAGTGATTTGTGCATGTATTAGTTGAAGGGAAAAGGGTGAGAATAGAAAGAAGCTACTTGATAATGCTTTATAATCGCAAAAACCGCAATTACTTTTGCACCAACCTAATAATATTTAGAGGCTTTTGAACATCTATGGCAGCCTTACAAGAGAATTAGGGCTGAAACTGATAACCGTTTTCATGTTAAAAGACAAAGAAAATAACCTAAATGCCTAGCATTTGGAAGTGCCAATAAAGTCCCTTTTCAGGAACTCTCTAGAATCAGAGCATGTGCTACAGAACACATTCTACCAGACCCTAAGGCTTCCTCTCTGGGACCCAAAGTCAAGAGCCATAATCCCTCAGTAACTGATTCCAAACAAACTACAGAATAATATGTTTTACAATTTAAAAACATGACTTGTAGCCCTAGCCTTTCAATATTTTATTACTCTTAGTAATGGAATGTTCACAGCTCCCTCATCTGAGTAGTTTCTCATCACAGATAATAATTGCTATTTTTCTCTTGCCAACTACATAAATAATGGATTTTTGTTTTCCTACTTACAGAGTTCAGGAGCAGAGAAGAGCCCAGACATGTTAGGGAGAATTTCAGGAGGTGCAAGGTGGGAGAGGAAGTAGGTAGAGGCTGGCAGCAAATATCATCCTTCTCTCACCCCGTTCCTCCTTCAGAACATGTGCCTTCAGGGGAAACCAAATTACAAAGGAATACTCTGAGCAGAGAGAATACCCAAGTGCATGATCATATTCATATACTACTATTTGTCTTAGACATAATTGCATGTGTGCTCAAGTGAATACGAAGATTCAAAGTACCAGTGATGCTATTATCAAGACAACTCCATTCTGAGTTGCATTAATTAAACCAGGGCCACAAGCATAACAAAAAAATGAAAAGTCAAAGCCAATTAAAAGCCACTCCTATCCTGCCTTAAGGGACTATGTCACTGTGTTTCCTCTATTCTGAAAAATACAGCCTTCTCCTTCTCAGGTATCTGAGGTTTCAGTAATTCTCCAGGCTGCAGTTTGACTGCATCTGAATGCCTAAAAAAATAGAAATTAGCTATATTTTTAAAGGAGTCTCCATTCTTTCGTTGACCTCCAGAAAACACTTGGAGTTAGCACCTTCTTTATTAGTAACATTACATTTGAAATTGTTTTGAAATAAAAAACATCTCTTCCATTCTCCTCAGTTTCACCCTTATCATCATCCCTGAGACATATTCCTCCTATACTGCTCATGTTCTGTCAGACTCCAAGTCATATTGCCTTTACTTCTTTTTTTTTGTTTCTCTCAACTTTGATTTTAGGTTTAGGGATTACATGTGCAGGTTTGTTACATGCAGATTGCATGTCAATGAGATTTGGTGTATGAATAATCCTGTCCCCTGAGTAGTGAGCATAGCAGTCAAGAGGTAGTTTTTCAACCCATGCCCTTCTCCTATTCTTCCACCTCAAGTATTCCCCAGTGTCCCTATTGTTGTCATCTTTGTGTCCATGTGTATTCATTGTGCACCTTCTGTTTATAAGTGAGAACATGTAGTATTTGGTTTTCTCTTCCTGCATTACTTAGGATAATGGCCTCCAGCTGCATCCATGTTGCTACAGGGACATGATTTCGTTTTTATAATTGCATAGGATTCCATTGTACATATGTATCACATATGCTTTATTCAGTCCACTGTTGATGGGCATCTAGGTTGATTCCATGTCTTTGCTATTGTGAATAGTGCTGCAATGAATATATGGGTGCATGTGTCTTTTTAGTGGAACAACTTATATTCCTTTGGGTATATACCCAGTAGTGGGATTGCTGGGTCAAATGGTAGTTCTAAGTTCTTTGAGGAATCTCAATACTGCTTTCCACAGTACCTGAACAAATTGACTTTCCCACCAACAATGTGTAAGTGTTCCTTTTCTCCACAAGCTTGCCAACATCTGTTGTTTTCTGACTTTTTAATCATAGCCATTCTGACTCATCTGAGATGGTATCTCATTATGGTTTTGATTTGCATTTTTCTAATGATTAGTGGTAATGAGTATTTTTTCATATGTATTTAGTTCCATGTATATCTTTTGAGAAGTGACTGTTCATGTCCTTTGCCCATTTTAAAATTGGATTATTTGCTTTTTGTTTGTTGAATTGAGTCCCTTCTAGATTTTGGATATTAGACCTTTGTCAGATGTATTGTTTGTGGCTATTTTCTCCCATTCTGTACGTTGTCTGTTTACTCTGTTGATAGTTTCTTTTGCTGTGCCAAAGTTCTTTGGTTTAGTTAGGGCCTCCTTGTCAATTTCTGTTTTTGTTACAATTGCTTTTGGCATCTTCATCATGAAACCTTTGCCAGGACCTATGTCCAGATGGTATTTCCTAGGTTTTCTTTTAGGGGTTTTATAGTTGAAAAGGTCTTACATTTGAATCTTTAATCTATCTTAATTTTTATATGTGATAAAAAGAATGGGTCCAGTTTCAGTCTTCTGTATATGGCTAACCAGTTATCCCAGCAGCATTTATTGAATAGGGAATCATTTCCCCAGTGCTTGTTATTGTCAACTTTGTCGAAGATCAGGTGGTTATAGGTGTGTGTTTCCAGGTTCTCTATTCTGTTCCATTGGTCTATGTGTCTGTTTTTGTGCCAGTATACTGCTGTTTTGATTAATGTATAGTTCTAAGTCAGGTAGTATGATGCCTCTTAGCCTTTTTTTTTTTTTTTTTTTTTTGCTTAGGATTGCTTTGGTGATTCAGGCTCTTTTTTGGTTTACATGAATTTTAGAATAGTTTTTTCTAAATCTATGAAAAATGACATTAGTAGCTTGTTAGGAATAGCATTAAATCTGTAAATTTCCTTGAGCAGTATGTCCATTTCAACAATATTGATTTTTCCTATCCATGAGCATGGAATGATTCTCTATTTTGTGTTATCGCTGATTTCTTTTGTATGTTATTTCAGTCATTTCAGCCCTGATTTTGGACATTTATTTTCTTCTGCTAGCTTTGGGGTTTGTTTTCTCTTGTTTTTGTAGTTCCTCTAGGTGTAATGTTAGGTTGTTAATTTTAGATCTTTCTAAATTCTTGATGTGGGTGCTTAGTGCTATAAATTTTCCAATTAACATTGTTTTAGCCATGTTCCAAAAATTCCAGCATGTTTTATCTCCGTTTTCATTAGTTTTAAAGAATTTTTTGATTTCTGCCTTAATTTTGTTCCTTACCCAAAAGTCATTGAGAAGCAGGTTGTTTAACTTCCATGTGATCGTGTGGTTTTGAGAGATCTTCTTGGTATTGATTTCTATTTTTATTCACCTATGTTTCCAGAAAGTGGTTGGCATGATTTCAATTTTTTTAAATTTATTAAGATGTACTTTATGGCTGAGCATGTGGTCAACCTTAGAATATGTGCCATGTGCAGATAAGAAAAATCTTTATTCTGTTGTTGGATGGAGTGTTCTGTAGATGTTTATTATGTTCAATTGGTCAAGTGTCAAGTTTAAGTCCAGGGTATCTTTGTTAGATTTTTGCCTCAATGATCTAACACTATCAGTGGGGTATTGAAGTATCCCACTATTCTTGTGCAGTTATCTAAATCTCTTAGTAGATATCTATGACCTTGTTTTATGAATCTGGGTGTTCCAGTGTTGGATGCATATATATTTAGGTTACTTAAGTGTTCTTGTTGAACATTTTATAATTATGTAATGCCTTTTTTGGGGTCCTTTTTTGACCACTGTTGGTTTAAAGTCTGTTTTATCTGATATAAGAATGGCAACTCCTGCTCCTTCTGGTTATCTATTTGCCAGATAGATCTTTCTTCATTGCTTTACTTTGAGTCTCTGGATGTTGTTACTTGTGAGATGGGTCTCTTGGAGACAGCAGATAGTTAGGTCTTGCTTCCTTCTCCATTTTGCCACTCTATGCTTTTTAAGTAGGGCATGTGGCCCATTTACATTCAAGGTCAATATTTATATGTGAGGATTTGATCCTGTCATTGTGTTGTTAACTGGTTGTTATGCAGACTTGATTGTATAATTGTTTTACAGTAACAATGGGCTATGTATTTAGTTGTGTTTTCACGGTAGCAGGTATCATTCTTTCATTTCCATGTTTAACATTCCCTTTAGGACCTCTTCTAAGGCAGGTCTAGTGATCATGAATTCCCATAGCATTTGCTTGTCTGAAAAGGATTTTACTTCTCTTATAAAGGTTAGTTTGGTGGGATATGCAATTCTTTATTGGGATTTCTTTTCTTTAAAAATGCTGAAAATAGGCCCCCAATCTCTTCTGGATTGTAAGGTTTCTGCTGAAAACTTCATTGTTAGCCTGATAGAGTTCCCTTAAGTGACCAGCCTCTTCTCTCTAACTGCCTTTAGGATTTTTTTTTTCTTTCATGTTAACCTTGGAGAATCTGATGACTATGTGTCTTGGGGATGGTCATCCTGTATAGTATCTCACAGGGGTTCTCTGAATTTCTTGAATTTGCATGTTGACTTGTCTAGCAAGATTGGGGAAAATTTTGTGGATTATATCCTCAAATATGTTTACCAAGTGGCTTGGTCTTCTTTTTCAGGAATGCCAATGAGTCATAGATTTGGTCTCTACATAATCCCATATTTCTTGGATGTTTTGTTCATTTTTAAAAATTATTTTTCTTTGTTTTTGTCTGCCTGAGTTGCTTCAAAGGAGCAGTTTTTAAGCTCTGAGATTCCTTCCTCTGCTTGGTATATTCTATTGTTAATGCTTCCAGTTGTATTATAAAATTTCTATAGTGAAGTTTTCATGTCCAGAAGCTCAGTTTGGTTCTTTATTAAAATGGCTATGTTGTCTTTCAACTCTTGAATCATTTACTGTTTTCCTTGGATTGGCTTTCAACTTTCTCTTCTATTTCATTAGGCTTCCTTGCCATCCATATTCTGAATTCTATGTCTGACATTTTAATCTGCTTAAGAACCATTGCTGGGGAGCTAGTGTGATCATTTGGAGGTAAGAAGAAACTCTGGCTTTCAGAGTTTCTGGAGTTCTCACACTAGTTCTTTCTCCTCTGTGAGGGCTGATGTTCCTTTATCCTTTGAAGTTGTTATCCTTTGGATGGTGCCTTCTATTTTTGTGATCTTTATTATCCTTGAGGGTTTGAAAATGGTGCAAGTCAGGTATAGTGAAAAGTCTTCATTTCTGGATGCCTTTAGAGACCCAAAGCTCAGCTTTGCATTCCTGGTCTGTGTACTTTAACACAATGGGGCTGGAACTGAGCCTATGGCTTTGTCTTTTGGCTCCTTGAGGTCAAGCACTAGCTGTGCTGGAGTGGGCTAAGGTACTCCCAGACTGCTGGCAACAGTGCTCTGTTGGGGACTGCAGTCAAATGCACTCCAGTGGGGCAGCGTGGGGGTTATGAGTGAACATGCTCTGGCAGGGGGTTGTCAGCAAAAGTGCTGTGGTAGGGCAACAGGGGCTGCTGGCAACAGTGCTCAGCACAATGACTGAATCTATGCTGTGAGCTAGCACAGCATGGCAGGCACTCTAGGAGGGACCAGCAGACAGGGGGGCATGCAAATCAGACTCAGCCCATTCCCACAGGAAAGACAGCCCTGCTCTCTTCAGGTCTAGCACATAATAAAGGCCAAGGTCACTCAGAGGAGTTTGGAGAACGGTGGGGGATTGGCATCTATGGCCATGTTCTACTGCAGCTGTCCCTGCACCAAACCACCTGGGCTTCATGTAGATTCAAGCTCAGTCTCTGCTTACTCTCCAGGCAGTGCCCCCTGCCAACTCAAATGTCCACTGGGGTCATGGGATTTCCTGTAGCTAGGATCCCAGAGGTCTGTGGTGTCAGGGGGATGCCCCACATTTATTTCACTTGCCCCTTCTTTGGGAGTTGCTCAGGGTCAGGAACAAGTCCTGGTGCTCAGCAACCTCATGCAGAATTCCCAGCTTCCTCCGGCTTCAACCCTGGTGTCTGTGTCATTTCTCTCTCCACTCTTAGTATGTTGTTTCTGAAGATCTATTTGGAGTATGTCAGTCGGCTTGATATTCTGATTTCTCTCAATGGGAGAAGTTCTTCCTGGCTGCATCTAGATGGCCACCTTGTCCCAAGTGTCACCTTTACTTCTTAAAAGACGCTTGCATTTTCTCTCCTTTTTGTTCCCAGTGCCACAGCTCTTTTACTCATTTGTCCCACTGTAATAACCTCCTGCTTCTTATCTCTTTATTTTTCCGTCCTTATCAGACTTTATTATCAGTTTTCTTCCCTTGGGAAAACCAAACAATCTAAACTCATAATTGTGTTTCCTTTAAGCCTTTCCACTTGTGAAACTTGTTCTTAAGCCAGTCTTTTCTTACCAATTCCAGATTCTATCATTATTATCATCATCATCATCATCATCATCACCACCCTTGTTAATTTTTCTTTGTGTGACTCAGTTTTTGGCCACTTAAACTAGCAAAGAATCAATTTGTAATATAGTTTTCAAACTTGATACTGATAAATTATGGCCCCAA